>NC_068452.1:7805714-8113214 GCF_023373465.1 Oncorhynchus keta | reverse complement strand
GAGAGACAGAGAGAGAATAATGGTGTGTTTGGCGGGTCATTTCGGGCCAAGTGGGGTATCAGTCATTGAAGTGCTTGCTCTCTTTTCATCCCCTTCCTATCTCTCTAATCAGTCTGGCTCCTCTGGGCAGGTAACTGCAGTCTCAGCCAATCATTAGGGCTCTTACTGGGAGTACAGGGTGACCAACCTCCACTCTGGGCCAATTAGGGGAGGTCCTCTAAGAATGCTATCAGCATGCACCATCATCCCCACTCACTCACAATACTGCATTACAATCCAATCACGCCCACGCACTTTTCCACTGGAGGACCTAAACAACACTCAGAACATGGCCCTGGACAAGAAGTAGTGCCAGGGCCAATATCAATTAGCGTGAATTGCAATGTCAGAATGGGGGTTGTTGGATATTGAGGGCAATTTCAGGTGAACTCACACAGGAATTTCAATTTTTTTTCACGACCGGTGTTTGTGCCGAGAACGTACTTGTAATGTACCGTATGAGGTTTGGAAATGAGATGTGCTGACGTCGGGTCAGTGGCTCAACATCAATGTCCTTTGGGGTAATTCTTAAAGACATACCATGAGGTCATTTCTTTTTTCAAGCAATATCGAAATAGTATGTTTGAATTGCCCCATAGGACATTGATGTTTAACAGCTAATGTCTGTCTACCCCAAGGCTGCTTCCTCCCTCTCTCCCTTTCCTAATCTATCAAATCATCCATCCTTTCCCCTCCACTCTACATCCATCCCTCCGCTCTACTCCATGGCAACCCGGGCATCCATTCATCCACTACAAGGAAACCCATCCATCCACCCGCCCAGTCATCCCTTCACCCACTCATCCGTCCCACTCATCCACCCACTCATCCCCATCCATCTCCCCCATCCACTCCAATGAAAGCTGGGCAGCTCACCAGGGCACTGTGACCCACTGGGTCAGATGACGTGTGTAATCATTTCACACTGTGTCAACAGGAATACTACGGCCACCCAGCCATGAAATAGTAGTGTGGTGCAAGACAGTCAGAGAGAACACACCATCTCAGCTTAAAGAAGGTTTGAATGGTAAACACAGTGTCTGTCTGGGCCCACTGGCCGACCTTCACAGGAACAAAACAGGCACACACACACACACACACACACACACACACCCCTGCTGTGAGCAGGAACAAGCCCCACGTTTGGTAAGGTAGGGGGTGCAGTTTCTTTGGCATAGGACGGAGTGTGTTGCTGATAGATGTGCGCGTGGCTCTGCAGGTGGTCCGTACTGTCAGACAGAGCGAGGAGGAGGAGGGGAAAGAGGGACGCGAGGAAGGGGAGAAGAGACAGAACCAGAGGGGTCGAGGGCTAAAGATAGCTCCCTCTGCTACAGCTTCTGGGCTCTGATTATACACACACACAGACACACACACAGTCTCAGCCTGCCTGCCATGGGGTAAATGACAGCTAGCTTTTAGTACAGCAGCACCACAGGGAGATGCAGGGTACCAAATCTGTACCATCCAACATGTCATTCCCCACAGGGAGAATCTACCCCTCTTTGTCAGGGCACAGAGAGACAGTCTCTTTTGTAGTCGTGGTAACTGGTGCAAGAAGAAAGAGGGAGAGAGGCTATTCTTCTGCTGTAGTGGCTCAAATACATCACCCTGCTGTCACTTCCACACACAGGAAGCAGGGGGAGGGGGGCTCATCTGTGCCCTGGTTCACACACCCCTCTGCTGCAACACTGTCTACCAGCAGGACTATCAAAACAGACTTTGCATGAGATAACAGGGACATAGGGTCCCACAAGACTCTTCCAGGTTCCAAAGTGTCACCCCATCGTATCCAGAGCTCTGGAGGGCCGCATCACCAGACAACCACCCTCAGGGTGCATCGTTCGTCACCATGCTTCCCTCCCCAGTTCCTGTCTCCCGCCTCCCCATCTCGCACACCTTCGTGTGAGGTGACATTTGGCACCGGCAGTCTGGGAGCCCCTACCTGTGAAGAAGTCACCTCCTCTCGCCTTGCCGCCAAGGGCGACAGCCATCGCGGCTCCCCGCCGTGCCCGCCTCCATGTCACAACCACAACGCAACAATGCCACTTCCTGACAGGGGTAATTACACAGCACAGATAGACAGAGAGAGTAAAGGTGATGAGGGAGGGAGAGAGGAAGAAGAATAGTGAGAGGAAGAGTGTGCGAAAAAGAGAAAGGGGGAGCAAGATGAAGGGCAGGGAGGGATATAAAGGGGAGATGAGAAACAGTGAAAGAGAAAGATGGAGAGAGAGAGGTAGAGTGAGCGAGAGATTGAGAGGTAGAGTGAGCGAGAGATTGAGAGGTAGAGTGAGCGAGAGATTGAGAGGTAGAGTGAGCGAGAGATTGAGAGGTAGAGTGAGCGAGAGATTGAGAGGTAGAGTGAGCGAGAGATTGAGAGGTAGAGTGAGCGAGAGATCGAGAGGTAGAGAGAGGTAGAGTGAGCAAGAGATCGAGAGGTAGAGAGAGGTAGAGTGAGCAAGAGATCGAGAGGTAGAGAGAGGTAGAGTGAGCAAGAGATCAAGAGGTAGAGAGAGGTAGAGTGAGCGAGAGATCGAGAGGTAGAGAGAGGTAGAGTGAGCGAGAGATCGAGAGGTAGAGTGAGCGTGAGAGAGAGAGCGAGAGAAAGGTAGAGGTAGAGTGAGCGAGAGATTGAGAGGTAGAGTGAGCAAGAGATCGAGAGGTAGAGAGAGGTAGAGTGAGCAAGAGATTGAGAGGTAGAGAGAGGTAGAGTGAGCAAGAGATCGAGAGGTAGAGAGAGGTAGAGTGAGCAAGAGATCGAGAGGTAGAGAGAGGTAGAGTGAGCGTGAGAGAGAGAGCGAGAGAAAGGTAGAGGTAGAGTGAGCGTGAGAGAGAGAGCGAGAGAAAGGTAGAGGTAGAGAGAGCGTGAGAGAGAGCGAGAGAAAGGTAGAGGTAGAGTGAGCATGAGCGAGGTAGAGTGAGAGAGAGAGGTAGAGAGAGGTAGAGTGAGCGAGAGATAGGAGAGAGAGGTAGAGTGAGGTAGAGATCGAGAGGTAGAGAGAGGTAGAGTGAGCGTGAGAGAGAGGTAGAGAGAGAGGTAGAGTGAGCAAGAGTAGAGAGAGAGGTAGAGTGAGCAGAGATCGAGAGGTAGAGAGAGGTAGAGTGAGAGAGATCGAGAGGTAGAGAGAGGTAGAGTGAGAGAGGTAGAGGTAGAGAGAGGTAGAGAGCGTGAGAGAGAGAGAGCGAGAGAGGTAGGAGCGTAGAGAGAGGTAGAGTGAGAGGTAGAGAGAGAGGTGAGAGAGAGAGAGGTAGAGGAGAGGTAGAGAGAGAGGTAGAGTGAGAGGAGAGAGAGGTAGAGAGAGAGGTAGAGTGAGAGGTAGAGAGAGAGGTAGAGAGGTAGGAGAGAGAGAGGTAGAGAGAGAGGTAGAGAGAGAGGTAGAGTGAGAGGTAGAGTGAGAGGTAGAGAGAGAGGTAGAGTGAGAGGTAGAGAGAGAGGTAGAGAGAGAGAGGTAGAGAGAGAGGGAGAGAGAGAGGTAGAGAGAGAGGTAGAGAGAGAGGTAGAGAGAGAGGTAGAGAGAGGTAGAGAGAGAGAGGTAGAGAGAGAGGTAGAGAGAGAGGTAGAGAGAGAGTAGGTAGAGAGAGAGGAGAGAGAGGTAGAGAGAGAGGTAGAGAGAGAGGTAGAGAGAGAGGTAGAGAGAGAGGTAGAGAGAGGTAGAGTGAGAGAGAGGTAGAGGTAGAGAGAGAGGTGAGATGAGGAGGAGAGAGTAGAGAGAGAGAGAGAGAGGTAGAGTGAGAGGTAGAGAGAGAGAGAGAGAGGTAGAGAGAATGCATGAGAGAGGTAGAGAGAGGTAGAGAGAGAGGTAGAGTGAGAGGTAGAGAGAGAGGTAGAGAGAGAGGTAGAGTGAGAGGTAGAGTGAGAGGTAGAGTGAGAGGTAGAGTGAGAGGTAGAGAGAGAGGTAGAGTGAGAGGTAGAGAGAGAGGTAGAGTGAGAGGTAGAGTGAGAGGTAGAGTGAGAGGTAGAGTGAGAGGTAGAGAGAGAGGTAGAGAGAGAGGTAGAGAGAGAGGTAGAGAGAGAGCATGAGCGAGGTAGAGAGAGCATGAGCGAGGTAGAGAGAGAGGTAGAGAGAGCATGAGCGAGGTAGAGTGAGAGAGAGAGGTAGAGTGAGAGGTAGAGAGAGAGGTAGAGAGAGAGGTAGAGAGAGAGGTAGAGTGAGAGGTAGAGTGAGAGGTAGAGTGAGAGGTAGAGAGAGAGGTAGAGTGAGAGGTAGAGTGAGAGGTAGAGTGAGAGGTAGAGTGAGAGGTAGAGAGAGAGGTAGAGTGAGAGAGGTAGAGGAGAGGGAGAGGTAGAGAGAGGAGGTAGAGAGAGAGGTAGAGAGAGAGGTAGAGTGAGCATGAGCGAGGTAGAGAGAGTAGAGTGAGAGGTAGAGAGGTAGAGAGAGAGGTAGAGAGAGAGGTAGAGTGAGAGGTAGAGTGAGAGGTAGAGTGAGAGGTAGAGTGAGAGGTAGAGTGAGAGGTAGAGTGAGAGGTAGAGTGAGAGAGGTAGAGAGAGAGGTAGAGTGAGAGAGAGGTAGAGAGAGAGAGAGGTAGAGGAGAGAGAGGTAGAGAGAGAGGAGGTAGAGAGAGAGAGAGAGAGAGGTAGAGAGAGGTAGAGTGAGAGAGAGAGAGAGGTAGAGAGAGAGGTAGAGTGAGAGGTAGAGAGAGAGAGAGAGAGAGAGAGGTAGAGTGAGAGAGAGAGAGAGAGAGAGAGGTAGAGAGAGGTAGAGAGAGAGGTAGAGTGAGCATGAGCGAGGTAGAGAGAGAGGTAGAGTGAGCATGAGCGAGGTAGAGAGAGAGGTAGAGTGAGCATGAGCGAGGTAGAGAGAGAGGTAGAGTGAGAGGTAGAGAGAGAGGTAGAGTGAGTGTGAGAGAGAGAGAGAGAGAGAGGTAGAGAGCATAAGAGAGAGAGGGAGAGATGCTGTTCCTGTCAGTGAAGCAGTGTCATTTCAGATACGTTTTTATTAGAAAGTGAGTTTTATGGCAGGATCCACTGTAATTTCATCCTGATAGTGAAGTGAAGCAAAGTCAATCAGTCTCAGATTATATTGACAGCTAACATTATTGACAGCTAACATTAGCATACTTAATTTGCTTCAGTCAAACACTTCACTTCCATTTAAAACACACCCTAGCTAGGCTAGGCGCTAGTTTAATCCACAGATAAGGCTTCATTGAGATGCTAAAAATGGTGTGAAATTTAGTATGGGGCAGGCCTGACCTTTCTGTCAATGGTGCTAGCTTAGCAGCTAGCTGGAGATGGGTCACCAGAGCACGCTAACCCACAACCCCCACACTCGCCCCTGCCAGGCCTGGAGCTAGGCGATGCTAACGAAGCATCCAAGGGAACAAAACAGAGCTATTGTTGACCCCGAGGCGAGCGGCAAGCTTTTTTTGTTAGTTGTTTTCCGCAAATCACCGCCGTCCTTCCCGCTGGGGGGTTCCCCCCACACAAGGGGGTTCCTTACCTGCATTTTTAAATGACTAAAGCACTACAGGCAAGGTGCAGGAGATACACACAGACATTTTAATAATCAATTTAATCATATACGTGATTTGATTTTAATATAGTAATAATAGCTTGATAGTCAAATGACCTTATGGAGCTCAGTGGGAGAGCTATTGGGCTCCCCTCCAAACGGAGAGCCAGGTACACTACACTGAAGCACTCAAAATGGCTGCCTGCCAAATGTACACATATATCGCTGGTAACGAGACACTTAGGAGAGAAGCTACTGGCACAGTGCTTACTAGAGAGGATTCTCTCCATATTTTGGAATAGTGTGTGTCGGTCACGGAAACCGTTGTACCCTGAAACAGTAACCCCACCCCTTTGCAACCCCCCAGAATAACGTTCATATTGACAAGGTCACAAACTATGGTCCGACATATGATACATAACAGTTTAAGGCTTCCGTGTGATGTTACGCAATAGATTATTCATACGGACTAACTACTTGACATACAATCGTGGAACAATACCGCACCTGCAAAAACTGACCTGGAAAAGCAGAGAAACGTTTAACGGCATTTCCAGGTCTGCTTTTGCATAAAGTTGTCCCCCCTCTTTATGTCGACCAGTCACACACAGTCAGGGCTCCTCAACCGAGATCTGGGAGAGCGAGTGCGTGTTGTGCTCCGGTGAGAGTGCTGATGGCACCCGCCCGTGCTGCGCCCGCGCCCCCCAAGCCTACAAAACAGCTCCCTAATGAGGCCTCCCTGCTGGGCAGGTGTGCCCCCCTCAACCACCCGCTATGGCTGTGACCCACTTCACATTCGTACACACACACACACTCTTTAATTATTTGTCACTTTTATTTATTTATTTTTTAGGTATTTTTCTTAAAACTGCATTGTCGGTTAAGGGCGTGTAAGCATTTCACTGTAAGGTCTACACCAGTTGTATTCGGCGCCTGTGACAAAAATAATTTGATTTGATTTGACACACACGCACAGAAGCTTGATAACTTCCAGGCCAAGGCCAAGGAAGTTTTGCTCGCAGTCAGTACAGTGTGTTGGCTTATGTCACCACACACTGTGCGATGATGATGCGCCCAGACTGAGTTGTGTAAGGAAGCGGGGGAGCTGAGAAGGAAAAGGCTCCTTCTATACTACGTACGTCAACAATAACGTGTGGTACTGAAAGGAAAGGGCATTGAAATGCAAGTCATTTGTGACGCACACACATTGGTTAAAAAAAAAAAAAAAAGGTCATTTGAATTGAACTATAGGAGACAACGAGAGGTCTAAAGGACACAATAGCAAGCAAGGTAGTTGTAGCAAGAGCACTCGGGTGAATGCCTGAATCCAATACTCCGCGCTGCGTCTGAATAGATTTCACTTCAGTGTCAGAGGGCCATATCAAACAACATATTTATTCGTCACATGCGCTGAATACAACAGGTGTAGTTTAGACCTTACAGTGAAATTCTTAATTACGAGCCCCTAACCAACAATGCAGTTTCCATAAAATACGGATAAGAATAAGAGATAAAAGTAACAAGTAATTTTCTTTTTTTTTTAAAGTTTATTTTACCTTTATTTATACAATTTTTTCCTCATTGAGGTAACATATCTTTTCCAAGAGAGACCTGGTCCAATAGCAGCAGGGGAAACAACGTTTCAGACAAAACAACTTACATACACTAACACAACGTTTAACAAAACTATAAACACACACACAGTACAACAATAACATTTTACGTTAAAAACATGAACATGGACTAAAAACAGCTGTCCTGAAGACAATTACACTCTTCTATGATATATACATCGATCAAGTGTTTAAACTCCACCAACAAAACTAGATCATCGCATTTTAAAATGTTCAGGAGAGAATTCCAAGACAACGGAGCTAAGTAACTAAAACTTTTTCTAACATGACCTGTTCAAATTTTTTGGTACTGTTAGAAGCAAATGAGAATGGGACCGTAATTGATATTTAATTAGCAACCAGACTAAAAAAGAACAGAGATAAAATGGCATGTTACCCAATATGGTCTTATAAATCAGTGTAGTGTTTCAGCCTACGCAAGGTCAATGACGACCAGGTAACAGCACTGTAGAGATCACGATGTGTTAGAAGTTTTTGATTTGCAATGAACCTGAGGGCTGCATGATACACTGAATCTAGTGCTCTCAGGGTATTGGTTGAGACCTGCATATATATGACATCACTAAAATCGAAAACCGCCAGTAATGTACATCGTACCAGCTCTCGTAAATACTCTTTGGGCATTTTCAAAAACTAAAGATAAACTACTACCACTTGAATAAAGAACAGTATCATCTGCATAAAAATGAACATCCTCTGTTTCAATAAGATACCCAGTGTTGATGATATACAAAATGGACAACAGTGGGCCCAAAATATAACCTTGCGGAACACCTGAGCACACCTCTATGGATTTGATAGGTCATTTATAAACCAATCTAGGAGCATGACCAGTAATTCCACAACATTTTAACCTTTGCACTAACACAGCATGGTCCACGCTGTCAAAATCCTTTGACAAAACAAGACAGACACATAATGTAACTTCTTATCAAGAGCACAGTGGATGTCATTTAAAACCTTCAATGTTGCTGAAACAGTGCTGTGGCCAGACAGAAAATTGCAAATAGTCTGGGTAGCCATTTGACTAAATGTTCAGGAGTCTTATGGCTTGGGGATAGAAGCTGTTTAGAAGCCGCTTGGACCTAGACTTGGTGCTCCGGTATAGATTGCCGTGTGGTAGCAGAGAGAACAGTCTATGACTAGGGTGGCTGGAGTCACACAATTTCTTGGGCCTTCCTCTGACACCACCTGGTATAGAGGTCTTGGATGGCAGGAAGCTTAACCCCAGTGATGTACTGGGCCGTTCACACTACCCTCTGTAGTGCCTTGCGGACGGAGGCCGAGCAGTTTCCATACCAGGCAGTGATGCAACCAGTCGGGTTGCTCTCGATGGTGCAGCTGTAGAATATTTTGAGAATCTGAGGACCCATGCCAAATCTTTTCATTCTCCTGAGGGGGAATAGGTTTTGTTGTTCCCTCTTCATGACCATCTTGGTGTGCTTGGACCATGTTAGTTTGTTGGTGATGTGGACACCAAGGAACTTGAAGCTCTCTATCTGCCCTACTGCAGCCCTGTAAATGAGAATGGGGGCGTGCTCGACCCTCTTTTTCCTGTAGCCCACAATCATCTCCTTGGTCTTGATCACATTGAGGGAGAGGTTGTTGTTCTGGCACCACACGGCCAGGTCTCTGACCTCCTCCCTATAGGCTGTCTTGTCGTTGTCTGTGATCAGGCCTACCGCCGTTGTGTTATCAGCAAATTGAATGATGGTGTTGGAGTCGTGCCTGGCCGTGCAGTCATGAGTGAACAGGGAGTACAGGAGGGGACTGAGCACACACCCCTGAGGGGCCCCTGTGTTGGGGATCAGCATGGCGGATGTGTTGTTACCTAACCTTAACACCTGGGGGAGGCCTGTCAGGAAGTGCAGGATCCAGTTGCAGAGGAAGGTGTTTAGTCCCAGGGTCCATAGCTTATTGATGAAATTTTAGGACACTATGGTGTTAAACGCTGACCTGTAGTCAATGAAAAGCATTCTCACGTAGGTGTTCCTTTTGTCCAGGTGGGAAAGGGCAGCGTGGAATACAATAGAGATTGCATCATCTGTGGATCTGTTGGGGCGGTATACAAATTGAGTGGGTCTCGAGAGTTGATGTGAGCCATGACCAGCCTTTCAAAGCACTCATGCATGTTTCAGTGTTATTTGCCTCGAAGTGAGCATAGAAGTAGTTTAGCTCGTATGGTAGTCTTGTGTCACTGGGCAGCTCTCGGCTGTGCTTCCCTTAGTAGTCTGTAATGGTTTGCAAGCGCTGCTACATCTGACGAGCCGGTGTGGTATGATTAGATCTTAGTCCTGTATTGAAGCTTGTCGGAGGGCATAGCGGGATTTCTTATAAGCTTCCGGGTTAGAGTCCTGCTCCTTGAAAGCAGCAGCTCTAGCCTATTGCTCAGTGCGGATGCTGCCTGTAATCCATGGCTTCTGGTTGGGGTATGTACGTACGGTCACTGTGGGGACGACCTCATCGATGCCCTTATTGATGAAGCCAGTGACTGATGCGGTGTACTCCTCAATACCATCGGAGGAATCCCAGAACATTCTCCAGTCTGTGCTAGCAAATCAGTCCTGTAGCTTAGCATCTGCTTCCTCTGACCACTTTTTTTCATTGATCTAGTCACTGGTGATCCTGCTTTAATCTTTGCTTATAAGCTAGAATCAGGAGGATAGAATTATGGTCAGATTTGCCAAATGGAGGGTGAGGGAGAGCTTTGTATGCATTTCTGTGTGTGGAATATAGGTGGTCCAGAGTTATTTTTCCTCTGGTTGCATATTTAAAATGATGAAAGAAATTTGGTAAAAGAGATTGAAGTTTCCCTGCATTATAGGCTGACCGCGTGAGCAAGCGTTGCAAAATAAATGTAGAAATCTGATATTCAATTATTGCACCCACACTGCTAGCGAGCATCTGCGTTGCCAAGGGCTAAAATAGAACTTTCTATTCCTGATGCAGATCGCGCTGCAAGTCCTGCCTCTCCCATCTCCTCATTGGTTTATAGAAGCAGGTACCCACGTGCTATCTCCTCATTGGTTATACCCAAGTGGGTGATTGAAAGACGAACTGTGTTGCAGGTCGGTGTAGTAATACTATGAAAGTTTAGATGCCAATCACCATATAAGTTCAAAGATGAAAAAGTCTGGAAGCAGGAGAGATGACTAGAAACGATTAAGTTGACTGTTTTATGTGTAGATTAATTGTCGGAGTAGAGGACCTTGTGCATTTCAGGTAAAATAACAACTCAATGTTTATATCTCAGGACAAATTAGCTAGCAACAGCAAGCTAGCTAATTAGGACAAATTAGCTAGCAAGTGCAAGCTAACTAGCTAAATTGCCATAAATGTTTAATGCTTTTCGACCTGTCCCCAAATGAATGTAATTGGTTCAGAGTTTGTTTTGATATTCTAACCTGCGTGTCGTGATCGCATTTGGTGAAGGGGGACAAAATACATTTATTGCCTGACTGTGCACGCGCGCAGCCGGTTTGGGTTCCGTGTTAAAGCCCCCGGCTACTAAGAGCACCGCCTTTGGGCGAGCGTTTTCTTGTTTGCTTATGGCGGAATACAGCTCATTCAATACTGTCTTAGTGCCAGCCTCTGACTGTGGTGGTTTCTCTCTTATGCATGAGAGTTCCATTCTGTTACAGCAAGGTGCGAGACAAGAAACATTTCCTAAACCTCAAGCGATCGACTGCAATGAATTCTGTTGCTTTCACAGCTGGAAATACCAAGCCAACAATTATTAAAGTCTCACAGAAGCATGGGTAGCATTCACACAGCCATTCACACTGTATTCCCACAGCCATTCACACTGTATTCCCACAGCCATTCACACTGTATTCCCACAGCCATTCACACTGTATTCCCACAGCCATTCCCACAGCCATTCACACAGGTATTCAAACAGCCATTCACACTGTATTCACACTGTATTCACACAGCCATTCACACAGCCATTCACACAGCCATTCACACAGCCATTCACACAGCCATTCACACGGTATTCACACGGTATTCACACAGCCATTCACACTGCTAGTAAACATAGCCGAGTGGATAAACACAGGTTTTGAGTGATGGGCGGCTTCGAGGTCGGGGAAGGACTGGAAGTCTGTCATGACTGTCTCGTCGGCTCTGGAAGCGAGAGCTCCGTTCACCGCCACACTCTGCAACCTTTCCATTCCATGGAGGTAGCGACAACGACAGCAAAAAAATACGTAAAAAATAATATTTATTAAAAAAAGTTCAGAGCTTCATTTGCAAAACAGATTGCTAAACAGTTAAACCTAAACTGAATAAATAGCCTTCTGAAACAGGCCACATTCAGGTATTTAATAATTAAGGCCTAGCCAGACTCCCTCTGGTCTAGAAAGTGTCTAACGGCCGAGGCCCACCAGTCTTTCTCTATACGCAAGTAATTAATAGTGACACTGGCCCGACAATTCATCTCTTATATTCGGTAGTTTAGCTCCAAGACTCGGCGTGATTCTCTGTAAAAGTTAAGTTAGTCTGAGAAATAAGAATACACCGTGTCCGGAAGGCTAATTTAGAGATGTAGGAATACAGTTTTTTGGCCTGAGAGTCTTCGTTCTTCCTTAACAGAGCAAACGGCTGGAGAGGAAGGCCATGAAAACAGATGGCCTGAAGTAGGGAGACCCAATAGTGGGAGTGAGTGAGTCCATTACAAGAGCAACACTCAACAAACACTCGGACAAATTAACTACCGTGACTGGTATCACCTTCTTAATAAAAGGAACAAATGAACTATCGCCTTGGGATGATGAGGACGGGTCTTACGCTGGAGTGGCAAAGTGAGTCAATACTTCAGTGGTGCGGCAACACGTACCAAGAGGAAGGACGAGAAATGCCAGCTACACAAAACCACAGAGAAAGAAAGTCGGACTCTTTTGTTAGCTTATTGCTTGGACAGAGGCAATCCAAGGCTATTCAAAATACTTACCGAATTACCTCACTATAATGTAACGACAAGACCGTGACAAGGCCTGTCAACAAGTAGACTGGTATCCACATCCAACCTATCCAATCAACAGCCATCGACAGCCCTAAAACCACCCATTTAGGCCATGGAGTGGAGCTCTCCATTGCCAGACTCCACCCTCTTGTCCCTCATTCTCTCTCAACCCTGGAATTCATAGGCCCGAATAACTATATACCAAATTACCAAGAATAACAAAAAAAAGACCTTTTTAGGAAATAACAATTACTTAATGAAAAGTGAAAACAATGCAGTTAATTGCATCTATGAATACCTTGGTGCAGCAGATGGGTGGGCTCAAAAGTAAATATTTGACGGTGGCTCAAAACAGACTAAATGAAATGGGTTTATATAACAACAGAGAAAGAGTCTGGAAAGATACGTTTGAACAAAGGAAGAAAAGGGGGATGAGAGAGAGGGAGAGAGAGAGAGAAAGTCTGAATAGTTAGACGGGGAAAGAAGAGGCAGAAATAAAAGAGAGAAGGAGAGAGAAGGTGGAGAGAGAGAGAAGGTGGAGAGAGAGAAGCAGAGAGAGAGAGTGCGGGGAGAGAGAACGTCTGACAAGATAAGTAAGAAAGGGGAAGAGGGAAAAATTAAACAGAGGGAGAGGGGGTGGGGTGGGGTGGGGGGATAGGGGCAAACAGAGAGTGAAAGAGATGAGTAAACAGTGCCAGGAGAGTTTCCGTTGCCACACAGAGTGGAAAAAGTCATGACCGGAAGGAAAGAGCAAGATAAATAGGTTAGACACAGATATCTGGGTTGCAAATGGCTACAATGAGTCATGAGTCCCTCAAATATGTTTCGTCTCCGAGCAAATTTCAGGTCTGCTGAGCGCAAACTTGAACGTTGTGAAAATTCTGTGCAACTTCCGGCACACATTTACTGGTAACACTGAGGCTGTACCCACTTTAACTTACAGTTTATAACAGTGGCTAAGTAGGCTACTGTAGCTATTTGATCGTAATGAAGGCCTACCAGAGTGGTTTACCATTAAAAAAATAACACGGGGAAAACGCATCACATCACATTTTAACATGGAAATAGCTGTTCTATCATTCAGCCTACAGTAGCAGCCAACGTGTGGTGTTCAATGTAGGCCTACATTCCAAGAGACTTTTGAAAAAAAAATAACATACAGGGCTTGACACGAACCTGTTTTTACACTTGTCCTTCAGGCAAGGAGGTGACGGAACATTTTTGTTTTTGTGTTGTTTGATGCAAGAAACCACTTTACAAAATAAAATGCATTATTATTCCCATACCATTATTACAGAGAATCAGACACATTATGCTCCCCTCTGCCTATTGGCTGCTTAGTTTATTCAATAGAACACTGCCCCGCTTTTCAAATATGGATAGAAATGTACATGTTTTGTGCTCTTGTAGGAAGCAATCACTCCCACATTGCTGAATACAAAATGAGCTATAACTGGGCTAATAACTCACAAACTAGCAAAGGATATGAACAAATGTGCACGCACACATCTCTACATGCAGCTCTCACTTTGATCTCAAAACATGTACATTATAATCGCGACCGCTCATGCTGTAAAACAGTCCAGTTCAAAGTGAATTGCACAAATCCATATATGGCAATGATCAGTTTGCATATAGGCCTACTGCAGCTCTGATTGGTTATGGCACAACCGGTCTGTGGAGTATGGGGCGGAGTTGTGCCTGTCAATGGAATAGAATCCTATTCCAATGCATTGTGCCTATAACAAAAATCTCTTGCATAGTTTGTTTTGTTTTGGCATGTTGCATTGAAAGCGGCAAATATCGAGTTGATTCGATCACAGATCCCACAGTTCAAGGGAAACGTTGATAGTGTTAATTAATGGGGAGAAAACGAGAAAGTTGAGGGAAGTTCAATCTCGTGCTTCTCTGCACAGGCTGATATTTCTCCTGCGTGCCACAGTCCCGGAGGAAGATTGGCTGATATTTCTCCTGCGTGCCACAGTCCCGGAGGAAGATTGGCTGATATTTCTCCTGCGTGCCACAGTCCCGGAGGAAGATTGGCTGATATTTCTCCTGCGTGCCACAGTCCCGGAGGAAGATTGGTCGTGAACCTTTGAAGCGTTTTTACAGTATGACTCTGTCCTTTTTTTTTTTCTCCCTTCCTCCGTTTTTCATTTTGCAATCTCTCCATCTCCCTCCATGAACGCCATCCCATCCGCCTCTTGCTCCACCTCCATTTCTCCCACTCTATAGCATTTTGCTCTCTCTCTCTCTCATCTCTAAATCCCTCACTGCCAAAACTGCCATCATTATCCCTCTCGCGCGCTCTTTCTCCATCCCTCTGATCGGTCTCTTTCATGTTGGCCGGCTGTAAGATGTGACAGGTGTTCGCTGAAGAGCGTTGATTTTGGTTGAGGGGCGCCGATTACCCGTCGAAGCGTGGGCAGCCCAAACAAAAAGAAATTTAATACAAAACGAAATATTGTTACAGTGTTGACACCGTTGAGAAATAAAAAAATGACTATATGAAATAAGTCATTCAAATATTAACCAGTAATAAACCAATAATAAATAACCAGAATCACAAAAAAAGCGAAAAATGATTGACACCCTAAAGATTCAAATAAAGTAGTCAAAAGTTTGATGCCGCTGCAGGTGTGATCGAGGTGTTTACTTAACTGACTGACATGAGAAAGATGCGTGCATGTTGGCACCCGAAAATCAATTATTTTCCAATCACGAATAATAATTAGCAAAAATACTCTGATCATAATTGTTTCTCGAAAATTGCCCATATCCATTACGGTACTCGTTTTGTCCAACTACTCGGCATACTAATGTACCGGGTCATTTTGGAGTCCATTTTTATTGTAAATAAGAACAGAATATGCTTCTAAACACTGCTACCATGATTACGGATAATCCTGAGTGAATCGTGAGTGAGATAGTTAGGGTGGGGTCAAAGATCATACCCCCAAGGCATGCTAACCTCCCCTGTTACTGATAATGGTGAGGTTAGAATGTCTTCGGGGTATGAACTTTGAACCCTCTCACTTTTCCACTCCCCATTTGTTGGAGCATACAATATAGCGGAATATTTGAATTATTCATTTTATACACCCTCATTATTACGCATCTTTATCCAGGGTGTACATAATTTCAGACCACACTGTACATGACATTGTTTAAATATTCCCTGCGCAATGTTAATGGCGGCAGCTAACATCTCTACCATAGAATGTTCACGTGTCATAACGTAAATGCATCATAACGCAGAAACTGCAAATAAATGGCTATGGGGGGAAACCAGTTGGCCCTGAGAGCCTGCCAGATGCTGCCGAGAAAGAGGAGTCTCTGGTCTAGCTCTGACGCCCACTGCCGAACCCACAAGGACAGGAAAGCATTGTCTGTGCAAGAAAAACAGCAAACCATCACAAGGCCACTAGAGAGAGAGAATAAAAGACACGGAGAGAGAGAGAGAGAGAGAGAGAGAAAATAAACAGGTTGAACTCATCAAAGCTCGACGATGCTAGGAAACCAGGGAGAAAGAGAGAAAGAAGAGAAAGGCCATACAGGATGCCGTCGAGCACTGACCTGTGTAGCTCAATGCATCCTATCATCGCTTTGTCTATGCAGCTTTCTGAACTGCTGCACTCTCTGAAGTGTGGTCCCTGGTAGACAGTGTGATCCATAATAAATACAACTACTTACGAGGACGTCTCGCGGGGACGCGGGTCGAGAGTGGGCCTCGCGGGGCGAGAGTGGGCCTCGCGGGGGGACGGGGGGCGAGAGTGGGCCTCGCGGGGCGAGAGTGGGCCTCGCGGGGACGGGGGGCGAGAGTGGGCCTCGCGGGGGGACGGGGGCGAGAGTGGGCCTCGCGGGGGACAGGGGGCGAGAGTGGGCCTCGCGGGGGGACGGGGGCGAGAGTGGGCCTCGCGGGGGACGGGGGCGAGAGTGGGCCTCGCGGGGGGGGACGGGGGGCGAGAGTGGGCCTCGCGGGGACGGGGGGCGAGAGTGGGCCTCGCGGGGGGACGGGGGCGAGAGTGGGCCTCGCGGGGACGGGGGCGAGTGGGCCTCGCGGGGGGACGGGGGGCGAGAGTGGGCCTCGCGGGGGGACGGGGGGCGAGAGTGTCCTCGCGTGGATTCAAGAATTGATTTATGACACTTTCATCCACTGAAGTGAATTACATTAGTTGAACTTTTATTCAGCCCTGGCAAAAAATAAGATCCCCAGCCAGCTAAACCTGGACCGGGGGGGTTATGGAAGGGTCTGACTAGGCGACAGATTGTGTGACTACAATGAGGTTATGACAACACAGCTCCCTAATGAATGAGACCACCCCCCCATGGCAATGGTGACAGATGCGAGTTGGTCCACGTGGTAACAAAACAGTCAAATAACACTGGGCACCGCACACTGCTGCCATGTGGGCACAGCATGGGCATGACGCTGGCACTGTCCAGACAACACACTTTCCCTGGCTGAGCATGAGGCTCTGACCTAAGGATGGAAGGAAGGAGGAGGGGGGCTTGATTGTCATCTCTTGCATAACGTCTATTGACCCACCCCCCCCCTCTCCTCAAACACCTTATGTTAATATCTTCCTCTTTTTTTCCTCTCTACACCTTCTCCCTGTGTTTCTCCAAGGTTGGCCTTCGGTAAAGTAAAGAGGAAGTGAGAGATGAGCTCTCAGAGCACTTTCCATCCATTATGGGGATAAACAAAAAGAGTGCTGCTTCACCCACAGTTGATCAACGCACGAGCCTGCTCTTCCAGCAATGTTCAATTATGATGCCCAAGTAAGAGTGGGTAGGGTCAAAGTCCCAGCAGTGATCCACTGTGTGTGTGTGTGTGTGTACGTGCATGCATGCGTAAATAAGAGTGCGTGATCAGAGGGAACCAAGACACGAGCCAGCCCAAAAAAACAAAAACCGAACCTGCTTTAAAAAAAGGTCTGCAGCGCCACTAACACCTCCAGGAAGCAGACTCCCTAGGTGACAGGACACGGGGGATGTTCCACCAGGAAGTGCTTCAGTGCTTTACGGTGTAGCCTAGCGTCCACAGACCTCACCAAAGCTCCAGAAACCAAGGCCGTGACCCACGTGACACCCTACTCCCTATATAGTGCACTACCGTTGACCAAAAGTAGTGCACTACGGAATAAGGTGCCATTTGGGACGCAGCACCAAATGCTCCCTCAGCCAGGCATGTCACAGGACATTGGAGAGACGGACTCAAGGTCCATTTGTGCTCATTAGGAGTTGGATGAGCTGTTGGTAAACAGAACCTAGGGGACCTTCCCTTCACCAAGTCCTGCTCTGGTGCTGCCGCCACGCTCTTCTAGCTCACTGCTAAACAGAGGAGAGAGGAGTGATACTGCATTATAGACTTCAAAGGGTCATGTTGGCTGTGTGTGAGTGTGTGTGTGTGTGTGTGTGCATATTTCCTCACTAAAGTGAATGTGTGTGAATGTGTGCGTTTTTTTCTCTTATCCCAGAGCTAATCTGTTCCATTACCACCTAGGTCTTACTGCTCTGATGCACTAAAGGGGAAACCAGGCAGTACAGGCTAGCCAGACCCCAAATACATTAGCCACATCCTCAAGATCCAAACAAGCCTCAATGGTGAGAGAGAAATAGTGTGAGTGTGTGTGTGTGTGTGCGCGCATCTGTGCACGTCAGTGTTCAGATTGAGTGTGTGTGTGTGTGTGTGTCAGCCATTTGTCTCTGTGTATCCATGCATATCTGTGTGCATAGAGGTGGTGGGGGGCGGACTTTAGTCAAATCAATGTAGCATGGATGCACCCAATTAGGTTCAGGCTCGGGCAGCGGGGCCCAGAGCAACACTCTCAGCAGTGAGGCAGAAACGCAGGGGTCTCGAGCGAGATGACATCACAGCACCATGACTCAGGACTGAGAGGAGGACTCATCTCATTAGTCTAGAGTGGCTTCCTCTGCTCCATCTGAGCCCAGAGAATAGGTGAAGTCTATCTGGTATATTTTCCCCAGAAAAAAAGTGGCTTTGGGACAAGTCTCTGAAATGTCCTTGAGCAGCCCAGCCAGAGCCCGGACTTGAACCCGATCGAACATCTCTGGAGAGACCTGAAAATAGCTGTGCACTGACGCTCCCCATCCAACCTGACAGAGCTTGAAAGGATCTGCAGAGAAGAATGGGAGAAATTCCCCAAATACAG
Organism: Oncorhynchus keta; assembly: GCF_023373465.1. Classification (NCBI taxonomy): domain Eukaryota; kingdom Metazoa; phylum Chordata; class Actinopteri; order Salmoniformes; family Salmonidae; genus Oncorhynchus; species Oncorhynchus keta. The sequence continues at coordinate 8,094,949 of NC_068452.1, read as the reverse complement.
GTCATATCCAAGAAGACTCGAAGCTGTAATAGCTGCAAACGGTGCTTTAACAAAGTACTGAGTAACAGTAAACCTGTTTTTGCTTCGTCATTATGGGGTATTGTGTGTAGATAGATTGAGGGAAAAACAAACAATTTAATACATTTTAGAATAGGGCTGTAATGCAACAAAATGTGGAAAAATCAAGGGGTCTGAATACTTTCCAAATGCAGTGTATATACATACTGGAGGCACTGTGGGACCAGTACCTCCAGTACTGTAGTCAATAAATGTCACTGTATGACTAATGACTATATCAAGGATTATGGAGCTAGAGATGGATATCACTGTATGACTAATGACTATCAGGGATTATGGAGATGGTGAGAGATATCACTGTCTGACTAATGACTGTATCAGGGAGATGGGAGATAGATATCACTGTCTGACTAATGACTGTATCAGGGAGATGGGAGATATATATCACTGTCTGACTAATGACTGTATCAGGGAGATAGTCAGACAGTGATATCTAATGACTGTATCAGGGAGATAGATATCACTGTCTGACTAATGACTGTATCAGGGAGATAGTCAGACAGTGATATCTAATGACTGTATCAGGGAGATAGATATCACTGTCTGACTAATGACTGTATCAGGGAGATGGGAGATAGATATCACTGTCTGACTAATGACTGTATCAGGGAGATGGGAGATAGATATCACTGTCTGACTAATGACTGTATCAGGGAGATGGGAGATAGATATCACTGTCTGACGAATGACTATATCAAGGATTAGGGAGAAGGTGATAAATCACTGTCTGACTAATGACTGTATCAAGGAATAAGGAGATAGTCTGGCCTCTGAAAAACCCAACTCACTCACACGTCTATCTATCGGACATGCACACGTGCATATGCAAATACACACATCAAGCACAAACACAGTCTCCACACATTGACTAACTGGACCAGTCAGCCAAGCTCTATCCATCTAAAGCTAGAGTTAAACAGCACAATTGGCTTGTGTGTGTGTGTGTGTGTGTGTGTGTGTGTGTGTGTGTGTGTGTGTGTTATTTCATTTCATTATTTGAAGGCTCATTTGGCTGTGAGAGTGATGCACTAGGAAAGGGGTGGACCCATTGCCATATTTAGGAGGACTATTGTATTTTATGACATGTGATTTTGAGGTCTTGGCACGTAGCTTGCGTGTTCAAATAAGATCCACAGTTTTGGTACAATCACCAACGTTTTGGTACAATCACCAACGTGTTGGTCTACTGGCCTACGTCAAAGCTTACATGAGTTCAGCAGCCACGTTATTAAACAAGCTCTCCAGTGATAGTTCATCACTGTTTGGAATCAGTGAGTTATGAGTCAAGACACTGGGCTGTAGGTTACACCCAGTGGATAACTTGGTTGTAGATTACAACAAGTTGTGGTTGTAAACAGGTGGTAATGACGTCCTTTCAGCCAGTTCTGCTCACTGGGACTGAGCTGTAGGTTATTTAGACTGGGAGCTTTACGCATAATTCATAATCCACAGATACTCGGACGTCATAGTCCGGTGTCCCATTGTGACATAGCTACGGGGGGATGTACAGCTCGAACGCAAACCTCCCGATAATTCCCAACCAACGCGTCGCCGGTACACGTCCTCTACTCATTTGAATGTGTTGACTGTGCTGCGCTGAGACTTAGAAAAGTATGAAAGCCAAAGGTCCCCCCAAAAATTCTAGAACACCGCAGTGCATACGTGTACATGTTTTGGACGATGGTAAAAGCTTTATGCCTTTACCAAAACAGTGTTATAGGTCCTTATCGTCTTCAATCACCGTCGTATTATGAGCTTTTGGGGCTTATTGCTACGGGACAAGTGCTTCACCAGGGTAACATAGTACGTAGTGAGCTGCAGTATTACTAAAAACATGTGCTGCCAGACTCATCGACAGGCACAACGCGAAGTGGCCCTTTCCCCGGGCGAAGCAAAAACATTCTAAATATTTAAGTAGACCGACAGACAACATGCTCACTCGGTCTGGTTGCGTTTCATTATTTGTAATGAAACTTAAATTAGCCCTTGAGGATAGTTGGGAGAAAAGAGTTTTCAGGCATCCTTGGACGAGGGGCCAAAGTCCATAATAAACATTTACTAGACCTAATAAACACTGTTTTACCCCCTGTCCCCTGGCTTAAATGGGGCATGGGAACACCACACACACCCTCTTCTCATCTCTTCACCACACACGCCTTCTTTCTTGTAATAATGTACTATTTAGAAGACACTTTTAGCAAAAGCGACTTACAGTCAAGCGTTTTGTTAAATGTATGGGTGGTGGCCGGGTATTGAACCCTCTATGCTGGCGTTGCTGGCGTTGCAAACTCAAACGCTTATTTTTTTCCCCTCTTCATTTTATTCCCTTTTCGTCTGACTGGTCAGTAGTTGGAACCCGCAGTTCTTCGGTCCTGGTCCTAGAGAACCACAGGGTGCGCAGGGTTTTTGTGCTAGCCTGGTGCCAATGCACCCGAATCGACTATTCGAGGGCTCTGTGATTAGGTGACGGAGTGTGTTAGTGCTGGGCTGGAATAAAAGCCTGCCCTGCTCAAACGTTCTGTGGGTCTCTAGGACCAGTGATTGAAGAACAACTTCTGGCAGGTTGAGGGGCACAATATGCTTAATGCAAATAATATGCATATATACAGTACATCACAATATAGAAGATTAATGTCATACTTCTGCTACAGGCTTTGCATGATTCATTCTTGTTCCAATAAAACTGTTAGAGTAGGAATGAGCTTTTATGACTTCATATTTCACTCTCACGAAGTAAAGGAAAATGTATGACTAAACAGCCATGAGTGTATTCATACACATTGGAAATATTTACATTTAACAGAAGCTCTAATCCAGAGCGACTTACAGTAGTGACCTTATACATTTTCTGTACTGGTCCCCAGTGGGAATCGAGCCCACAACCGTGGCGTTGCAAGTGACATGCGTCACCAACTGAGCCACACGTTCAACAACATATGAAGAGTTTATTTTGGAAAAACCTATGTCCACATCGGCTTATGGGTAGAGTTGTTTTTAACAAAACGCTATATACAGTATTTTCTTTGTTCTGGAACGGTATATTGGTATCCTGTATATTTGACTGTGATGTGGTTGTCTCCCTTAGTCATCTTAAGATGCATATGCACTTACCAAGTCGCTCTGGATAAGAGCATCTACTAAATGACTCAAATGTAAATGTTTTACATACATATCTCATTACTGAATAGAAATATCGATGTCACAAATGTAGAATTTGTACATTGTTATGAAAATGTAGTTATTTGTTACATTTGACGGTGTAAAACCTAGCAGTGCTACTGAGACGGATATATAAACATTTCAAAGATAATTAGTTCAAATCCAAATATCTTCATTGTAAAGGGTTTAAACACCGTTTAAACACATGCTTGTTCAATGGGGCGGCAGGTAGCCCAGTGGTTAGAGCGTTGGACTTAGTAACCTAAAGGGTGTAAGATCGAATCCCTGAGCTGACAAGGTAAAAAAAATATATATGTTGTTCTTCCCCTGAACAAGGCAGTTAACCCACTGTTCCATTGAAAATAACATTTAAAAAAAAGACAAAATGAACCATAAACAATTAATGAACATGCACGTGTGGGACAGTTGTTAATTAAGACACGAACAGCGTAGGCAATTAAGGTCACAGTTATGAAAATTTAGGACACTAAATAAGTCTTTCTACTGACTCTGAATAACACCAAAAGAAAGATGCCCAGGGTCCCTGCTCATCTGTTGCGAACGTGACTGAGGACTGCAGATGTGGCCAGGGCAATAAATTGCAATGTCTGTACTGTGATACGACAAAGAGAGGGAGAAAGGACAGACAAGCTGATCGTCCTTCCTGTCCCGCTGACCATGTGTAACAACACCTGCACACAGGATCGGCGCATCTGAACATCACACCTGTGGGACAGGTACAGGATGGCAACAACAACCCGAGTTACACCAGGAACGCATAATCCCTCCATCAGTGCTCAGACTGTTCGCAATAGGCTGAGAGAGGATGGACTGAAGGCTTTGAGATTGTTGTAAGGCAGGTCCTCACCAGACATCACCGGCAACAACGTCACCTATGGGCACAAACCCACCGTCGCTGGACCAGACAGGACTAACAAAAAGTGCTCTTCACTGACGAGCGGCGGTTTTGTCTCACCAGGGGTGATGGTCGGATTCTCATTTATCGTCGAAGGAATGAGCATTACACCGAGGCCTGTACTCTGGAGTGGGATCGATTTGGAGGTGGAGGGTCCGTCATGGTCTGGGGGCGGCGTGTCACAGTGTCATCGGACTGAGCTTGTTGTCATTGCAGGCAATCTCAAAGCTGTGCGTTAAGGGGATGACATCCTCCTCCCTCATGTGGTACCCTTCCTGCAGGCACATCCTTACATGACAATGCCACCAGCCATACTGCTCGTTCTGTGTATGATTTCCTGCAAGATCGGAATGTCAGTGTTCTGCCATGGCCAGCGAAGAGTCCGGATCTCAATCCCAGTGACCACGTCTGGGACCTGTTGGATCGGAGGGTGAGGGCTAGGGCCATTCCCCCCAGAAATGTCCGGGAACTTGCAGGTGCCTTGGTGGAAGAGTGGGGTAACATCTCACAGCAAGAACTGGCAAATATGGTACAGTACATGAAGAGGAGATGCACTGCAGTACCTAGTCAGTATCTGGTGTGGCCACCAGCTGCATTGTTACTTTTGATTTTGACCCCCCTTTGTTCAGGGACACATTATTCCATTTGTTAGTCACATGTCTGTGGAACTTGTTCAGTTTATGTCTCAGTTGTTGAATCTTATGTTCTTACAAATACTTACACATGTTAAGTTTGCTGAAAATAAACGCAGTTGACAGTGAGAGGAGTTTAGCATTTTGCAACAAAACATTATTCGTCTCTCTGAAACTATCAAGTAAGTGATTTCCAAAAACACAATGCCTGTAGATTTGAAATGATGTGTTACTTTATATTTTCAGATTTAAAAAAAAAAAAACTTTCCACGCCCTGTGCAGGGCCCAAAACAACCACTCAGAGTTGAACAGGCAATAAAAGCTAGTTTACCAACACAAAATTGATATATAACGTTTTGGAATGAAACTCTTCAAGGAAGTAAGGGATCTCTCCTGTATCAAAAGCAGTGTTTCCCCTATATGCATTATATGACAACGATGATGACTGACATTAGGCTAAATCTTGGCTGCCACTGAAGTTACATTTAACATTTACATTTAGTTATTAAGTTATTTATACTAGGTCTTCTACAAACATAGTTAAGGCTCCACAAATGTGTGACAGACACATAAATCTGTCCCATATGCTTTTCATATATAAAACTCTGCCATTGCTGCTGAATTGATCCTTGATGGAACGCTGAAAGGGATGACCGCTTTATTCCTATAGTCAATTAAGAAAATAAGCATTATCTCAATAACATTGGCACGTAATCTTTTGCCAACATTGTACATAGACGAATTGATAACCAGATTACTCCATATAACAACTATGACGACTGATATTAGGTTACAGTCTCACCACAGATTGGCATCATTCTTTTCACATCGGTAGATGGTAGTCATGAGCAGTACCTCATGTTCATTCATTGTCTCGCTTTCATTTCGCGCCGTTTGATCGAGCAGCCTGCATGACAGTGGATCATATTAACTAGCCGTGTGTGGTGTGAGGAACCTCATTAGCCATACAGAGTCTGTGATCCGACACCGTTCATTTGTGTGGCAGGGACAAAAATTCAGCCTCGCATCCTGTGCATTGAGGCATTGGCGGTGTCCAAAATGGCAACCTATTTTCCGATATAGTGCGCTACTTTTGAACACAGACCCTGGTCAAAAGCAGTGCACTATACAGGGAATACGGTGCCATTTGGGAAGCAGCTATTATAGAAAAAAAAACATGTATTTGTACTTATTATAAATGATTCAAACAAGAGGCTCATTAAAGCGACCTCATTAACAACATTGCATGTATTAAGCTTGTTGACTCTCTTCCCCCCTCCCCCACACACACAAACTTCCTTGGTTGCATTGAATTTATGGGGCTGCTGTAGTCTAGTTAGCCTGGGTCTCATTCATGAATGTAATTCTATGTGACAGTTATCAGGAGCAACGCAGGCTCCAATGACTGTGCTGAGATAGAGAGTGAGAAAGAGAGAAAGAAATAGAGAAAGAAAGAATATATAATAATAATAATATATGCCATTTAGCAGACGCTTTTATCCAAAGCGACTTACAGTCATGTGTGCATACATTCTACGTATGGGTGGTCCCGGGGAAACCCAAGAAGAGGGGGAGACTGTGTGTGTGTGTGTGTGTGTGTGTGTGTGTGTGTGTGTGTGTGTGTGTGTGTGTGTGTGTGTGTGTGTGTGTGTGTGTGTGTGCGCGAGAGAAAGAGAGGAGAAAGACAGATGAGAGCGGAGAAAGAGAGAAAGATGAGAAAAAGAGAGGAGAGAGAGAGAGAGAGAGGAGAAAGATGAGAAAAAGAGGAGAGAGAAAGAAAGAGGAGAGAGAGAAGAGAGGTTGTGGGTTTTCATTTGGCTAAAGAGGCAGGGACAGCGGCAGCCTCTGCTCCGCTGTACATGTCAACACACAAAAAAAAACGAGAAAGAGTGTGCTAAGCACAAAAATGTCGCTTCGAATTTCCAGCACTCTGCACGTGAGCAACGTTTTCTTTGGAATGTCTGACAGAGGGGAGGCTGCTGAGGGGAGGACGGCTCACAATTGCTGGAACGGATCAAATGGAATGGCATCAAACATATGGAAACCATGTGTTTGTTGTATTTGATACCATTCCATCTCGTTCCGCTCCAGTCATTACCACAAGCCTGTCTTCCCCAATTAAGTTGCCACCAACCTCCTGTGGTCTGGCATGGAAGCGCAGGGGCATGTGCTACTGAGAGCACACGCTGGTATTCGACTCCGTAGGGGGCGAGGGGTGGAGAGGAGGTTGGAGTATGCCAGAGACGGGCAGGATTACTTCATAGACACATGGGCGGCTAGCAGGTTACATTTACCATATGGCATGCGGCAGGACCTACTCAGACTCCTGGGTTCATAGACTGGGGAGGGAGGCAGGAAGGGTCCTTCATGACTCAGCCACTGGCTCTCTCAAGCTACGGCTGCATCCCCAATGACAACCTATTCCCTATATAGTGCACTGTTTTTAGACCAAGACTCAACTGTTTTTAGGCAGCCCAATTCAGATCCGCCCCCACACTAATTGGTCTTTGGACCAATCACATCAGATAGGTCAAAATAGCAATAACTGAAAAAAATATCAGAATTGTTCCGCCTGAGTAAACACAGCCTACGTATTGCCCCAAGTAGTACACTATGTAAGGAATAGGGTGTCAATAGGAACGCAGCCGGAGTCTCTTTAAGGCTGAGAGTTCAGGCTGGACGTTGATGACTCTTATTTCCCCCACTGTCTCTGAGCACAGAGAAGAACCATGTCACCCTCAGGTCAAGTTCTGCTCAAACCAGAGCAGACAAGGGAATCTAGACCAGGAAATCCATGCATTATTAATAGTGACGGAGAAAAGAAAAATGACACAGTTACATATCGGGAATATTATTTCTGACGATATATCGTATCGCTTTGACAATATCGCAATGTTATTTGCGTGTTAGTTGGCTGCACCAACATTTGTCCTTCATAGTTTGTTCTCCATCTTTTCAAATAGGGAACCATTCTGTTTTTAGCACTTTTATTTCCATGACTGATCGAAACTCTTTTATTCACGTCTCTCTCTCGTCTCTCTCTCGTCTCTCTCTCGTCTCTCTCTCGTCTCTCTCTCGTCTCTCTCTCGTCTCTCTCTCGTCTCTCTCTCGTCTCTCTCTCGTCTCTCTCTCGTCTCTCTGCAGCAGACATATGGTGAGCGATATGTTTGGAACATCGAATAAAATCACAGTCTCGAATCGCATTACAGTGAGAATCGTGAGAATCGCGACACATATCGCCAAATAAGCATCGCAATCGCGTATTGTGTGAGGTTCCTGGCAATTCCCAGGCCTAAATTATTAATCAAGCTTGTTCTGCAAAACACTACACATACTAGCCAAGCCTGTGTTGGCAACAAAGAGCAGAGTGGCCAAATGAAACCATTTTGAAGCAGTTAATTGCACTAATCTAGCTAATTGATCCACATCCTGCCTCCGGGAAAACACGGCCCTATAGCTCAAGTGGAAAGGGTGGTATTTGGAGATTGCTTGACGTGAGCGCAATAGTTTTTCATTAGACCTTTCCAGTACACTTCAGAACCTATTCTTCAGTGTGTTTGCTTTTCCATATTGCTGAAGTGCCCTAAGTCAGACAGAGTCAGGGTCCCAAATGGCACCCTATTCCCTATTTAGTGCACTACTTCTGACCAAAGCCCTGTGGAAAGCAGTGCACAATATAGGCAATAGGGTCCCATTTGGGACAGAACCATGGTTTATGCTCCTAGTATTTCACCTTTTATTTTGGATTCTGCCCACCTAGCAATTAGGTTGCTAGGGGAAACTGCACACAGAGCTAACATGTGCAGTGACTCTATCCTGGCTGGGCAATTCACATTGCAATAACTACTTGTGGTGAGCAAATATCCTGTATTACAACCGCCAATATCCCCCCGCATTGTACAACCTTCACTGCGTCCCAAATGGCACCCTATTCCCTATATAGTGCACTAACGGGTCCTGTTCAAAAGTAGTACACCATATAGGCAATAGGGTTCCATTTGGGATGCGTCTCCCATGTGGAATGGGCTAAATTATTAAGATGTGGGTATTTCGCGAGGCTAACGTTGGCTCGCGGTAGTCATTATGGCTACATTAGCAGACTCAATAAAACGCAGAGTTTTTGTTTGGATGCATTCTGTGAACCAGACACATTTCAGTAGGAACAGTGCTTTTCTTACATTATGTAACTCAACAATCTGTTACTGTGTGCTGAGAAATGTGGCCCCAGATGACACATTTGCTAATAACATATCTGATGTTGCCCTAGATCTAAAGTCACTATGTTCTTCACAAGTTTAAGTTTAGGGGTTGGTAAGCTGGTCCTAGATCTGTGCCTAATGACAACATCTGCCCTAATAAATCCATAAAGTTGGATTACTATAATTGACATGAACATATATTTGTAATGCTGACAAAAATGGGGAGTAACCCCTGTAAGCCACACTGGCGAAGAAAATCACTTAGCACAGGGGTGTCAAACTCATTCCATGAAAGGCCTAGTGCAGGGTATTCCCAAACTCGGTCCAAGGGGTGCTTGTTTAGTTTTTTGCCCTTGCACTCCACAGCTGATTCAAATAATCAACTAATCATCAAGCTTTGATCATTTGAATCGACTGCGTTACATCATGCCCAAACCGGTCCGTCATCGTGCACAAATTGATTTTGTCCCCCCAAACCAAACGTGATCCCGACACACAGGTTGAAATATCAAAACAAACTCTGTACCAATTATATTAATTTGGGGACAGGTCGAAAAGCATTAAACATTTATGGCAATGTATCTAGCTAGCTTGCTGTTGCTAGCTAATTTGTCCTGGAATATCAACATTGAGTTGTTATTTTACCTAAAATGCACAAGGTCCTCTACTCCGACAATTAATCCACACATAAAACGGTCAACTGAATCGATTCTAGTCATCCCTCCTCCTTCCAGACTTATTTTTCTTCTTTGGACTTTATTTGGCAATTGGCAACTAACTCTCATAATAAGGTGCATTACCACAACCGACCTCAGTTTAGCAGGACTATGATGAAAATTACAGGCCTCTCATCTTTTTAAGGGGGAAAACTTGCACAATTGGTGGCTGACTAAATACATTTTTGCCCCACTGTATAAGGAATAGGATGTGTTTTGGGATGCAAACAGTCAGAGCTGTGCTGCTAGGCCAGGCTAGTGTACCTTCACACCTAACATATATATATATTATTAACAGGGTTCGGAGGACACACTCCCACAGAGGAAAGTACTAGGAGTCACTCTTCATCCACTGCTATGGAATCTAAGTGGAGATCCAAGTAAGATTTATTCTGGAGAGATTTAAAACACAGACGCTGAAAGTTAGCCATATTTTTTAATGTGATCAAATCAAGCTTTATTTGTCACATGCGCCAAATACAACAAGTGTAGACTTTACTGTGAAATGCTTACTTATAAGCCCTTAACTCTTCTTAAACTGTAATGTTGGGTTAAGAAAATATAAAGTAGACTAAAATAAAAATGTAACACAATAACAATAATGAGGCTATATACAGGGGGCACCGGTACCGAGTCAGTGTGGAGGCTATATACAGGGGGCACCGGTACCGAGTCAGTGTGGAGGCTATATACAGGGGGCACCGGTACCGAGTCAGTGTGCGGGGGTACAGGTTAGTTGAGGTAATTTGTACATGTAGGTGGGGGTGAAGTGACTATGCATAGATAATAAACTGCGAGTAGCAGCAGTGTATAAAAGGGAGGGGGGTCAATGTATATTGTCCGGTGGCGATTTTATTAAGTGTTCCGCAGTCTTATGGCTTGGGGGTATAAACTGTTGAGGAGCATTTTGGTCCTAGACTTGGAGCTCCGGTACCACTTGCTGTGTGGTAGCAAAGAAAACAGTCTATAACTTGGGTGACTGGAGTCTCTGACAATTTTATGGGCTTTCGTCTGACCCCACCTATTGTTTAGGTCCTGGATGGCAGGAAGCTTGGCCCCAGTCATGTACTGGGCCGTACACAGTCAGGATGCTCTCGATGGTGCAGCTGTAGAACCTTTCGAGGATCTGGGGACCCATGCCAAGGTTTTGTCGTGCCCTCTTCATGACTGTCCTGGTATGTTTGGACCATGATAGTTTGTTGGTTATGTAGACACCAAGGAACTCGAAACTCTCGACCCGCTCCACTACAGCCCCATCGATGTTAATGGGGGCCTGTTTGGCCCGCCTTTTCCTGTAGTCCACAATCAGCTCCTTTGTCTTGCTCACATTGAGGGAGAGGTTGTTGTCCTGGCACCACACTGTCAGTTCTCTGACCACCTCCCTATAGGCCGTCTCATCATTGTCGGTGATCAGGCCTACCACTGTTGTGTCGTCAGCAAACTTAATGATGTTGTTGGAGTCATGTTTGGCCATGCAGTCGTGGGTGAACAGGGAATACAGGAGAGGACTAAGTACACACCCCTGAGGGGTCCCAGTGTTAAGGATCAGCGTGGCAGATGTGTTGTTACCTACCCTTACCACCTGGGGGAGACCAGTCAGGAAGTCCAAGATCCGGTTGCAGAGTAAGGTGTTTAGTCCCAGGGTCCATAGCTTATTGATGAGCTTTGAGGACACTATGGTGTTAAACGCTGAGCTGTAGTCAATGAAAAGCATTCTCACATAGGTGTTCCTTTTGTCCAGGTGGGAAAGGGCAGCGTGGAGTGCAATAGAGATTGCATCATCTGTGGATCTGTTGGGGCGGTATGCAAATTGAGTGGGTCTAGGGTTTCTGGGATGATGATGTTGATGTGAGCCATGACCAGCCTTTCAAAGCACTTCATGGCTACATACGTGAGTGCCACAGTGCGGTAATCATTTAGGCAGGTTACCTTCGCTTCCTTGGGCACAGGGACTATGTTTGCATGCTTGAAACATGTAGGCATTACAGACTTGGTTAGGGAGCGTTTGAAAATGCCAGTGAAGACACTTGACAGTTGGTCTGTGCATGCTTGGAGTACACATCCTGGTAATCCGTCTGGTCCAGCGGCTTTGTGAATGTTTACCTGTTTAAAGTTTTTAGTTCAGAGAGCGTTATCACACAGTCATCCAGAACAGCTGGTGCTCTTGTGCATGCTTCAGTGTTGCTTGCCTCGAAGCGAGCATAAAAGGGTTTTTAGCTTGTCTAGTAGGCTCGCGTCACTGTGCAGCTCGTGTCTGGGTTTCCCCTTGTAATCTGTAATAGTTTTCGAGCACTGCCACATCCGACGAGCTTCAGAGCCGGTGTAGTAGGATTCAATCTTAATCCTGTATTGACACTTTGCTTGTTTGATGGTTCGTCTGAGGGCATAGCGGGATTTCATCACTGCCAAGTATGACACTGGTGTGGGTTGTCATTTATTTAGACTACTGGGGTCAATCAAAAGTCTTAATCATGGGGGATCTCCCCCATGTCCCAGATCTTAACAGGGAGTAAACGAGTGTACACATCTGAGTGCTTTGGAGTGGACCTGGAAGTGTCCTCGAGTGACATAATGACTGGGACAAAGTGACCCGTCGGAAGATAAATGAGGTATATTGGGGTGAAACGAGGTAAGCTGGCCATCAGCTGGTATGATTCATCCAGAGAGCCCTGTCCTGGACACAGTGTTCCTTATCCGACCCCCCGCCAGAGTGAGAGACTAAAGCAGACGTGTCCAAAGTCATTGAATCTAAAGTGACTGGTTGCGTTCATTAGGCATCAAATTGAGAAAATAACAGTCCAGGTGGTCATTTTTGTTATCCGTTTCAAAACGCACCATTTTAAATGGAAAGTTCTTGTCAGGTGTTTGAAAGTAGAGTACAGAGCCAACTTCTTTATGATACCAAACCAAAAGAACTCTGCCAAAATTCAATTCCTACAACTTCAAGACAAAAAAAATCTAGCCTGACTGGCCTCCCAATACACAGAGCAAGGTGATGTATGATACTACAGCTCTGGGCCTCCACACACAATGATCTCCTGTCAAACAAGGACCAGACTCATTCTTCTTCCTTAATGGTCAGCCCCGGTGAACGAGACAAGGACGTATGGTCCGTCCTGCAAGGCTGTCACTTTGAGAGTAACCATATACTTAGCCTGCATCTCAAAATGTACCCTATACCAACATAGCTATACACTATATGGTAATAGGGTGCCATTTGCGACGCATCCTTAGAAGAGATGTGCCTTGGCGGTGCCCCCTTTCGCTAGGGGTCCATTGACAGAAGCTTAGAGACCCTAAGAGTGGAGAGGCGGTGAGAACATGAGGGGTAGAGGGTGGGGGTACGGCTACTTACGTCTGTGTCTGGACCCTTATCCGCTCCGGGGCAGCAGAACGTGACAAACTCATGGCACCTCTTGTGGACCACGAAACAGCAAACTGCAGAGAGAGAGAGACAGCGAGAGAGAGAGAGCGAGAGAGAGAGAGCGAGAGAGAGAGAGCGCGCGAGAGAGAGCAAAAAGAAGAGTGAGACAACTTGATCTGTTTTACAGTATCATAGCTTTAGCATATCTAAATTAGCCTGAAGTCTTGCAAGACAGAACAGACACCACTAAGAGCAGAGGGGGGAAAAAAACACGGTCTGGCTAATCACCTCTCCAGATGGCTTGTACAGCCTACGGCAGCCAAAGTACTGTACTGTACCACTACCTCCTCACTGTCTCGCAGGCCTTACAGGCGCACACACACAACGGCACGGCACTGCATTCTCACAGCCTCATTGAGTACACCCAGTGTGTGGCTACGCTAGCACCACATTGGAAACCGAGCTAAGCTCAGACACTGGGGGATAATGGTGGTGGTGGAGCTGAGTGTATTGGCTGCTTGAATAATAGATCGTCTCTGAAGGCTCGGTCTTTTAGCTTGGCTACAGACTGCTGTCTGTGCCAATAGATCTCTCAGAATTGTAGCTATATATTTTGTATCTCTTTCCATCTCTCCAAACTACAGTACACTGAACAAAAATATAAATTGAACATGTAAAGTGTTGGTCCCATGTTTCATGAGCTGAAATAAAAGATCCTAGGAATGTTCGTTATGCACAAAAAGCTTATTTCTCCTTCAAATGTGATGTACAAATTTGTTTACGTCCTTGTCAGTGAGCAGTTCTCCTTTGCCAAGATACCTAACAGGTCTGGAAAGAAACTGATTAAACAGCATGATCTTTACACGGGGGACCATAAAAGGCCATTCTAAAACGTGCAGTTTTGTCACACAACACCAGAGATGTCTCAAGTTAAGGAGGTGTGCAATTAGCATGCTGATTGCAGGAGTGTCCACCAGAGCAGTTGCCAGAGAATTTAATGTTAATTGCTCTACCATAAGCCACCTCCAACGTCGTTTTAGAGAATTTGGCAGTACGTCCAACCGGCCTCACAACCACAGACCACGTGTAACCACAACAGCCCAGCACCTCCACATCCAGCTTCTTCACCTGCGGGATCGTCTGAGACCAGCCACCCGGAGAGCTGATGAAACTGAGGAGTATTTCTGTCTATAATAAATCCATTTTGTTGGGAAAAATTAATTCTGAATGGCTGGGTCAGGCTCCCCGGTGGGTGGGCTCCCCCAGTGGGTCAGGCTCCCCGGTGGGTGGGCTCCCAAGTTGGTGTCATGGCTGCACCCCTGCCCAGTCATGTGAAATCCATAGATTAGGGCCTAATGAATTTATTTCAATTGACTGATTTCCTTATGAACTAACTTAGTCAAATTGTTAAAATTGTTGCACGTTGCGTTTATACTTTCGTTCAGTACATGTCTCTATATCGCTGGCTCTCACAGGCCCAGCCAAACTTAATTACCTTCTGTGCTGTTAGCTCTATACTAAATTAATGGCACAGATGTTCAATAGCATTGATGTTCAGAGATGCACCGCTACCACTAGTAATTGTTACCTCTTTGACCTTTTCATGATCCAATATCAACATGTAGGCTACATTATATTAGCAGACGGTGAGAGGGTGGGTAACAATGTACAAAAGAGTAGTTTTTTTTAACATCATTATCACAGTTTCTGTAGTAGAAATTGTAACTAAATTCTAAGTAGAAGGGCGCAATGTGCCCACTCAAAGCTAGGCTTCTTTTAGCTTTCAAACCAACATATAGGCCTACTGACCAACAAAACCAGCCTAGTGGAGTATCGGCTGGGCCTACATTTATTCAGGAAGTCTGATCTGACTGAAACACAGTAAGCATCAAGGCCAAACGTCTCACATCAACATTAACGATGGCAAAATTAATATCAACAACCCCGGCCCATCTCACCCCTGACACACTGGCTTGTTCAGACCAGTCAACACCCCTCGCGAGACCACAACCCATAACTCGTATTACCACAGCCACCCACATGAAAGCAGTCACGCCGTAAATCCAAATGATTAATAACTAACTGCCGTATATAGTCTGCAGTATAGCCGGCGAATGGTCTGAAGCATCCATTTACCCCGATAGATCGTTATCAACTGCCACATGATGCCACAGAGTGTTATCAGCGAGTAAACAGTGAGTGTGGTCGCAACAAACCAACACGCAATAAAAAGGATCGCTCAAATTCTATCCCCTATTCGCAAATTAGTTTGGTTTCTGAACCACGTCAGGTAATATGCAGTAGGTAGACAATTATCATTTGCGTGGCGCAACTTCCTTTGAGGCCGGGAAGGAAGACAGTGCACTGTCAGGCCCCAGCCGTCAGAGAGATGTACAGCGGTCTATAATCTCTAATAAATGCGGAGGAAGAGGTGAACTATGGTCTCTCTGCGGCATTATTAAAAACGGCCATAATAACGAGACCCATTAGACAGGCTAAAGTCTCGCAGCAGTTCAGTCGACGTCGATTCTATTTCAGTGCTCCCAAACTGCTCTGAGAAGTGCCTTTATTGCATGTATTTTTAGGACCACTTTAGAGGAACCTGCTGCTCCAGGAGAAATTGGGTCATTCTGAACAATAGGGAACATTGCAGTTCACCTGACCCAATCTGTAACCTGCCCTGAGGCGATTGTTTCTTTATTAGAGTTTCTGGAAGGGGCCACGTTCCTCGCTAGTGGTTGAAAGAGAAAGGTCAAAGGGCAGAAGGCTGAAGATGGAAGAGGTTACGGCTGCGTCTCCATGGATACAGGCCCTAGTGTCCTTATTAGAGGGGATATCTGCCGGTGAAACTAGACCCACTGTTCTCCTACAGGCCCGAAAGGAGCACTTAGGGCTTCACCACTGCTCCATCACCACCGCCATGTTGGAGCAACAGTTTCATTAGAGGCCTAAAGAACAGACAAGCCTTCATGCAACTGAACTGTTGCCATAGGTTAATGGGATCCACTTTGTAGACTTGTTAAATACAGTGGGACTGTATTGAGCGACGATTCAAATCTAATAGCAGGACCTTATTACTCAGAGTTTCACGGTTCTATGAGAAAGGATGAGCCGAGCATGCAACGGTTGTACTTGGACCGGTGAAACTCTCAATGGCTGTGAATCACTACACAGTTCCTGGCTCAGGAGCAATGTGGACAAAGTGGTGGATTTGCAGGACTGCACTTGGATCAGAACAAGAAGTACAGTTAAAGGGATAGTTAAAAAATTTACAAAATGACACATTGGTTTCCTTACCCTGTAAGAAGTCTATGGACAAGGTATGACAGCAAGCCATGCTCTGGGTTTATTTCCCTGGCACGGTTTCCAAATGCTAATGTTTTAGCATTTTTGGCACAAATCCCATCCTGGTAGCATTATTAGTCCTGGTTAGCGTTATTAACATGTTTTGCGCAACATATCCAAAACCTCAAATTGGTTGTGAAGCTCAACAAAGTCACTTATCGATTATTTGAACATAATGCGCGAAAAATACTTATATCTGTACAGTGACTTGAATGGGAGTCACGGTACCAATATTATAATTTTGAGCATTTGGAAACAGTGCCAGGGAAACTTAACCAAAGCATGGATCGATGTCAAAACCTGGTCCATAGATTGCTGACAGGGTAAGGAAATCAACATTGTAATCCTGAAATTTGGGTGAACTATCCCTTTAACAACGGTAGACTGATCACTTTTAGGCTGTACCTGGATCAGAAATAACGGCGTCAAAAAGATAGCAAGACTTTGTACGACTTGGTGAGGTTTCAAAAGGCTTTGCATTCTAATGGAAAAGGAGAAGTGAGTGAGCCGGTGAAAACGTAATATGAAGAGCAGAGAGAAAATGTCATGTTGACTTTTAATGAAGGGTCTCACTGTGATCTAATTATTTCACACCGAGGGCACCATGAATTATGGAGGGGCCACAATGTAATGTGGATGTTACAATAAATACTTATTACATCTTCAAATACGCCTCCAGCAGCAGAACAAGGGATTCCTAACTGAATGACAAGGTCTCTCTTTTCCCTGCCGTTGTTCCCGACTCAAATCAAACCACGCTCACGTCATGGCGAATGGTTGCAATTCAAAATCCGTTCGTTTCCGTCATTCACTGCTGTGGAATGAGGCGGAGTCGAGAATGGGAATGTGTTTGGGATCTGGAATAAGGGGTTAAGATATGTAGACATCAGCGCATTGACTTGATCATGAAGTATGTGTCAGAATAATACGATCGGGGGGGGGGGTTGAGAATCGATCTTTGGCAAGCAAGGCATCCCATTGCCGGCTTTCACAACAGGCTGTTCGACGTCACTTCGGCTTAGTCACGCTACTGTTAATTATCATTAACTGATTAGAACAGTTTGCTGCGTACGGGGAACATTAAAAACACAGATTTGTTGAAAACTGCTGGCACGAGGCAGCATGCTTGTTTTTTTGTACTTTTAGTTAGAACATTGGGTGAGCTTGACCCTGACAAGCGTAATTGCAATAATTATATTGATTTACAAAAACCACCCTTTTAAGTTGCACAAAAAAAAGTGCTGGTTCTAATGGCGAGGTGAGCCTCTAAAAACAAGCATACTGAACTCCAGCTAAAGGCCTGATAGTCACTTCTGTGTGTCTCCGTGTCTCTCGGTTATGGTGTGAAGTGCTCCTGAGAGGCGAACAAGAGAAGGTGTTTAAGAGCAGAGCGCCCTGCCTCTAACCAGACTGTGTCAGGTCTTCCATGTCACGCCAAAGAGACTGAGGAGAAGTCAAGGACAGGGGAGTAGGACAGTCAGTCACCACACCAGGGAGAGAGGGAGTCTGGAGACGACCTCCAATCGATTGTGGCACTGAATCAACCTCGACCCAGACACGGATAGTCCGAGGGTGGGTGGAGGAGACCGGGGAGAGGAGGGAATTGACATTGATAGAATGCTGCTTGCATCATAAACCAACTAGAGAAGCCATACATAAGGAAACTACCAAAGCGCTGAAACACTAATAATGCACAATAATGCAGAGCACTCTGCTAAATGGGACCTGAAAATCTTTTTCAAATCATACAGTAATTCTAAGAGATCCAAATTAGTTTCATTTTATTTAGTGTGGTGCGTATTATGGACTCATGTGCCTATTATCTGTAATAACTTGCATTGCAATACAGCGAAACCACGACCATTAAGACAATAATGACAACGATTATGATCACCATAGCAACAATAATGATGACGATACAAATGATGATGATGATAATAATAATGAAAGTATGGATAATAATGATGGGCATAATAATAATAATGATGATGATGATGATGGCTGTCCGCAGTTAGGTTATGGTAATATCATAAACTCACAGATCCAGAAGTGGAAGGGGTGACAATATTTCCCAAAATCTGCTCCTCTCTGATATAATATAAACCACGGCCTGAGTGGATGACAGAAGGAGTAACCATCTTTCATGTTAAGTAACGTCGTGGAGGAGTTCTAAAACTGGAGAAATAAATGAATTCAGACATTATCGTGTTGTGTGATTTATTCCCCCTCAAGCCTGGCCAACTCCAATATTTCTGTTTTAATGGGAAACAAAAAATGTGGTGGAGAAGAAGCGATAGGTTATAGATTTGGCTTGGCCATCTTAGTGGTAATAATGTGTCTGTTATCCACATAAACAGTCTGATCGGTGCGTTCAGATAATACAAAGGTACAATGCAGCCATTTTTTTATCTCAATATCAAATAACTTCTGGGTAACAATTATTAAGGACCTTACTGTGATTGTTTTCAAATAGTCAAAAATAATCAAAAATAGCTTCTTCGCAAAGTGCATTTCTCAATAAATAATAATAATAATAATAAACTTTGCTAGGATTGTCTGGGAGTGGTCTGAGTGGGGATGTCACGACTTCCCTCGCTTTGTTTGGGCGACGTTCGGCGGTCGACGTCACCGGTCTTCCAGCCATCGTCGATTCCACCTTTCATTTTCCATTTGTTTGGTCTCGTCTTCCCACACACACACCTGGTTTCAATCCCATCAATTACATGTTGTGTATTTAACCCTCCGTTCCCCACATGTCCTAGTCCGGTATTGTTGATCATAAGAGTTTGTGCACGTTATATGTCTGGCGTGCGAAGGGTTTCGTCCCATTGTATTTATTTGTTTTTGTTCACGGTGGTTTTTATTATTAAACTGCACCGTTGTAACAGTCTTTGCTCTCCTGCGCCTGACTTCTCTGCCGCCAGTACGCACTCATTACAGGGGAAGGGAAAACTGAAAACTGTTATTGGCAGAAAGGTCTGTAACTTTCTTTCTTATTGGTCTATCAACTAATTTATCACCTGGTGATATCACCAGACAGAACAAAAATCCATCCCACTAAAACAGGCTGAAATTTCAGCCGCTTTTCTTTCAAAAAACACAGGAAATCACATTTTTGACTGCATGCAATTCTTGCTCAAGGTTGTAACAATGATTTATGTTGGATAGATCCAGTCTCCCTACAGCTATTTTCTGCATCAACACTCATAATGCATATCACTCTGTATGTTCAGCTTCTTAATGAAAACCTATAATCTACTGAGGCATGAAGTCATACTCGCTGAAAATCATGAACTTCCAGTAGCCTTACTTTACAACATAATATATCAACATAATGACAGACTACTATACTACCCTCTTATGGACCGCAGCAGGTATTTAATCAGATCTCTCCCAAACAGATTTCTCAGCAGCTTGTTCGATGGGTAATTCCAATAAAACAATAAAAGGCCCTCTATCAGTATGTGGGATGTAGCGTTCCCTCGTCTTCATCTGGAATAAAAACTCTTTCGGGTCATAAAAGCTGAAATAGTAGCTGTTAGAGCATAGCACAGCTTCGGCGACTTTTAACAACCAACCCAGAACTACTGCAGCTTCCTCTTACCCATGCATCATATAACCCATGCATCATATAACCCATACAATACGCATCATATAACCCATACAATACGCATCATATAACCCATACAATACGCATCATATAACCCATACAATACGCATCATATAACCCATACAATACTCATCATATAACCCATACAATACTCATCATATATCATGGACGGTAGGGCATAACCATTCGTGGCAGGCTAAGCCTGGTTACGACATACGATACAACTCCATTGTCGTGACGTGTTCGAGTGGGCTTGACGATAATATTGCTTATGTGATGGCCATCAAGCATTGACTGATTGTGAATGCTCTTACATTTGTCATGTCATTCAGTGTGAAATCCACAAACGAGGTTTAAGGTTTGTCAGGTCAGGTTTATGACGTCATGACGCCACTCATTCAGAGACGTGAGGGTTCCTGCACAGTGTTCCCCGAAGTGGCCGCAGCAGACTGTATCACAACCGGCCGCGATTGGGAGTCCCGTAGGGCGGCGCACAGCGGCCCGGCTGCGCCTGGGTTTCGCCAGTGTAGGCCGTCATTGTAAATAAGAATTTGTTCTTAACTGACTTGCCTAGTTAAATAAAGGTTAAATAAAATAAATACAAATAAACCAATTAGCTTCCTGTATGATGCTCTGTTTGCAGCCACAGTGAAAGGTTTTCGATTTGTCAGGTTTGTAATTACTCATTCAGAAGCACAGTAAGGGCTCCTAATTCCAGCTCAGTGTTAACCAACTAGCTCCCTATACTGTACAATGCTCTCCCTCTCCACCCACTGTACTGCAAAATCTGGGTCCTGTTCATTATGGCAAACTGTTGCACGATGTTTAGCACAACAATCTCTTTACTGGACTAGTTCAGATAGTACCTTTTCCTCCGTTTTGTGCCTACTGAACACAGCCCTGGTGGAGGTTAGTAGGGTGGAAACTGTGATTAATCTCAGAGCAGCTTAGTTTAAAGTCACTGGAGTCTCAGCCGGGGCTAGCAGAGGTCTCATGAGGGAAATTGAGGAAGAAACAGCTACATTTTCCCCCTAAATGTAATTCCCCCAAGAGGAGGCTAGTAAGTCTTCAGCTCGGGGGAATTCCTCAGTGCCGGGTGGTGAGTATAGAAGAGAGGGAGGAAAGGAGTTTCATCTGATTTCAAGGGAGGCCTTAGGAGGCATGGGTAGGGGTTTAGTCACACTTGGGAGATCTGGGCCGGATGAGAGTCACTTCTTTCTTGTGCACCAAAAGAAAGACGAGAGAGACAAACGGACACGCTCACGTCCACAGCTGTGTCACCGTAGGGTTCCTTTCTGTTCTGTAACTGGACCACACACAGACAGTTAACCCTTTACACTCGTGGGAATTGGCCTATATGGATATCCTGGATACATTCAGCAACATGATAGGACTATTCCTGGAAAATGTGGGGTAGGTGCAACACAAGACCAGAGAAGTAAGTGTGCACAGTTTCAAGCAAAAGTTGAGGAATTACAACTCTGCATCCTCGCCATCACACAATCACTGACGTTGTTTACCCAATCCAAAAACATCCCATTATAAATCGCAATCTGGATCAGGTTGAGCGTGATTTGAAAGCGTGTTCTATTGTGCAAACACGACGAGCTAAGTTATAAAAGATAAGATGTCAGTTCAAAACATAGCCCTGTTTGGAATGATCTTGTCCTGCACAGCCAGAGTCTACCGCCTTGGAAAAGACCAAGTCAAGGGGAAAGAGGGAGGGGCCCCCTCGTGCAGGGAAAGGGTCATCTGTTTCCAAGGGAACAAGCACAGTAAGGGCAATAATGACAGTGTCGTTAATTTCTTATGATTATATCTCCCAAGCTCCATCGGTTGCCCAGGGTGGAAGGGCGAGAACAGAGGTGTGTGCGCGCGCGTGTCTGCCTACGTGTATGTGGATGAATGCACGTGTGTGATGATTGCCCTCCGCTGTCATCAGTGTTCTCTCTTCACAAAGAGGAGACATGGACCTCCTGTTGCACAACACTATGGGTATTATAGAGCCCATGGTCACAATGACAGCCAGGTACAACAGTGGTGCAGGGAAGAGATTTTTACTTGACAGGGAACACGACTCTGTCTTTTCAAAACATGAAGGACACTCCACTCAATACGCACATTTGAGCTGAACGGAAGACATCATCCATTGGGAATTGAGACCATCTCTTGAACACCCTTTCTGCATTGCACTGTTCCTTTGCGGTCATCCATATCACCAATAGTTACTCAGTCAAGGAGAACTAATGCCTTTAGCTACCCTTTTTGTTCCATCGATACCTTATTTGTTCCCCAACTCCTTCTCCTTTACCCATATAGACAGCTGATGTTCTGAAAGAGCTGCAAAATCTGGAGTCCTACAAATCAGCTGGGCTAGACAATCTGGACCCTCTCTTTCTAAAATTATGAGCGGAAATTGTTTCAACCCCTTTTACTAGCCTGTTCAACGTCTCTTTTGTATCGTGTGAGATTCCCAAAGATTGGAAAGCTGCCGCGGTGATCTCTTCAAAGGGGGAGACCCTCCAGACCCAAACTGTTATAGACCTATATCCATCCTGCCCTGCCTTTCTAAAATCTTCCAAAGCCAAGTTAACAAACAGATCACCGACCATTTCAAATCCCACCGTACCTTCTCCGCTACGCAATCTGGTTTCCGAGCTGGTCATGGGTGCACCTCAGCCACGCTCAAGGTCCTAAACGATATCATAACCACTAACGATAAAAGACGGTACTGTGCAGCAGTCTTCATCGACCTGGCCAATGCCTTAGACTCGGTGAATCACCGTATTCTTATCGGCAGACTCAACAGCCTTGGATTCTAAAATGACTGCCTCGCCTGGTTCACCAACTACTTCTCAGATACGAGTTCAGTGTGTCAAATCGGAGGGCCTGTTGTCTGGACCTCTGGCAGTCTCTATGGGGGTGCCACAAGGTTCAATTCTCGGGATGACTCTTTCCTCTGTATATATCAATGATGTCGCTCTTGCTGCTGGTGATTCTCTGATCCACCTGTATACATCTGGCCATTCTTTGGACACTGTGCCAACAAATCTCCAAACAAGCTTCAATGCCTTACAACACTCCTTCCGTGACAGCCAACTGCTTTTAAATGCTAGTAAAACTAAGTGGATGCTCTTCAACCGATTGCTGCCCGCACCCTCCTGCCTGACTAGAATCACTACTTTGGACGGTTCTCACCTAGAATATGTGGACAACGACAAGTACCTAGGTGTCTGGTTAGACTGTAAACTCTCCTTCCAGACTCACATTAAACATCTTCAATCCAAAATTCAAATCTAGAAGAAACGGCTTCCTATTTCGCAACAAAGCATCCTTCACTCATGCTGCCAAACATACCCTCGTAATACTAACTATCCTACCGATCCTTGATCTTCGGCGATGTCATTTACAAAATAGCCTCCAACACTCTACTCTGCAAACTGGATTTAGTCTATCACAGTGCCATCCGATTTGTCACAAAAGCACCATATACTTCCCACCACTGTGACCTGTATGCTCTCGTTGGCTGGCCCTCACTACATATTCGTCACCAAACCCACTGGCTCCAGGTCATCTATAAGTCTATGCTAGGTAAAGCCCCGCCTTATCTCAGCTCATTCGTCACCATAGCAACACCCACCCGTAGCACATGCTCCATCAGGTATATTTCACTGGTCATCCCCAAAGCCAACACTTACGTTGGCCGCCTTTCCTTACAGTCCTCTGCTGTCAATGACTGGAACGAATTGCAAAAATCACTGAAGCTGGAGTCTTATATGTCCCTCTCGAACTTTAAGCATCAGCTGTTAGAGCAGCTTACCGATCACTGTACCTGTACACAGCTGTAAACAGCACACCCAACTACCTCATCCCCATATTGTTATTTATCATCGGTCTCTTATGCACCCAAGTATCTCTACTTGCACATCTATCACTCCAGTGTTCATGCTAAATTGTAATTATTTCACCTCTATGGCCTATTTATTGCCTTACCTCCCTACATTTGCACACACGGTCCATAGATTTTTCAATTGTGTTATTGACTGTACGTTTGTTTATCCCATGTGTAACTCTGTTGTTTTTGTCACACTGCTTTGCTTTATCTTGGCCAGGTCGCAGTTGGAAATGAGAACTTGTTCTCAACTGGCCTACCTGGTTAAATAAATGTGAAATACTTGTATTTTTAATTTTTAAATACACTCTTCCTGGTCAGCCTTAGCTTTGGTTGTGTCGTTTTCTGGGAGTAATTGTTGGAGTGCTGGTTCTGCATTCAAAGTGCCAATTACATTCTATTAACTAAATCCCCGCAGTATTCAACAGATGATTAGGGGTCTTACAGGCTTGGCACACAATGGAAGTTTGCGGAGCGCAGATGACACCAGTTATAATCAGAGCTCTATGGAGTACAGACAGAGGTCTATAGGCTTGACCTATGATGGAGGTGTCTGGAATGGTGTCAACACGTTTTTATTGGCTCTCAAAAGAGAACCCTCACAGAATGGAGGATGGCGAGAAACACGGTTGACACTCTTTACATTGGCCACTTATGCAAGGCGATCGAAGGCATGACACAGATTTGAGCATGACACAAAATGGAGGTTGGCCGGAACTCAAATCGACACTCTACAGTCCATATGGCCACGTCAGAGGCTTGACACAGAATGGAGGTCTCCGGAAGGTAGTCGCTACTTGTTACACAATGAGCACTTATTGGGGATGGAAACTGTAGGAAGGAACACTGGCAGGGGACACTTGGAGGAGGCGGTGCTAGAGGCAATAATCATCTGCCCATTCAAATGGGAGCCAATGGTGTCAAAGGCCAAGGTAACAATGATGCCAAGGTAACAATGATGCCAAGGTAACAATGGCGTCAAGGGGAGAAGCTGAACCAGGTTGATATCCGGATTTTATGAGGGTCCATTAATCATTGATAATTATGTGGGACTGGGTCACTGGGAGAGCGTTATAGTAGCCTTCATAAAGGGCTCCAATGTGACTCGTCATGGCAGAGTTTATGATGGAGCAAAGATACCCAGGCTTCGTTTCGCAGCAACAGGTATTGAGCCACTATGCCAATGGAAGACACTCACTAAAATCATTGAATAGCAACATGGCCTCGGTTCATTTTTCTATTTTCTTCTTTCCAGATGGTATAGCTGTGTGAGATTATTATTACAATTTAATTATGCAACAAATCATGTCTTGCACAGGTAATGCCACTCACGGTATTGCTGTAGGAATAGTGGAATAGGAGGAAGATTCAATTTCCCCAGGAAATTATTCAGGAGTATGTTAATTCATTGTCTGTGGTTGATTGAACCTAGCCAACCTTTTCGAGAAAAGAGATTAGTTTGGGTGAAGTGAAGCTGTTTACAAACCTGAACGACGTGATGGCTTGGATCAGATTGGTTTTTGTGTGTGTGTGTGTGTGTGTGTGTGTGTGTGTAGATTATCTTGACCGTGTTCATGTGTGTGTGTGTGTAATGCTTTTGACAGTGTTTACTACCTTCCTTTGAGGTGATAAAACGCCCTTTCACACTCCTGACCTCACTGCAGCCTTTTGAAGGCGTCAAACAGTATTTTTGAATAGCAAAACGGATGTGTTACATTATTCAACAGATAACGGAGCTCTAACAAAGATCTCAAAATCAGTATAGAGATGCCTGTGAGCTTGGCTACATTCAAACTTAAAGTTCTACTGTCACTGCTGGAAATGTGTTCATTCCATTAATTAATGCTACACATTTGCGCATTACATTAACGCTACACATTTGCTCACTACACAGTTCTCTTCAATTATCCATGCAGAATAAAGAGAGAATGCAGCGGTGCCCAAACTAGGGGTTGTGACCCCATGTGGGGTCAGCTGATAATAAAATAGGGAAGTGGGAGAATTTCCTAAATCCTTTTCAATCTACTCACAATACCCAACAATGACAAAGCAAACACAGGTTATTAGAAGTTAGCAAATGTATAGTATTCAGACACTTTGCTATGAGACTCGAAATTGAGTTCCTGTTTCCATTGTTCATCCTTGAGATGTTTTTACAACTTCATTGGAGTCCACCTGTGGTAAATTCAATTGATTGGACATGATTTGGAAACACACACACGTCTATATAAGGGAGAAGGGCCTTGGTCAGGGAGGTGACCAAGAACCCGATAGAAGAATTCTCGAGCACTGTGTGAGTGACTGTAGTAATGGGACAAGCTTCCAGAAGAACAACCATCACTGCAGCACTCCACCAATCAGGGCTTTATGATAGAATGGCCAAGCGGAAGCCACTCCTCAATAAAAGGCACATGACAGCCTGATTGGAGTTTGCCAAAAGGCAAAGACTCTCAGACCACGACAAAAAAGATTATCTGGTCTGATGAAACCAAGATTGAGCTCTTTGGCCTGAATGCTAAGAGTCACACCTGGAGGAAACCTGGCGGTGAAGCATGATGGTGGCAGCATCATGCTATGGCGATGTTGTTCAGCGGCAGGGACTAGGAGACTAGTTAGGATCGAGGCAAAGATGAACGGAGCAAAGTACAGAGAGATCCTTAATTAAGGTTCACATTCCAACAGGACAACGACCCTAAGCACACAGCCAAGACGACGCAGGAGTGGCTTCGGGACAAGTCTCAATGTCCTTGAGTGGCCCAGCCAGAGCCCGAACTTGAACCCGATCGAACATATCTGGAGAGACCTGAAAATAGCTGTGCATCAATGCTCCCCATCCAACCTGAAAGAGCTTGAGAGGATCTGCAGAGAAGAATGGGATAAACTCCCCTAATACAGGTGTGCTAAGCTTGTAGTGTCACACCCAAGAAGACTCGAGGCTGTAATTGGTGCCAAAGGTGCTTTAACAAAGTACTGAGTAAAGGGTCTGAATACTTATGTAAATAAGGTATTTCAAAAAAAAATGTGGGGTATTTATGGGCTATTGGGTGTAGCTTGATGAGGAAAACATAACAATGTAATCAATTTTAGAATAAGACTAACCTAACATAATGTGGAATAAGTCAAGGGGTCTGAATACTTTTCCAAAGACACTGTATATATTATAATAGCATCTTTGTATCTCAGAATCATTGTAATGTGGTTAACGTTGAAATTCCAAGTGAAAATTAATCAAATCTAAAAGATACAATTTAACGAGAGAGTGCCCTTAGATCATGGGGAAAGGCCACACTCAGACTTCCGACGTCAGCACGTTCAAGACAACTGGGAACTCGGAAATATTCAAGCTCCGATTGGGAAAAATAGTTTTGAACGGTCACCCAACTCGGAATCTCAGGCATCTTTCTAGAGCTCTACCTAAAGATCACTGACGTCGTGATTTGACCTCTTACTTTTTCCACAGTTCCCAGTTGTCTTGAAAGCACCATAAAACTCATAGTAGGCGACCCTTCGCCAGCTCGTATTAGTGTGAGGCTGGATTCATTGCTCTCGTCTGCATTAAAACCAAATATCCATCCAGGTTAGATGGGACAGCAGAGATGAGGTGCGCACGCCGCACTGTCGACCACGCTCCCTGACTTTGAGAAGCTCCGAAGCGACATGCATCAATCACACCCATCTCATTAGCGGTGGTGAGAAGAGACATTATATGTCAGACTAATTTGCAATTGACTGTCATAGTCCCACGTTAAAAGTATGTGATGGTGAGTTGAGAAGACAAAAATACAAAGAAATACTGTTAGAATCCATTTCAATTGACTGCCATAGCCCCAAATAAATAAGTAAACACCGGCTGTTAATTCGATCATTTTTTTAGACCTGGATGGGGTCGCGAGAATTTTCAGATATCGAAATGGGGTGGTGGGCCAAAAAAAGTTTGGGAACCCCTGATCTAATGAAACATGATCATTGTCAGCGATGCTTGCACTGCAGAGAGCCGTTTTAAATGAAACCATAAAACACTTGCCAGAGGCAATCGTCTGGTATATTAGGCTGAAGATATATTAGGCTGTGTGTACTCTACAGCAAACCTGGCCTGACAGCCAACTAGTCCTACAAGAGACAAACATCTAACCTGGGCTGTGTGCAGCAGGGCACACTGTCAACATAAAAAGAAAATGAGTGTTTCCAATTGGAAAGGTGGTCCCTCCCTGTTTCAGTCCATTTTCTTCCATTTGTTTCCTAATGAACAGGACCCTGACTAGTCGACAGGACATGAACACCTGACCTGACATTTAGTCTGTGCCACTCCCATAGATAGATTTCAAAGGCCCTTAGCTCTGATTGGCTGGTGGTCCAGCCTATGGCTACCAGTCCCCGTAGAGCTCTGTTCATGAGCAATCTTCCTGCACCCATAGAGTGTGTGTGACCTGTGGTCAGACCATCCATTTCAGCAGGAGACAGGGCAAACAAGCTCTGGAGGTTGATAGACAGCAATACAATTCACTTGCTGGAACCATGTCTACCTTTATGAGGCTCTGTGTATGTCTGAATCACCATCAATACCATAAAAGGATTCCCCATCTTCCCCAGGTAAGGAATTGTAGATAACAGTGAATTGCTTTTTGAAGGGTCAATTAGAACCTGATCAGTAAGGGTATTCAGAAGAGAAATGGGGGGGGATACAGTATGGTTATGAATGCTGTTACCCGAGGCCTAACAGACAGTGTGAAAATCAGCCTTATTTTCTTGGTTAAAACCACAAGTATAAACCACTGGGGAGGTTCCAGTGTGCTTCAGAAGATTCTAATTGTGTGGAGTTGGGTTAGCAGCTACATTAGCCCCACTTAACAGGCTTACAGCCTTGATCTCTTCACTCTGTGTCAGAGATAAGCGTCAGTGAGAGAATATAGTGCCGCATTAGCGATTAGCATGCCATGGCATCTGTGGTGCTAGAAGCTAGTGGCCTAGCGCTAAGTGACGACGGCGTTCGAAGCGCACGCGTGAACATGCGTCTTGCTATGGACTGGGGACAGCGCACTATGCCTCATGGCCATGGTCGGTGCAGACAAGGATGACGGATATGAGGAACAAGTCAACCAAGACAAGAGGGCGAGGGATGGAGAGAGCTGCCGCTTCCACACAACTCAACACCTCCGTAGGAACACGGAGGATTGACTGATCCTGGACACCTGCCAAAATTAAACCACACCAACGGCTTGGAGTCCTCATTACAAAATCTCTGAAAATGAGAGGTTCATACAGTACAATCGAACCGTAATAACCAGGGGATCAGTCAAACTAACACTTGCCGGCCATAATAAAATAGACTACAACCACAGGACGACAACTTTTTCGTAATTAAATTATGAACTCAAATTATCCAGTTTATGCTCCTTCTGTTTATTTATCTTGGCAGCGCTCCTCTGAAACCGAGCCGTTTCCAAAACGAAGCAATCAATTAAGCCAAGTGGTAAAACGCCAATGTACTGCCGAGAAAGTTTTGATTTGTTTTTAATTAATCAAATCAACGATGCAATGTGGTAAAACTCTAATGTACTGAAGATAAACAGTTTCCCAAAACTCCAATGTACTGCCAATAATAGAGGTTCATTTCTAGTTCTTCCAGACTAGAAAGTGTTAAATAATGATGCTCCTCCCCCACCAGAAACTGGCAAAACATTGTCTAGAGTAGAATAGCGAAAAAGTGGAACAGTACTTGATTGATCCCAATTTGGGGAATTGCTTTATCACAACAAGCGTCAGCAGTGATTGCAATGACAAGGATCCATAACACATAGTAAAAAAAACACATGTAAAATAAAAGACAACTGCGCAATAACTGCTTCTGCTGTAGTGGGAGGAGGAACAACACAATCGATCTGACGACCAATAGAAAATGCAATCTGGACCGGAATCAATACGGCCTCGTCATAGCGGTTTTGATACAACAACAAACAAATCTAAAGACACATTATGCGTCTCTGTAGTCTGCTGCGTGCATTGAGATTTTGATTGGGCTGGGATTGCTCACACGCATTAAGCTCTTTTGTCCATCGAAACCTCTCATCTAGATCTGAGATGAGAATAATCCCCCCCAAAATATATAATGAAGAACCATGATTGCTGCTGTGCTGATGCGTAAACAAATCAAGCAGAGCACACTGCTTAGTGATGCATTTCCATCGCTATTGTGAATCATCATAGTGATTACAGGCTGCACGAATAGGCTGTAACACAAAACATTGTGACTCCGTTAAATTGAGAGTTCGAGCAGGAAAACAAATATTTCATTTATTCTGACTATCCCTTAGTCTCACTGTGACTTTACTCCAATGTGTATTACGTAGCAATATCAATGGCACAATATAGGCAGGAGGCCATAGGCTATAGGTACAGCAATACCCAACAGCCATAAGTATTCAATGTATCAAAACAACTGGGTGCTAGCGTTACTGGGTGCTTGTGTTACTGTGAAGGAAGGAAGGGGGCTTAATTGAATGTGCGCATGGGGAGCGGCAGTGACAAACACGAAAACGACAGGTGATGATAAAGCTAATTTGACTGCATTATTCTCTCCCTCTTCCCTGTTGCACTGAGATAAGCAGAGGACATTTGCATAATTGTTCAGTTT
Organism: Oncorhynchus keta; assembly: GCF_023373465.1. Lineage (NCBI taxonomy): Eukaryota > Metazoa > Chordata > Actinopteri > Salmoniformes > Salmonidae > Oncorhynchus > Oncorhynchus keta. Next base: position 8,064,407 of record NC_068452.1, on the reverse strand, counting down.
GGGTTGTTTTTCCCCCTTTGTGCGCATGAGGAGGTGAGGTTGAAAATAGCAGCGTTATAGACATAGTAGCGTCATAAACACCCGACAGGTTGACGTCAATGAGAAGAAGACCCTTTAGAGCGCCTCAAGCCTCTTTACTGTTAGCTTGATAATGGGTCCTGTTATTCTCTCAAGAGCGGGTTTGTTGTTAGAGTAAAAAAAATATAATTGAGAAATCGTTCAATTGATTCTAGGCATTGATATAACTGTATGTTGCGCTTTGAAATTGTAAGCTACGTTCTCCATTTTTAAACAAGTGCAAGTGCTCTGGGTACGGTAGGTATAACACAGGAAACAATGGAAACAAAGAGTTTATACGAGAGTGGTTCGAGAAGGTGGTCAAGTGGTTTGTAATGGGTTGCATGGGTAGCATATAGCATGGGTAGCATGGGTTTGACCAAGGGACCACGTTTTTTACCACAGATGTACACTACCGTTCAAATGTTCGGGGTCACTTAGAAATGCCCTTGTTTTTGAAAGAAAAGCACATTTTCTGTCCATTAAAATAACATCAAACTGATCAGAAATACAGTGTAGACATTGTTAATGTTGTAAATGGACTATTGTAGCTGGAAACTGCAGATTTTTTTAATGGAATATATACATAGGTGTACAGAGGCCCATTATCAGCAACCACTGTGTTCCAATGGCACGTTGTGTTCGCTCATCTAAGGCTAAATGATGATTAGAAAACCCTTTTGCAATTATGTTAGCACAGCTGAAAACTGTTGTGACTATTAAAGACGGAATTAAAACTCTTCTTTAGACTAGTTGAGCATCTGGAGTGTCAGCATTTGTGGGTTCGATTACAGGCTCAAAATGGCCAGAAACAAAGAGCTTTCTTCTGAAACTCGTCAGTCTATTCTTGTTCTGAGAAATGAAGGCTATTTCATGCGAGAAATTGCCAAAAACTGGTACAACGCTGTGTACTACTCCCTTCACAGAACTGGCTCTAACCAGAATAAAAAGAGGAGTGGGAAGACCCGGTGCACAAGTAAATTAGTGTGTCTAGTTTGAGAAACAGATGCCTCACAAGACCTCAACTGGCAGCCTTATTAAAACACGCAAAACACCAGTCTCTACGTCAACAGTGAAGAGGCAACTCTGGGATTCTGAACTTCAAACACAGATTCAACCACAAAGACCAGGGAGGTTTTCCAAGGCATCTCAAAGAAGGGCACCTATTGGTAGATGGGTAAAAAAATTATATTTAAGTAATTAATTGAATATCCCTTCGAGCATGGTGAAGTTATTAATTACACTTTGGATAGTGTATCAATACAAAGATACAGGCTAACTTAGTTGCCAGAGCGGAAGGAAACCGCTAAATCGATTTCACTATGAGGCCAATGGCGACTTTAAAACAGTTATAGAGTTTAATGGCTGGGATAGGAGAAAACTGAGGATGGCTCAACAAAGTAAAACTGAAAAAAATGTAATTAACTTTCTGTCCTGAATACAAAGTGTTATATTTGGGGCAAATCCAACACGTCACTGTCTACACCTCTTCACATTTTCAAACATGGTGGTGGTGGCTGCATCGTGATATGGGTATGCTTGTCAACGGTAAGGAGTTTTTAGGGATTTTTTTTTTTGTTGATAAAAATAAACAGAATAGTGCTAAGCACAGGCAAAATCCTAAAGGAAAACCAGGTTCAATCTGCTTTCCAACAGACACTGTGAGACAAATTCACCTTTCAGCAGGACAATAACCTAAAACACAAGGCCAAATATACACTGGAGTTGCTTACCTAGACAACATTGAATGTTCCTGAGTGGCATAGTTACAGTTTTGGCTGTCTAGAAATGATCAACACCAACTTGACAAAGCTTGAAGAATTTAAAAAATAATAATATGCAATTATTGTAAAATCAAGTTGTGCAAAGCTCAGAGATTTACCCAGAATTAATTGCAGCTGTAATCTCTGCCAAAGGTGATTCTAACATGTATTGACTCACGAGTGTGATACATTTCAATACATTTGTCATTATGGGGTATTGTGTGTAGATGGGTGAGAAAGAATGTTGAATTCAGGCTGTAACACAACAAAATGTGAAAGAAGTCAAGTGGTATGAATAGTTTCTGAAGGCACTTTAGCCTAGTTCAATAGTTCAACTATGTTACTCGAACATGGGCCAAACACTCGCTAACATCATCTGCACTGCCTTTCCCTTGAGGACCACAAAACAAAATTCCTCCTCCCTGCATTCTCAGCAGACACACACAGGGCAGAGCCAGGCTTCCTGTTTAGCCAGCGCGAGGCTAATGCTGGGGAGAACAGCTGGCCTCCATTAGATAGCTTCTCCGTGTTGAAGAGCTGGTGAAGAGACCTAAGAGAGGGGAGTAGAGGGAGGCTAGGTATCATAATCACTGCCTGCCGCAATGGGAGCCTGTAGCGCAGATGTTTTCCTTCAGCGAAGAATTCTCCAGTGTCATTAGAAACAGACCTGTTCTGAGCCACTTTTCAATGCTAAACATGTAAACCGTACAGTTTGCATGCTGAGGTAAGCTAGCTCGCTTGACAATGTAAGACAGGTTTTACAGTTCAATTTCTTAAGGAATGTTCTAATACTGACCGTGCAGTTCCACATGCATTGCAACTGTTCTGACAATACCTTGCCATTATATTTTTCAACCCGGGGTGTATTCATTAGCGCAAACTGTAGCAATACGTTTTGTAACGATAAGGAGAGTTTCTTATTGGACAACATTAGGTAGGTCCCTCCCTGTTTTGGCACTTTTGCTTCCATTTTGTTCCTTGTGAACACACCCCTGGTGTAACTACGGTTAAAAACATGTTCTGGCTAGTAGGGCCATGAGGGAATTGATAGGGTGTAGACTTAATGGGATTCAGCTAATGCAAGGCTAATCCATAAACAAGGCCAATAAACTCTACCCAGGCCAAGAAAAGCAGGGAGAACAGGACCAGACATCTCAATTTGAGTGAAAACATATTTGTGAATAAAAAGCCAATTTGATATGAGCTTTTTAGACCATTTTGTTGGCAAAGTACAAAACTCCCCATTAGAGCAACACGTTTGGTACCACCAGGAAAGAGTTATAAGGTACAACCATGAACCTTTTCACGTTTGTTTATAAGCGTAATGTCAAAATGCACACACTGTTCCAAAATGTGATTGTTATGCAACAGGACAGTTGCCCTCAAACCAAGACATGCCGCTGGCTAATTATCTATAGGCTGTTTCAACTTCTAGTAATTTTCTAACAAGTTAGATTTTTTAACAACAGTTTGAATTGAGGTGTGTTCCACCTCATTAATTCACAAAAAAGTAGCCCCATTTTACTGTTGAGGACAGTTTATGTTGTGTTTGAGTCGGACAAACTTCTCTCTTCGAGAAGAGCCCAAGCACTTCCCCAGCGTTTCCCCAGATCAACTATGCAGACGTTTGCGCATCTCCAGTCATAACAGAACCTGCACTAACACATCTGGCACATTCTCCGGCTGGTGCCCGCATTGCCTTCATTGTTGTTTTCCCTCACTAATATTAACAACAACTTTACATACCTATCAAAGTAAGTGGCTTATTACAGTATCATTATAGTTTGAATACCGTGTTGTTGTTTCTACTGTAGCACATCGTATGTACGTACAGTTGAAGTCAGAAGAAGTTTACATTCACTAAGGTTGGAGTCATTAATACTAGTTTTTCAACCACTCCACAAATTCCTCGTTAACATACTACAGCCAAGAAAAATAAATTGTAGACCTCCACAAGTCTGGTTCATCTTTGGGAACAATTTCCAAACGCCTGAAGGTACCACACTCATCTGTACAAACAATAGTACGCAAGTATAAACACCATGGGACCACTCAGCCATCATACCCCTCAGAAAGAAGATGCGTTCTGTCTCCTAGAGATTAACGTACTTTGGTGCGAAAAGTGCAAATCAATCCCAGAACAGCAGCAAAGGACCTTGTGAAGATACTGGAAGAAACTGGTACAAAAGCATCTATATCCACAGTAAAACGAGTCCTATATCGACATAACCTGAAAGGCCGCTCAGCAAGGAAGAAGCCAATGCTCCAAAACCTCCATAAAAAAGCCAGACTACGGTTTGCAACTGCACATGGGGACAAAGATCGTACTATTTGGAGAAATGTCCTCTGGTCTGAGGAAACAAAAATAGAACTGTTTGGCCATAATGACCATCATTATGTTTGGTGGAAAAAGGGAGAGGCTTGCAAGCCAAAGAACACCATCCCATCCGTGAAGCACGGGGGTGGCAGCATCATGTTGTGGGGGTGATTTGCTGCAGTAGCGACTGGTGCACTTCACAAAACAGATGGCAGCATGGAGGATGGAAAATTATGTACATATATTGAAGCAACATTTCAAGAAATCAGTCAGGAAGTTAAAGCTTGGTCGCAAATGGGTCTTCCAAATGGACAATGACCCCAAGCATACTTGTGGCAAAATGGCTTAAGGACAACAAAGTCAAGGTATTGGAGTGTCCATCACAAAGCCCTGACCTCAATCCCATAGAAAATGTGTGGGCAGAACTGAAAAAGCATGTGCGAGCAAGGAGGTCTACAAACCTGACTCAGTTACACCAGCTCTGTCAGGAGGAATGGGCCAAAAGTCACCCAACTTCTTGTGGGAAGCTTGTGGAAGGCTACTCGAAACGTATGACCCAGGTTAAACAATTTAAAAGGCAATGCTACCAAATACTAATTGTGTGTATGTTAACTTCTGACCCACTGGGAATGTGATGAAAGAAATAAAAGCTGAAATAAATCATGTTCTCTACTATTATTCCGGCATTCACATTCTTAAAATAAAGTGGTGATCCTAACCGACCTAAGACAGGGAATTTTTACTCTGATTAAATGTCAGGAATTGTGAAAAACTGAGTTTAAATGTATTTGGCTAAGGTGTATGTAAACTTCCGACTTCAACTGTATTTAATATGTTTACCACTTTCTCCATCGGCTTTTACATGGCCTTCAAATATTCATGAATATGAATTCTCCATATCGCGCTTATCTGGTTTCATACACCTTAGCCAAATGCAATTAGCAGGAAGTGTATGTAAATTTACGACTTCAACTGCATGAATGCATGTATGGATTATAATGTATTTACTGTTTATTCAAGTGCTGGTGACAAATCATGCATTCTGATTCTTGCATAGATGGTAATAGACACATATGAACGTGTGCAAAATACGTTTTGGATGTTGTACTGATAATGCAGAGCTTCTGCTAAGCTAAACGCCAGCCATATTCATTGACATCATACAATGCATTCTGGTTGTCATGTAAACATCTGTCAGAACAGATGCCGCATTCAAAACAACAAAATACGAGGTCAAATCATGACACCAGTGATCTTCAGGTCGGAAAGTCGGAGCTCTAGAAAAGGAGGCCCAAGTCCCCAAGTTGGAACTCAGAGTTGAATGATTTTTCCCAGTGGGAGGAAAATGTTTTCCCAGAGTTCCCAGTTGTTTTCAACGCATTGAAGTCGGAGATTCCCCAGAGTTCCCAGTTCTGCGTTGCCAGTTGATTTGAACACGGCAATGGATGTTATCACAAAACGAGGTGAAGGGATGCTTCACCTGACTGACTTAGATCATAACGATCATTACTCAGGGTTGCCAGCTCGAAGGGGTTTTATCTTTATTTAGCTGATACACTTCTGCGTTTGCCCCCTTTTTACTGATAAATCCACCATCATACATAATATTTCCTGTATCATCTCCCCCTCCCATAGTTTGCAAGCCAAACCGTTGCTACAGACGTTTTCATGAGAAGACCGTTTTTTCGGGATGTCTCACGGTCTGACAAACACCGCTGTAGCTCGGCCACCTTCCACCGTCGATGCTGAAGGCCGGACAGGCACTGGATGGAGACGCAGCCTATGCTGGGAACCTTTTTATTATGTTACTTAGATCGACGTGTCAATAGATTCTGAAGGATTAAAGTGTTGTTTGGTACAACTATTAAAGTAAATAAAAATTTAAAAAATTGTCACATGCGCCGATTACAACAGGTGTAAACCTTAACGTGAAATGCTTACTTACAAGTTCTTAACCAACAATACAGTTAATTAAGAAAATACAGTTAAGAAAATATTAACTAAAGTAAAAAAACAAATACAAAAAGTAACAATAATGAAGTTATATACAGGGGGTACCGGTACAGAGTCAATGTACGGGGGTACAGGTTAGTCGAGGTCATTTGTACATGTGGGTAGGGGTAAAGTGACTATGCATAGATAATGCATTGATTAATTGTTCAGCAGTCTTATGGCTTGGGGGTAGAAGCTATTATGGAGCCTTTTGGACCTAAACTTGGCGTTCCAGTACCTCTTGTCATATGGTAGCATAGAGAACAGTCTGACTTGGGTGACTGGAGTCTTTGAACATTTTTGGGCCTTCCTCTGACACCGAATATATAAAACCATGACTCATTATTTTGCAGACCGAGGGTTTAGAAGTTTCTTTACACCCCATCAATATTTTGCACATTGTAGTAAAACAAAATCCCATCAATGTAAAAACAATTTCAACTGAGCCATCTTGGTTTAAAAAGTAGACTCTTCCAAATGCAAATCCAACAGTAAATCAGATGGCATTTTCCTAGTGAATCACAAACACACTTGTGCAGTGGAGGACAGTGTCACAGCAAGCCTGGTTCCAGATGTTTGGGCTTTTAGGCTGGGTTTCTGTACAGAACTTTAAGATATCAGCTGATGTACGAAGGGCTATATAAATACATTTGGGGGGAAAAAAAACATCTGTTTGTGCTGCAACTCCTATGCAAAGAAATTGGCTATACTGCACAAACAGATCCGGAACCAGTCTGTAATATCAATGCCTATTCAATCTGCAAACCCATCTAGCAGTTTGAAAAGTCAGTGACCAGTCGTGCATTTCACTCCTCATCGACTAAACCTGACCACATATCCCCTTACTGGCTCAACCTCGTCTATCAGCTGAGCCGGAGCTGCCAGTTGTTATATCTGATTTTAATATTAGCACTGAACTCAGGTACCCCGGTCAGTAGCCTGGGGAGGGAGAGAGAGAGAGAGAGAGAGGCTGAGGGTTAAGAAATGATATGTCCCTCCAATTAGCTGACCGGGCCTCTGGCTTGTCCAATTAGAGCGGAGGAGAGGGAGCGGTCGCCGTGGCAGCCAGTTCATCTCCGAGCCTCAGCTAAATTCCAGGGTGCTATTGGCTACACTATCAGAGGTCAGCCTTAGGTAGTTGCCCCGCCTTATTAGAGTGAGATGGAGAGATATTGATGTATAAAGAAAATAATAATAATAATAATAATAGAAAGACAATTGTTTTACTTCTTGTTCTATTGCCACATTCCAAAACTGCATTGTCATACTACAGTCGTGGCCAAAAGTTTTGAGAATGACACAAATATTAATTTCTACAAAGTTCTGGTTCAGTGTCTTTAGATATTTTTTGTCAGATGTTACTATGGAATGCTGAAGTATAATTACAAGCATTTTATTACTTGTCACAGGCTTTTATTGACAATTACATGAAGTTGATGCAGAGTCGATATTTGCAGTGTTGACCCTTCTATTTCAAGACCTCTGCAATCTGCCCTGGCATGCTGTCAATTAACTTCTGGGCCACATCCTGACTGATGGCAGCCCATTCTTGCATAATCAATGCTTGGAGTTTTGTCATAATTTGTGGGTTTTTGTTTGTCCACCCGCCTCTTGGGATTTACCACAAGTTCTCAATGGGATTCAGGTCTGGGGAGTTCCCTGACCATGGCCAAAATATCGATGTTTTGTTCCCCGAGCCACTAAGTTATCACTTTTGCCTTATGGCAAGGTGCTCCATCATGCTGGAAAAGGCATTGTTCGTCACCAAACTGTTCCTGGATGGTTGGGAGAAGTTGCTCTTGGAGGATGTGTTTGTACCATTCTTTATTCATGGCTGTGTTCTTAGGCAAAATTGTGAGTGAGCCCACTCCCTTGGCTGATAAGCAACCCCACACATGAATGGTCTCAGGATGCTTTACTGTTGGCAAGACACAGGACTGATAGTAGCGCTCACCTTGTCTTCTCCGGACAAGCTTTTTTCCGGATGCTCCAAACAATCGGAAAGAGGATTCAGAGAAAATGACTTTACCCCAGTCCTCAGCAGTCCAATCCCTGTACCTTTAGCAGAATATCAGTCTGTCCCTGATGTTTTACCTGGAGAGAAGTGGCTTCTTTGCTGTCCTTCTTGACACCAGGCCATCCTCAAAAAGTCTTTGCCTAACTGTGCTTGCAGATGCACACACACCTGCCTGCTGCCAGGAGAGCAAGCTCTGTACTGGTGGTGCACTGATCCCGCAGCTGAATAAACTTTAGGTGACGGTCCAGGCGCTTGCTGGACTTTCTTGAGTGCCCTGAAGCCTTCTTCACAACAATTGAACCACTCTCCTTGAAGATCCGATAACTGGTTGATTTAGGTGCAATCTTACTGGCAGCAATATCCTTGCCTGTGAAGCCCGTTTTGTGCAAAGCAATGATGACGGCACATGTTTCCTTGCAGGTAACCATGGTTGACAGAGGAAGAACAATGATTCCAAGCACCACCCTCCTTTTGAAACTTCCAGTCTGTTATTTCGAACTCAATCAGCATGACAGAGTGATCTCCAGCCTTGTCCTCGTCAACACTCACACCTGTGTCAACGAGAGAATCACTGACATGTCAGCTGGTCCTTTTGTGGCAGGGCTGAAATGCAGTGGAAATGTTTTTGGGGGACTCAGTTCATTTGCATGGCAAAGAGGGACTTTGCAATTAATTGCAATTCATCTGATCACTCTTTATAACATTCTGGAGTATATGCAAATTGCCATCATACAAACTGAGGTAGCAGACTGTGAAAATGTATATTTTTGTCATTCTCAAAACTTTTGGCCACAACTGTACTTAGACATAACATAAATACTTCAGACTGTTATTTTGATATTTTACTGAACCTTTATTTAACTAGAAGTTAAGTCAGTGTTTATGTATTGAACATTGGCAATACAATTTCTTTAAAAATATAAATCGCAAATCTCGAAGGGGAGAGACTTGGATTAAATGCAAAACATGCAGCAATCAGGAGTCAAACGAGACCTCCGAGAAGCCCAAGGCTAAAAACAAGACTTCGAGCTCGCCAATTACAATGGACAAAAGAAGCTTTGAATGAATAGCCAGCAGTGCCCAGGAATTGTGCCGAGGAACCGAATCAAATTAATTTGGGGGGGGGGGGGTTCAATTTGTATGGCAATTATCAGTGCTAAGACTCCTTTCTTCCCTCAGAAGATGACTGATGAGTCTATGGGATTTCACTCATACCTTACAGATATTAGAATGTGGTACCTTGGGAATAGCAGTGCATCTGTGTTCAATAATAATCATTCATAAAAGTTGACCCCATTCCCTCACAAGCTCAATGTGAAATAGGGGCAGAATGAAATTGGATGAGAGGGAAATATCCCTTGAACCACTTGTACGGCAATTCTACTGTACAGTATGAGCATTAATATCAGTGAGAAAATGTCCATCACCAAAACAGACAGTCAACAAAATAAATTGGCCCTAAATCATAACCCACACTGAGAAACCTAATACCTGTATGAGATCAACACGGTGTCATATCATCACATACCTTTCTATAGACAAAGTATCGTTTTGTATATTGTCAAACCCAGACAAAAACACTCAACAGGTAGCTGGAATATTACTGTGATCTCATGCTTTGACCTGCTATTAGCCTTCAGAAGCAAACTGCATTCCAATCTCTCATTGGTTTGAAGCCTTTATTTGGAGAAGCTGGGTTTGTATGTAGCGGTAGCTCGCTGTAGCCGTAGGTGGTTCGCCAGGGTACAGTACGATTCGTCAGGCTGCATCGCATTACAAGCCCTGGCCCCATGCACCACACATCAATCACACACTGCTCTCCATTTCCTGCCCGACGACAGAACAGTCAGATAAATGGGTGCTGTCCATTTCGGTGAATCACAATATGTTTTGGACCGTATCCAAAACTTTCCTTAACAGTTCCAACTCAAAGTCTCAGACCGTACCTGAGGGTCTGTAGGAGATTGTTCTGAGGATTCTGGGTACTGCAGTTTTAAGTAGGTAGATAACGAGGAGCCTGTAGAGGCACTTTCTCCTCCATCTCTCTCCCTCGCTCTGTGAAGAGGGAGTTGAATGGATGTGCAAGATGTGGACCGACAAAGCATGGCGGGGAGGTGTGAGGGCGGCATGGGAAGAAGTGTGTGTGTCTGTAGCGTGCCTATGTGTTTGTGTGTCTGTAGCGTGCCTGTGTTTGTGTGTCTGTAGCGTGCCTATGTGTTTGTGTGTCTGTAGCGTGCCTATGTGTCTGTGTGTCTGTAGCGTGCCTATGTGTTTGTGTGTCTGTAGCGTGCCTATGTGTTTTGTGCCTATGTGTTTGTGTGTCTGCAGCGTGCCTAGCGTGCCTATGTGTTTGTGTGTCTGTAGCGTGCCTATGTGTTTGTGTGTCTGTATGTGTTTGTGTGCAGCGTGCCTATGTGTTTGTGTGTCTAGCGTAGCGTGCCTATGTGTTTGTGTGTCTGTAGCGTGCCTATGTGTTTGTGTGTCTGCAGCGTGCCTATGTGTTTGTGTGTCTGTAGCGTGCCTATGTGTTTGTGTGTCAGCGTGCCGTGCCGTATGTGTTTGTGTGTGCCTATGTGTTTGTGTGTGCAGCGTATGTGTTTGTGTGTCTGTAGCGTGCCTATGTGTTTTGTGTGTCTGTGCGTGCCTATGTGTTTGTGTGTCTGTAGCGTGCCTATGTGTTTGTGTGTCTGTAGCGTGCCGTGCCTGTGTGTTTGTGTGTCTGTAGCGTGCCTGTGTGTTTGTGTGTCTGTAGCCGTGCCTGTGTGTTTGTGTGTCTGTAGCGTGCCTGTGTGTTTGTGTGTCTGTAGCGTGCCTGTGTTTGTGTGTCCGTGTGTGTTTGTGTGTCTGTAGCGTGCCTGTGTGTTTGTGTGTCTGTAGCGTGCCTGTGTGTTTGTGTGTCTGTAGCGTGCCTGTGTGTTTTTGTGTGTCTGTGTGTAGTAGCGTGCCTGTGTGTTTGTGTGTCTGTAGCGTGCCTATGTGTTTGTGTGTCTGTAGCGTGCCCTGTGTGTTTATGTGTTTGTGTGTCTGTAGCGTGCCTATGTGTTTGTGTGTCTGTAGCGTGCCTATGTGTTTTGTGTCTGTAGCGTGCCTATGTGTTGTGTCAGCGTGCCTATGTGTTTGTGTGTCTGTAGCGTGCCTGTGTGTTGTGTCTGTGTCTGTCTAGCGTGCCTGTGTGTTTGTGTGTCTGTAGCGTGCCTATGTGTTTGTGTGTCTGTAGCGTGCCTATGTGTTTGTGTGTCTGTAGCGTGCCTATGTGTTTGTGTGTCGTGCCTATGTGTTTGCAGCATGCCTATGTGTTTGTGTGTCTGTAGCGTGCCTGTGTGTTTGTGTGTCTGTAGCGTGCCTGTGTGTTTGTGTGTCTGTAGCGTGCCTGTGTGTTTGTGTGTCTGTAGCGTGCCTATGTGTTTGTGTGTCTGTAGCGTGCCTATGTGTTTGTGTGTCTGTAGCGTGCCTATGTGTTTGTGTTTATGTGTCTGTAGCGTGCCTATGTGTTTGTGTGTCTGTAGCGTGCCTATGTGTTTGTGTGTTTGCCAGCAGCGTGCCCTATGTGTTTGTGTGTCTGTAGCGTGCTGTGTGTTTGTGTGTCTGTGTGCCTTTGTGTGTCTGTAGCGTGCCTGTGTGTTTTTGTGTGTCTATGTGTTTGTGTGTCAGCGTGCCTATGTGTTTGTGTAGCGTGCCTATGTGTTTGTGTGTCTGTAGCGTGCCTATGTGTTTGTGTGTCTGTAGTCTGTGCGTGCCTATGTGTTTGTGTGTCAGCGTGCCATGTGTTTGTGTGTCTGTAGTGTGCCTATGTGTTTGTGTGTCTGTAGCGTGCCTGTGTGTTTGTGTGTCTGTAGCGTGCCTGTGTGTTTGTGTGTCTGTAGCGTGCCCTGTGTGTTTGTGTGTCTGTAGCGTGCCTATGTGTTTGTGTGTCTGTAGCGTGCCTATGTGTTTGTGTGTCTGTAGCGTGCCTATGTGTTTGTGTGTATGTCTGTAGCGTGCCTTGTGTTTATGTGTCTGTAGCGTGCCTATGTGTTTGTGTGTCTGTAGCGTGCCTATGTGTTTGTGTGTCTGTAGCGTGCCTATGTGTTTGTGTCTGTAGCGTGCCTATGTGTTTGTGTGTAGCGTGCCTATGTGTTTTGTGTCTGTAGCGTGCCTATGTGTTTGTGTGTAGCGTGCCTATGTGTTTGTGTGTTTGTGTGTCTGTAGCGTGCTGTGTGTTTGTGTGTCTGTGTTGTGTTTGTGTGTCTGTAGCGTGCCTGTGTGTTTTGTGTGTGTCTGTGTGTTTGTGTGTAGCGTGCCTGTGTGTTTGTGTGTCTGTAGCGTGCCTGTGTGTTTGTGTGTCTGTAGCGTGCCTATGTGTTTGTGTGTCTGTAGCGTGCCTATGTGTTTGTGTTTAGCATGCCTATGTGTCGTGCCTATGTGTTTGTGTGTCGTGCCTATGTGTTTGTGTGTCTGTAGCGTGCCTATGTGTTTGTGTGTCTGTAGCGTGCCTATGTGTTTGTGTGTCTGTAGCGTGCCTATGTGTTTGTGTGTCTGTAGCGTGCCTATGTGTTTGTGTGTCTGTAGCGTGCCTATGTGTTTGTGTGTCTGTAGCGTGCCTATGTGTTTGTGTGTGTGCCTATGTGTTTGTGTGTCTGTAGCGTGCCTGTGTGTTTGTGTGTCTGTAGCGTGCCTGTGTGTTTGTGTGTCTGTAGCGTGCCTGTGTGTTTGTGTGTCTGTAGCGTGCCTGTGTGTTTGTGTGTCTGTAGCGTGCCTGTGTGTTTGTGTGTGTAGCGTGCCTGTGTGTTTGTGTGTCTGTAGCGTGCCTGTGTGTTTGTGTGTCTGTAGCGTGCCTGTGTGTTTGTGTGTCTGTAGCGTGCCTGTGTGTTTGTGTGTCTGTAGCGTGCCTGTGTGTTTGTGTGTCTGTAGCGTGCCTGTGTGTTTGTGTGTCTGTAGCGTGCCTGTGTGTTTGTGTGTCTGTAGCGTGCCTGTGTTTGTGTGTCTGTAGCGTGCCTATGTGTTTGTGTGTCTGTAGCGTGCCTGTGTGTTTGTGTGTCTGTAGCGTGCCTGTGTGTTTGTGTGTCTGTAGCGTGCGTGCCTATGTGTTTGTGTGTCTGTAGCGTGCCGTGCCTATGTGTTTTGCAGCGTGCCATGTGCCTGTAGCGTGCCTATGTGTTTGTGTGTCTGTAGCGTGCCTGTGTGTGTTTGTGTGTCTGTAGCGTGCCTGTGTGTTTGTGTGTCTGTAGCGTGCCTATGTGTTTGTGTGTCTGTAGCGTGCGTGCCTATGTGTTTTGTGCATGCCTATGTGTGCCTATGTGTGTTGTCAGCAGCGTGCCTATGTGTTTGTGTGTCTGTAGCGTGCCTGTGTGTTTGTGTGTATGTGTTTGTAGCGTGCCTGTGTGTTTTGTGTGTCTGTAGCGTGCCTGTGTGTTTGTGTGTCTGTAGCGTGCCTATGTGTTTGTGTCTGTAGCGTGCCTATGTGTTTGTGTGTCTGTAGCGTGCCTATGTGTTTGTGTGTCTGTAGCGTGCCTATGTGTTTGTGTGTCTGTAGCGTGCCTATGTGTTTGTGTGTCTGTAGCGTGCCTATGTGTTTGTGTGTCTGTAGCGTGCCTATGTGTTTGTGTGTCTGTAGCGTGCCTATGTGTTTGTGTGTCTGTAGCGTGCCTATGTGTTTGTGTGTCTGTAGCGTGCCTGTGTGTTTGTGTGTCTGTAGCGTGCCTGTGTGTTTGTGTGTCTGTAGCGTGCCTGTGTGTTTGTGTGTCTGTAGCGTGCCTGTGTGTTTGTGTGTCTGTAGCGTGCCTATGTGTTTGTGTGTCTGTAGCGTGCCTGTGTGTTTGTGTGTATGTGTTTATGTGTCTGTAGCGTGCCTGCGTGTCCGTGCCTATGTGTTTGTGTGTCTGTAGCGTGCCTATGTGTTTGTGTGTCTGCAGCGTGCCTATGTGTTTGTGTGTCTGTAGCGTGCCTATGTGTTTGTGTGTCTGTAGCGTGCCTATGTGTTTGTGTGTCTGTAGCGTGCCTATGTGTTTGTGTGTGTCTGTAGCGTGCCTATGTGTGTTGTGTGTGTCTGTAGCGTGCCTGTGTGTTTGTGTGTCTGTAGCGTGCCTGTGTGTTTGTGTGTCTGTAGTGTGCCTATGTGTTTGTGTGTCTGTTTGTGTTTGTGTGTCTGTAGCGTGCCTATGTGTTTGCCTGTGTGTTTGTGTGTCTGTAGCGTGCCTGTGTGTTTGTGTGTCCGTGCCTGTGTGTTTGTGTCTGTCTGTGTGTAGCGTGCCTATGTGTTTGTGTGTCTGTAGCGTGCCTATGTGTTTGTGTGTCTGTAGCGTGCCTATGTGTTTGTGTGTCTGTAGCGTGCCTATGTGTTTGTGTGTCTGTAGCGTGCCTGTGTGTTTGTGTGTCTGTAGCGTGCCTATGTGTTTGTGTGTCTGTAGCGTGCCTATGTGTTTGTGTGTCTGTAGCGTGCCTATGTGTTTGTGTGTCTGTAGCGTGCCTGTGTGTTTGTGTGTCTGTATGTGTTTGTGTGTCTGTAGCGTGCCGTGCCCTATGTGTCTTATGTGTTTGCAGCGTGCCTATGTGTTTGTGTGTCTGTAGCGTGCCTAGCGTGCCTATGTGTTTGTGTGTCTGTAGCGTGCCTATGTGTTTGTGTGTCTGTAGCGTGCCTATGTGTTTGTGTGTCTGTAGCGTGCCTGTGTTTGTGTGTCTGTAGTATGTGTTTGTGTGCCTATGTGTTTATGTGTCTGTAGCTATGTGTTTGTGTGCCTATGTGTTTGCAGCGTGTCTATGTGTTTGTGTGTCTGTGTGTTTGTGTGTCTGTAGCGTGCCTGTGTGTTTGTGCCTATGTGTTTGTGTGTCTGTAGCGTGCCTATGTGTTTGTGTGTCTGTAGCGTGCCTATGTGTTTATGTGTGTCTGTAGCGTGCCTATGTGTTTGTGTGTCTGTAGCGTGCCTATGTGTTTGTGTGTCTGTAGCGTGCCTTGTGTTTGTGTGTCTGTAGCGTGCCTATGTGTTTGTGTGTCTGTAGCGCCTGTGTGTTTGTGCTGTAGCGTGCCTATGTGTTAGCGTGCCTATGTGTTTTGTGTCTGTAGCGTGCCTGTAGCGTGCCTGTGTGTTTTGTGTCTGTGTGCCCTATGTGTTTGTGTGTCTAGCGTGCCTGTGTGTTTGTGTGTCGTGCCTGTGTGTTTGTGTGTCTGTAGCGTGCCTATGTGTTTGTGTGTCTGTAGCGTGCCAGCGTGCCTGTGTTTGTGTGTCTGTGTGTCTATGTGTTTGTGTGTCTGTGCGTGCCTATGTGTTTATGTGTCTGTAGCGTGCCTATGTGTTTATGTGTCTGTAGCGTGCCTATGTGTTTTTGTGTGTGCCCTGTAGCGTGCCTATGTGTTTGTGTGTCTGTAGTGTGCCTATGTGTTTGTGTGTCTGTAGCATGCCTATGTGTTTGCAGCGTGCCGTGTCTATGTGTTTGTGTGTCTGTAGTGTGCCTATGTGTTTGTGTGTCTGTAGCGTGCCTATGTGTTTTGTGTCTGTAGCGTGCCTATGTGTTTGTGTCTGTAGCGTGCCTATGTGTTTTTTCAGCGTGTCTATGTGTTTGTGTGTCTGTAGCGTGCCTATGTGTTTGTGTCTGTAGCATGCCTATGTGTTTTCAGCGTGTCTATGTGTTTGTGTGTCTGTATGTGTGCCTATGTGTTTATGTGTCTGTAGCGTGCCTATGTGTTTGTGTCTGTAGCGTGCCTATGTGTTTTTTCAGCGTGCCTATGTGTTTGTGTGTCTATGTGTTTGTGTCTGTCTGCCTATGTGTTTGTGTGTCGTGCCTGTGTTTTCAGCGTGTCTATGTGTTTGTGTGTCTGTAGTGTGCCTATGTGTTTATGTGTCTGTAGCATGCCTATGTGTTTGCAGCGTGTGCCTATGTGTTTGTGTGTCTATGTGTTTGTGTGTCTGTTTGTGTGTCTATGTGTTTGTAGCGTGCCTATGTGTTTGTGTGTCTGTAGCGTGCCCTAGCATGTGTTTGCAGCGTGTCTATGTGTTTGTGTGTCTGTAGTGTGCCTATGTGTTTGTGTGTCTGTAGCGTGCCTATGTGTTTGTGTCTGTAGCGTGCCTATGTGACTGTAGCGTGTCTATGTGTTTGTGTGTCTGTAGCGTGCCTGTGTTTGTGTGTCTGTAGCGTGCCTATGTGTTTGTGTGTCTGTAGCGTGCCTATGTGTTTGTGTGTCTGTAGCGTGCCTATGTGTTTGCAGCGTGCGTGTGCATGTGTGTCTAGGCGTATGTGAATTTCCACAGTGCCAGGTCGGTGTATTGACAAGGAGCAATGTGGTCTGTGGTATGTAGAGCATCACTCTGTGATTCTCCCAGTTAGACCAATTAGACCACGACAGGGGACATCTCTCACAAGAGACAGCCGAGCCTATCAGAGAGGGGAATGGGCGGGCAGATGGGACTGGCTGACCAACAAAAACAAGACAAGCATCTTCTTCAAGACACTTGGATAGGATTTTCTCTCTATTTCTCTTGTTTGGTTCCTCACTTGAAATCCATTTCTGTAATATCTCCAAATACTCTAACAAAAAGCCCAGTTTCAGGTATATCAGTTACTATTAGAGTCTGTAGACTACATTTACAAGCTCTCTCTCTCTCTCGAGGAGTAGTCTCAGGGGTCTTCAGGTCTTCTTATGAAGTCCCCAATAAACAACATACACCCAGGAGATTGGGAAACCAGACAACACCCTTCTTTACCAATCTCTACAGTGGGACACACACACACACAGCTGTGAGATGGAGCCTTCACCAGTACATTAAGAGACCATACACACTTGTGTAATCGCTTTATTCCGCTCGACTTCGTCCCAAAGGACTTCACTTTAGGACTATAAATAGGACTTGGGAGATTAATGGGTGTGTGGCTGTGTGTGTGTGTGTGTGTGTGTTTAAAAGTGTGTGTGTGTGTGTGTGTGTGTGTGTGTGTGAGAAACTGGATGTGTACAGAATGGATAGCATTGAACAGGGTCAGAAACACAGCAGCCCGCCCCCACACACACACGTTTGTATACCAAAATGGGCCCACCCATGCATGCACCAGGAGGAGGCCTTTTCCTGGATGAGGTTTTCCGAGAGGGCGGGAAACATCTTATTATGAATGGTTTTGTTTGTGTGTTTGCGTGCGTGCAGGCACGTGTGTGTGTGTGTGTGCGCGTGCAGGCACGTGTGTGTGTGTGAAAAAATAGATGTGTGTGTGTGTGTGTGTGTGTGTGTGTGTGTGTGTGTGTAAGCTAATAGATTTGGTTACAATTTTCAACTTTACAACAAAAGCATTCCAAAGTTTCCATGTTTTCACACAAGTCCCGAGGGCAAAGCACACTCAGACAATATCGATATAAAGTAAACAGAGTTATGAAGTCAATCATGGCGATCATAATCAATTTGATATCATCCAAATGTAGTTGATTACATTCTGTAATAAATTAACAATCACTGGGGCTGCACCCCAAATGGCACCTAATTCCCTATATAATGCAAAGGTAGTGCACTATATACAGAATAGGGTGCCACTTGGGACGGGTTAGGGTTACTCTGAGCAGAATTCTTTGTCCAGCCAGAACTTTATTCATCTTCTTCCTTTGGAGAAGAGGAGCTTGGGACCGACCCAACACTACATCTGTCTCTAATTGAGCTATGCAAAACACTTCTTTGTTTTACTTCCTGGAATACATTTGTGTGCTTGTGTGTGTGTGTGCTTGTGTGTGTGTGTGTGTGTGTGTGTGTGTGTGTGTGTGTGTGTGTGTGTGTGGGTGTGTGTGTGTGTGTGTGTGTGTGTGTGTGTGTGTGTGTGTGTGTGGCAGTGTGTGTGTGTGTGTGTGCAGTGTGTGTGTGTGTGTGTGTGTGCTTGTGTGTGTGTGTGTGTGTGTGTGCTTGTGTGTGTGTGTGTGTGTGTGCGTGCGTGGGCAGTGTGTGTGTGTGTGCGCGCGTGGGCAGTGTGTGTGTGTGTGTGTGTGTGTGTGTGTGTGTGTGTGTGCAGTGTGTGCGTAGTGTGTGCAGTGTGTGCAGTGTGTGTGTGTGTGTGTGTGTGTGTGTGTGTGTGTGTAGTGTGTGCAGTGTGTGCAGTGTGTGCAGTGTGTGTGTGTGTGTGTGTGTGCGTGGGCAGTGTGTGTGCGAAGTGTGTTTACAGAACACAATAGGGGGCAAATATGTGGCTTCACTTCCTGCCAGACTAGGGGCCGTATACATAAAGTGCCTCAAGAGTAGGAATGCGGATTTAGGATCATTTTAGCCTTATAGATCATAATGAACACTCAGAGGTGATATTAACATAATAATATGGAATTCCCCTCGACCACCCCCACAAATTGGGAAAAACAAACATTCTTTGCTATTGACCCCCATTGAAAAGAGACAACTTAGTCGTCGATTTTTAGTTATAACAAAACATGCTAGAAATCGGCTGTGTTCTTTAGCAGCTCAAAAAAAATCCCGACCTACGGTTCGCAATGCTCCTACGTAGGGAAATAGCGCCCTGTGGCTTCAGGCTAAATCGGCATGAGAGAGTGGGAAATGTGGGGACCCAGTGTCCAAGTAGGTTACAGTAGCTATGTTTGTGGAAAACCTTGCAGTTACAAGCAAGACATTTAACTTGTTTAGTATAGTCCGTGTGTAACGCCACTCACTACTTGTAGCCGTTTAGTCCGTTTGTTTGTTGGTCTTGGCTAGCTAGCACTCACTCACGTGGCTGCTAGCACCGTCATGAAATGGGGCATGAGGGAAGCCCTACAATATGAAATGTTTCTAACTCGGGAGAGCGGTCGGGAGCAGGCAATGCTGAAAAGTCATCTGTAGACATGTTGTACTTTTCTTAAACTGAGTTTTGTAATGGACTAAAACAGACAAGAAAATTGCGTTTGAAAAAGGTTCTGTTTTTTGCTCTGAGCCAATGGGGTAACCTAGGCAACCACAGGTTGTTTGACCCACCAGGCGGGCACGGGGGACCAGATCCTAGATCAGCACTCCTACTCTGAGATGCTTCATGAATACAGGGCCTGTACATCAGGGAGCTGGCAGGGGTAGAGGACAACAGCCCTGTGTAGTGGACGTCACAGGGAATACGAGGGTGTAGGCATTAGAGGACATGGTGTGGTTTGATGCTACATGGACAGTTTACTGGTAGCGTATGAGGTGTTCATTGAAAGTAAGTATAAATGATCAGAGACTGATATTTGGTAGTGTTAATGGTTAGTGGACGAGGTGTTTGGTTTCTAAGGGAGGCGTGGACAGTAAGACAGACGAGAGCACATTGCGAGGAACGGACATTCATAATATATTACATAATGTGGTTGTTGACTTATGTAGGCTAATGCATGAGGCCACGTAACACCTGTTGACGTTATGAGGGCTGAGCGTAATGCAGGGGGGGTTAGTAGTAGGAAGACATTATCTGGTATAGAGCTGAGTGATTCAGTAGCAAGGACGACAGTGAGGGGGTCTGCTGCTGCGCTGGATTGCAGAGTCTCAGGGCGTGCGTGACTTCTCCTGCTGTTAATACCCAGCTAGTAGCAAAGCCATATGGCTCCACGGGCCAGGGCAGAGGAGCTAGAGGACCAGGGGCTGAGGCTTGGGCTATAGGACAATAACAATAGGGCTGAGGCTATAGGGCTGAGGCTATAGGGCTGAGGCTATAGGGCTGAGGCTATAGGGCTGAGGCTATAGGGCTGAGGCTGGGGTGTGGAGCTGGGGGTGATTAGGAGGACACGAGGGATGAAGAGAAGAAGGATAAAGAGCACACCTACAGGAGGGTGGGTGAAGGGCTCAGTTTGCAGCGAAGGAACACAAGATTGACTTTCAAATAGATATCTGAGATTAACAACTACTTTCTATTTGTGTTGTGACACCATTGGCTCACAGCAAAAGTGTAACCTTATACTGGCGCCCTTCCATGCCGTCCCTAGGAGGGGTGCGTCACTTGAGTGGGTTGAATCACTGACGTGATCTTACCCTGTCTGGGTTGGCGCCCCTCCTCGGGTTGTACCGTGGCGGAGATCTTTGTGGGATATACTCAGCCTTGTCTCAGGATGGTAAGTTGGTGGTTGAAAATATCCCTTCAGTGGTGTGGGGGCTGTGCTTTGGCAAAGTGGGTGTGGTTATATCCTGCCTGTTTGTCCCTGTCTGGGGGTATCGTCAGATGGGGCCACAGTGTCTCCCGACCCCTCCTGTCTCAGCCTCCAGTATTTATGCTGCAGTAGTTTGTGTCTCGGCGGCCTAGGGTCAGTCTGTTATATCTGAAGTATTTCTCTTATCTTTTCCAGTGTCCTGTGTGAATTTAAGTATGCTCTCTCTAATTATTTTTTTCTTTCTTTCCTTCTTTCTTTCTTTTTTTCTTCCCGAGGACCTGAGCCCTCGCGCCGACAGAAACAAACATCTTTCTGGTAAGAAGAGTGGCGGGGGCGTATGCCTCATGACTAACGAGACATGGTGTGATGAAAGAAACATACAGGAACTCAAATCCTTCTGTTCACCTGATTTAGAATTCCTCACAATCAAATGTAGACCGCATTATCTACCAAGAGAATTCTCTTCGATTATAATCACAGCCCCCAAGCAGACACATCGATGGCTCTGAACGAACTTTATTTAACTCTTTGCAAACTGGAAACCATTTATCCGGAGGCTGCATTCATTGTAGCTGGGGATTTTAACAAAGCTAATCTGAAAACAAGACTCCCTAAATTTGATCAGCATATCGATTGCGCAACCAGGGGTGGTAAAACCTTGGATCATTATTACTCTACGAAAAAGCTACGAAAAAGCTACGAAAAAGCCAACTGACATTTACTCCTGAGGTGCTGATGACCTGTTGCACCCTCGACAACCACTGTGATTATTATTATTTGACCCTGTTGGTCATCTATGAACATTTGAACATCTTGGACATGTTCTGTTATAATCTCTACCTGGTACAGCCAGAAGAGGACTGGCCACCCCTCATAGCCTGGTTCCTCTCTAGGTTCTGGCCTTTCTAGGGAGTTTTTCCTAGCCACCGTGCTTCTACAAATGCATTGCTTGCTGTTTGGGGTTTTAGGCTGGGTTTCTGTACAGCACTTTGAGATATCAGCTGATGTAAGAAGGGCTTTATAAATACATTTTATTTGGTGTTCTGTGCTCGTCGAGGTATTTACTTCCTTTATGCCTTCCTGTTTTAACGGAACCAGTGGACCAGATAAGAATCCACTTACTGCTGCCCCTATGAACCATACTGCTAGACAGAACATTACTCAACAGCCTGTCTCTGTGTGTGTGCGCAAGAGAGTGAGAGACAGCAGGGAGATAAAGATCTGCCAGAGCTGGTAGAGAGTGAGAGACAGCAGGGAGATAAAGATCTGCCAGAGCTGGGAGAGAGTGAGAGACAGCGGGGAGATAAAGATCTGCCAGAGCTGGTAGAGAGTGAGAGACAGCAGGGAGATAAAGATCTGCCAGAGCTGGGAGAGAGTGAGAGACAGCAGGGAGATAAAGATCTGCCAGAGCTGGTAGAGAGTGAGAGACAGCAGGGAGATAAAGATCTGCCAGAGCTGGGAGAGAGTGAGAGACAGCAGGGAGATAAAGATCTGCCAGAGCTGGTAGAGAGTGAGAGACAGCAGGGAGATAAAGATCTGCCAGATTTGGGAGAGAGTGAGAGACAGCAGGGAGATAAAGATCTGCCAGAGCTGGTAGAGAGTGAGAGACAGCAGGGAGATAAAGATCTGCCAGAGCTGGGAGAGAGTGAGAGACAGCAGGGAGATAAAGATCTGCCAGAGCTGGGAGAGTGAGAGAGAGCAGGGAGATACAGATCTGCCAGAGTTGGGAGAGAGTGAGAGACCGCAGGGAGATAAAGATCTGCCAGAGCTGGTAGAGAGTGAGAGACAGCAGGGAGATAAAGATCTGCCAGAGCTGGGAGAGAGTGAGAGACAGCAGGGAGATAAAGATCTGCCAGAGAGTGAGAGACAGCAGGGAGATAAAGATCTGCCAGAGCTGGGAGAGTGAGAGACAGCAGGGAGATAAAGATCTGCCAGAGCTGGTAGAGAGTGAGAGACAGCGGGGAGATAAAGATCTGCCAGAGCTGGGAGAGAGAGAGAGCAGGGAGATAAAGATCTGCCAGAGCTGGGAGAGAGAGAGAGCAGGGAGATAAAGATCTGCCAGAGCTGGTAGAGAGTGAGAGACAGCGGGGAGATAAAGATCTGCCAGAGCTGGTAGAGAGTGAGAGACAGCGGGGAGATACAGATCTGCCAGAGCTGGGAGAGTGAGAGAGAGCAGGGAGATAAAGATCTGCCAGAGTGTGCTTCCTAAACCTGGACCACCGTCTTCTCTTGAAGCAGCATGCCCCATGCTACTGAGACATTTCAACTAACTACGGATGGAAATGACAATAGAGTATGCAGACATGGCTCATTCACACCCCATTTCTCTGGCAGAAGAAATAAGTCAACATTGGCACAGTGTGTGTACAGCAAGTGAGCCTGGCTAGGATCCAAGCTCTTCACAACCACCGCTGTTAGCATTACACCATTCGTCTGGCTCTGCACTGGAACATCATGGGCACCAGCTGCAACAGTAGGAGCCTCGTCCCCAGCCCGATGGGACCTAGTCAAAAGTATTGCAAACCATATAGGGAATAGGGTGCCATTTGGGACACATCCCGGGTTTCTTGTTCAGCGAGTTCTAAACACTTGACCACCCCAGAATAGCTGAACTCTCACAAGGAGGCCTCATAAGTCGCACCGTGGGTCAACAAATACCACTCTGAAAGACTAGGCCTAACAGTTGAGCCGTGGTTTGACACAGTCAATTGCGGGGGGAAAAGCGAAGCCATAAAAATGAACGGAAAGTAGATAGGAGGAATCAGCAGCGGTACGGAGTCGAAAAGCGACCACATCCTACACTCTATACAACTGCCTAAAACGACATTGCCAGGAGAGAGAGAGAGAGAGAGAAAAAAAATGGTTCCTTGTTGTAGAAGAGTCGAACACTTCCTCACGCAGAGCATATAAACTCACATTATTCTGGCTCATTGAGATGCAACAGTCCGTGGCAAATACTTCACATATTCCTTCTTCTCTTAGCAACCAGATGCTGTGTAACTTTTCGCCCTCTTGCATTGTATTGAAATTGTATTTTTTTGGTCTGTGTTATCCAGCTCAATAGAGTAGTGCAAAATACTGTACACGGTTTCTAATGAGCACAGGTGTTGTTTAAATTACCGGGACTCATCCAAATAGTGTTTTCAAGTTCCTTAGAGTAATACAGCTATGGTTTTCACTGAGCAGATGCTGTGTAAATGACCACCTCCCATAACAAATAGTTATACTGTACCATGGCTTCTTAGGTGTTGTGTAACCTATCGCACCTCACATAACAAATAGTGTATTTTCCTGTGCCATCCAGCTCCTTGGTGTGATATAGCTTCGGGTTCCAATGAGCAGGTGTCGGGTAACTTCTAACCGCCCCCAATATAAATGGTGTTTCGTCCTGTGTTATCAGGCTCCTTGGAGTAATATACCGTTCCCCTACATAACTGAGCCATTCTGGGGAGGTGTCAGACCCGAGTGGTTGACGGAGGAGCCGCCGCTCTCAGCCCATCAGGCTCGTCTACTTTGGGCTGCGTTGTTGTTTTTCACCGCGTCATCCAGTGTCCCTGAGGCAGCTGAAACATTGTCCCCCCCGTCATCCATTACAACCTATCACGAAGGCCAACAGCCAATAACAGAATTGCAGGACATTTCAAATGGAGGTAAAACAAGGAGGCCGATTGTAACGTCAGAAAAGGGCTGTGCCATTGCATTGTGGGATTTGATCGTAAGAAAAGAGGTGCATATATACAATGCAATGCATCAGTCATTGGGTGACACTAAAAACTACTTATGTGAGATAGGAGACCTCAAACAAATGAGAAAAAGAGGGATTGGATCAACCATCTTTGTGCAATGCTAACTTCTGCTTAGTTGTCTGGGTATTAGGCAGCCTGGATATTAGGCAAATGTAGCCTACACTGCGTAACGTGTACTGGCATAAAAATTGTAATCGGTATTTTGAATGCACATGAAAGTGTATGTTTTGTTCACATTGTCACCCAAGACACCCTGGGGTATTTGAGCACTCTTAGACTTGAACATACCAACTTCAACAGGGAAGCAATTTCTGAATCTGAATTTATAGAGAGTACTGCATTGAAATAAATAAATCAATTATACCCAGCTCCTATACACAAAACGAACTCTATGCAATTACACATCCCATTGTTATGAAGCCATTAGACTGATCGAGGGGGTACTCAGCCTGTGGGCAGTAGACCCAGTGACTTGTGTCCGGCAATTGATATCAACAGCAGGAGAACTGAATCCAGGGAAAGATGTTGTGAGCTGGCTCAACATACCAACACACATCTGTAGTCCTTCTATAGCTCAGTTGGTAGAGCATGGCGCTTGTAATGCCAGGGTAGTGGGTTCGATTCCCGGGACCACCCATACGTAGAATGTATGCACACATGACTAAGTCGCTTTGGATAAAAGCGTCTGCTAAATGGCATATATTATTATATTATTATTACACACTCACTCACACTCACTCACACTCACTCACACTCACTTTTCAACCACCAGGCACGACACGTCACAGGTAGGACAGTGGAGAGCATGTGGCAAGAGTGTTTGCGTGGAGGAGGGACGCAGCAAATCTAAAATTAGCACGCTCTAAGAAAGTGACAGATGATTTCATGCTGGCTGTCACCTCGCCCCCGCCGCAGAAACCGGGTCGCCTGGCGAAATGCAGCACAGCCAAAACCCTGCAACTGGCTTCTGTCTGAGAAATGCCCGTACGCTAAACACCAAATAGTGGCCAATGGACAGACTCATTCCACAGCCTGTTGTTTGCATCACATATTTCTCCATTGACACATTTCCAGGCCTCCCGAAGAGAAGCCAGTGATTTTTGCCTATATGTGACCCACCGCCTGGATTCGGTCCTAAACTCGTCCTCTCACTGACAACTGCGTTTATTTTCAGCAAACTTAACATGTGTAAACATTTGTATGAACATAAACAAGATACAACAACAGAGACATAAACTGAACAAGTTCCACAGACATGTGACTAACAGAAATGGAATGATGTGTCCCTGAACAAAGGGGGGAGGGGGTCAAAATCAAAAGTATCAGTCAGTATCTGGTGTGGCCACCAGCTGCATTAAGTAATGCAGTGAATCTCCTCCTTATGGACCATACCATATTTACCAGTTCTTGCTGTGAGATGCAGTTTATCACAGTGCCATCCGTTTTGTCACTAAAGCACCTTATACCACCCACCACTGCGACTTGTATGCTCTCGTCGGCTGGCCCTCGCTACATATTCGTCGCCAGACCCACTGGCTCCAGGTCATCTACAAGTCCATGCTAGGTAAAGCTCCGCCTTATCTCAGTTCACTGGTCACGATGGCAACACCCATCCGTAGCACGCGCTCCAGCAGGTGTATCTCACTGATCATCCCTAAAGCCAACACCTCATTTGGCTGCCTTTCGTTCCAGTACTCTGCTGCCTGTGACTGGAACGAATTGCAAAAATCGCTGAAGTTGGAGACTTATCTCCCTCACCAACTTCAAACATCTGCTATCTGAGCAGCTAACCGATCGCTGCAGCTGCACATAGTCTATTGGTAATTAGCCCACCCATTTTCACCTACCTCATCCCCATACTGTTTTATTTATTTACTTTTCTGCTATTTTGCACACCAATATCTCTACCTGTACATGACCATCTGATCATTTATCACTCCAGTGTTAATCTGCAAAATTGTAATTATTTGCCTACCTCCTCATGCCTTTTGCACACATTGTATATAGACTCCCCTTTTTTTTCTACTGTGTTATTGACTTGTTAATTGTTTACTCCATGTGTAACTCTGTGTTGTCTGTTCACACTGCTATGCTTTATCTTGGCCAGGTCGCAGTTGCAAATGAGAACTTGTTCTCAACTAGCCTACCTGGTTAAATAAAGGTGAAATATATATATATTTTAAACCCCACTCTTCCACCAAGGCACCTGCATGTTCCCAGACATTTCTGGGGGGAATGACTCCAGCCCTCACCCGCCGATCCAACAGGTCCCAGACGTGCTCAATGGGATTGAAATCCGGGCTCTTCGCTGGCCATGGTAGAACACGAACATTCCGGTCTTGCAGGAAATCACACAGAACGAGCAGTATGGCTGGTGGCATTGTCATGCTGAAGGGTCATGTCAGGATGAGCCTGCAGGAAGGGTACCACACGAGGGAGGAGGACGTCTTCCCTGTAACGCACAGAGTTGAGATTGCGTGCAATGACAACAAGCTCAGTCCGATGATACAGTGACACACCACCCCAGACCATGACGGACCCTCCACCTCCAAATAGATCCGGCTCCAGAGTACAGGCCTCGGTGTAACACTCATTACTTCAATGAGAAATGCGAATCCGACCATCACCCCTGGTGAGACAAAACCGCCACTCGTCAGTGAAGAGCACTTTTTGCCAGTCCAGCGATGGTGGGTTTGTGCCCATAGGCGACGTTGTTGTCGGTGATGTCTGCTGAGGACGTTGCCTTACAACAGGCCTACAAGCCCTCAGTCCAGACTCTCTCCGCCTATTGCGGACAGCCTGAGCACTGATGGAGGGATAGTGCGTTACTGGTGTAACTCGGGCAGTTGTTGTTGCCATCCTGTACCTGTCCCGCTGGTGTGATGTTCAGATGTACCGATCCTGTGCAGTTGCTGTTACACGTGGCCTGCCACTGCGAGGATGATCAGCTGTCCGACCTGTCTCTCTGTAGCGTTGTCTTAGGTGTCTCACAGTATGGACATTGCAATTTATTTCCCTGACCACATCTGCAGTCCTCATGCCTTCTTTCAGCACGCCTAAGGCACGTTCACGCAGATGAGCAGGGACCCGGGGTATCTTTCTTTTGGTATTTTCAGTAGAAAGGCCTCTTTAGTGTCCTAATTTTTCATAACTGTGACCTTAATTGCCTACCGTCTGTAAGCTGTTTGGGTCTTAACGACTGTTCCACAGGTGCATATTTATTAATTGTTTATGGTTCACTGAACAAGCTTGGGAAACAGTGTTAAACCCTTTACAATGAAAATCTGTTAAATGTAGATTTTTATGAATTCTAGTTGAAAGACAGGGTCCTGAAAAAGGGACGTTTCTTTTTTTGCGGAGTTTAATGTTGCAAAATTTGAAATTGTGTTTTTTTTATTTTTACATTGGATAGAAGTAGAGACTCAGAGCTAGAAAATTGTATATCATACACTGCAGTTGAGGAACAATGGGAAAATAATTCTGCTTTGAAAGTTGATAAACTTGTAAATGGCCCATGAATGTTTTGGTATACCTACAGTACTGGTGAGCTCTTTTTGCCTACACCCATTCAGCATCATTCACAACCCATTAAGCCTTCGCCCCATCCGTTTCTTTAAGAATTCACAGTGTAGTAAACAACCAAAGATTTCACACGCTGTATCAAATACAAGTTTGTTTGTCACATGCACAGGATACAGAAGATGTAAACAGCACAGTGAAATGGTTACTTGCATAGTGGAGTCTTTTGACTGTAAGTCGCTTTGGATAAAAGCGTCTGCTAAATGGCATATATTATTATTATTATTATTTTGTTTAGACATTTGTGGTTTAGCATGGTACCCTGCATCAGCACTTCATTGCACCAGACCAGCGCAAGGGGAGTTAGAACAACTACTGTGGGTCCTACTGTGTCTCTAACTGACAATGAATGGGCGAGATCAACCTAAATAGAAAACTGATAATTGTGCACGACTTCAGTATTACTAAAAATGTTGTTACATTAAAGTTTATTTTATTTTGATAGGATTATTGTACTGTATCGTACTCCCGACCGGTGTAATTTTCAAAACATTGTTATTTTTTAAACAAAGCGATTATTATTAATTTAGAATTATATATATATATTTTAAACTTGGATATTCACAGATGTACATAGCTGGACAATAGACTTGCCTAGAAGGAGGGTAGGGGAAGAATTCTATCATTAAATGTATTTTTTAGTGAATGATTGCAATTTCAGTTTAATCCACCAGAATACAACACAAGTAATACAACAAAAAGTGTTATTATTATAAATCACATCCGACCGTGATTGGGAGTCCCATAGTGGGGCGCACAATTGGCCCAGCATCTCTGTCCCTCTAAAAAAACAAATACATGTTTTGGCCTTCACAAATATTATTTTGGCCTTTTGTACAGCGCCATACTTTCCATTCCAACCTAATGGAAACCTAGAGGGTTTATCTTTTTTTATTTGAGTAGAAACACCATAATATTAATCAACTTAATTAAGCGAAATTTCTTAAAATCAGTCCCATACAATATGATCTTACAAAAAAAAGTTTTAAATTCTCTCGTACAGCCACTATTGAAGGCTATCAAATGCTTATCAAAGATGCCCTCTGGTGGTCAAACTAGCACTAACTAGCATTAATGGTACCAGTGGTTGACATGCCATAGAATTCTGCGGCACCACGCAAGATGTGCAGCAGTACACTACAACTTTTAAAAGGACAAATCACTGTAGCGAGCTAAAACAATGAATCATAATCCCAACTCGAATGCCGCATTCAAAACAACTAGGAAAAGTGTGTGTGAACGGTCAATCAACTCAGAATTTCAACTAAACTAAGGAGCCCCTTGCTAAGGCTCCTACACAGATCATACGCATAACATTAGCTAGCAAGCCAGACAGCTAAGGTTAGCTAGCTATAGCTAACAATACACTTTAACCATCAATGAAAACAACTAACAAAATTAGAAAAGGTATAATATCTAAAAATGTAGCTAGACTCTTACCAGTATACATGGATGAACGCTTCTCTGTCTGTCATGAATGCCATGGTTTCCATTAGTTTGAAGGTATAATCCAGAGACATGTGTTTTATACAACAGCCTTTCTGTGTTCTCTTTTTGGACTTTCTCCGCATTTGGCAATCATCTCTCTGCTTCCATCAGGCATTCCACTGATTTCAAAACTCACAACGTCTTCCCCACCATTGTCACCAGAAGACTCTACAATGTCTGGTTAAATGTTATTTTTTTTACATAAAATCAGGGATTTCCCCCATTGTCTGATTCATTTTCAAGGTGAGAGAGAATCAGCATGGCATGATCATCCTCCAGAAAGTAGTCCATCACAACGTTTTCCTACGGAGATTTGTCGATAGCGCTATTAACTTCAGGGCAGCAATGTCGCAGTCGCAAAACTTTTAGTACTTCATGTCTCTCAAAATGAATCTGCAGTAGACAGGATTATCCCGTCAGGGATAACCACTAGGCTACCTGGGGCGGTTACAGCGTTTAACTAGTAACATAAAGGTTGCAAGACCAAATCCCCGAGCTGACAAGGTAAAAATCTGTCGTTCTGCCCCTGAACAAGGCAGTTAACCCACTGTACTTAGGCAGTCATTGAAAATAAGTATTTGTTAACTGACTTTCCTAGTTAAATAAAATATAAAATCCACACATACTTAGCAGCAGACAGAAGCATGCTACATGGCCGACCAATGCGAACTCATCTCTCCGCATACCCAGCCCACCCATCTCTGCCAATCATGGCTCGGGAGAAGGTTCCTGTATTTTTCTGTGCCTAAACAAACTAGGCTTGTTATTTAACAATTGTATTCGTATTTACAGATGGGGTTCAAGTTTGTTATTAAGGCACATGAAAGTTTACATGTTCCAGAAGGCATTTCTATCAAAAAACATTTATTTAAAAAAAATACAAATTTGTTCAAATGCCTCTCCTGAGAAGTAGTGACGTGTGACATATGCCAAGTTTCTTGAAACGGGTCACATTTTTGAAGGACTCCACAAGATCAATGACATTAATGGATGACATTTGTAGTCTTTTTGAACTAATGCAGCAATTGAACCCTGATGTGCTCCATTAAACTACATAATATAATGATTTGATTGTTTTATGCTATACTTTATCTACATTTCCAGTATACCCTGACCAGATCTCTACAATTCCTCGTCCTTGAACAAATACCTGGAGAATGTGGTCGATTATGAGCAATAAAGATTATCTTTAGACAAACACTCCGTACCAGCCAGTTCCCGTCTCTCCTCTATGACCTTGTGACCTCACCATAACATCTGAGGATCCTTATTACCCAGCACCACCCAGGGCAAAGTTCAGCCGTCGCCATAAAACACCTACAAAACACTGGGCACCTCTGGGTTAGGCATGTTGTTGTGGCAAACTATTTCCTGTCTGTGGTACTGTGTTACCTCAAGGGCTATTGCTTCATCAGCACAGAGGCAGTTTATTATCAAAGTCCTAAGAGCAGCAGCGAGCACCGGTACACGTTGCCCTACCGGAGTTCCACAATAATAGCGTCACTGCTATTCGTTTCAGGACATACTATGGAAGGCCATTTGGGTCTTTGCGTGTCAAAAAAGATAAAAGTTTAAAAATGTAATTTGATGAGTCAAACAACAGTATTTGACGAGTTAAATAAGCTTTTAATTTGACACGTCATATAACAGTTCTATTATAGAATGTTGTGTTTTGAATTTGCACGTGCAAGCCAAGCGCGACCACTACTATCAGAACCACTGTCAACGCTGTACAAAAAAGTCTGCAAACAAGCAAACACCGGCCATAAACAATGTGTTTACAATACTGCGTTGGTAATAAAGCATTATTTGTAAGACCGCAACTTCTGGGGTAGCTAGCTTTAGCTTGGTACCCACCTAGCACCAATACAAAACAGCCTAAAATCAAATGACCAGTAGAAACTGCAGTCATATTCATTATTCTTAGCAATGATTTAGGAACCCTTGTAAGTATTACCTAGGTAGCCAGTTGTTGTTCACCTATTGAAATTGAACTTCAGTTCATGAAAATAAATAGCTAGCCAGCTACTTAACCCTGTAGCTTAACCCTAGCCAGCTACTTAACCCAAAGCTAACTTTATAAGCAGCCAGCTAGCTTCATCTGGCTAGTGAGCGTCGACCGCATCGGGTTGTGTTGTGAAGCTAGCCACAGTAAGGATTAGGCACAATAGTGGAATTTTTGGTTTGCCTTCAAAATAAAAGTACCTCTTTGACAGTGATGCAGAAGGTTACAATTGATGGAATCGTGCCATATTTAGACTAGATAATGTTAAACACGTTTGGAATGAGAAGCAATGAAATGGGGTATCAGTCTACTCGGTGACACCCACAGAACACAACTGTGAAGAGTTTACGCAAATATTAGTATTGTAGCTCTTATTACGGCACTGTGACTGTGTGAAATCACCTCCACAGTCAGCCCATTGTGAGTATTGACTTTCATTTTGCACTGTACAGCTTTACCTAAGGATTGGGGATCAATGAAACGGGATATCAGTCAGTCTACTCAATACATTTTTTTCCCAACATCCTCCTCAGAGTTATCAGACTCCAAAA
Organism: Oncorhynchus keta; assembly: GCF_023373465.1. NCBI lineage: Eukaryota > Metazoa > Chordata > Actinopteri > Salmoniformes > Salmonidae > Oncorhynchus > Oncorhynchus keta. The sequence continues at coordinate 8,032,855 of NC_068452.1, read as the reverse complement.
CATCCACGCAGTATTGTTTTTCCTCTGGAATAGTGTTCAATACACATAGGTTGACAATAAATGTGTCTCAATTCACAGTTGTTTCAGAGTCCCGCAATAAGAGCTACAACGCTAATGTTCTCTGGGTGTCACAGAGTAGACTGATACCCATGTGAAATAAGTATGCCCCCAATGCAATTCTAAAGTATAATACATCCAGTGTATTATACTTTGTGTGATTTCAACATTTTTTGTTGTCCTTTGTTGATTTTATATAACATTCAAACCTCGTTTAGCATGATCTATTCGATTACGGCATAATTCTACTATTTGTATTCATTTGCATCACTGTCAATGACGTACTTTTATTTTGAAGGCTAACCGCAAAGTCCGCTATTGTGGCTAATCCTTATTGTGGCTAGCTTCACATAGATGGGTTCGACCACCATTAACCCTTTGACGCGTACAATCACATATTTGTGATCATTGTTGCGTGGTCCCTGCAGCGTACCGATCTCAACTACATGATTGGAACAGTAGCAACAGAATGTATGACGCAACAAACACGTCGAAACACCATTGTTGTCTGAACAGCATCTAAATATTATTTTTTGTACTGATGGAAAATAAAAGTCTTAAACTTTATTCCTCAATTTGACCTTTAATTTTAAAACATAAATGTGAACTTCATCATCCACGGAACACATACAGAGCCAAGCTCATTCCATAAACCAGTCTAAATAAAAGGTTACGCTGCCAAAAAAAAATGAAACATAAGTGACCTAACAGCTAGACTAGTTTACAATGTACCACATCTCTGGTGAGCACAAGAGACTAATATAAATGTTGTTTATAAAATAAATGCGTGTCAGCTAAGCTAAGAGCAGCTAAATTCTTTATGATGGCAGCCATGTTTGTTTACATTTGACAAGCAAAAACTCCCTAATCCCAGAATGCCATTCACTATAAGACACAAATAAACAAAGTTGGGAGCTCAGACTGGGAAAAATAATTTTGAACGGTCATCCAACTCGGAATTCCAACATGGAAACTCCGGCCTCTTTCTAGAGCTCCGACTTTCCGACCTGAAGATCATTGATGTCATGATTTTACAGAGTTCACAGTTGTCGTGAAGGCACCAAGTCAGTCGAGTGAATTATCCCTTATAACAACTTTGGTCTGACAGACGCTTACGTGACAAACAGAATGCATTGTATGCTGTCAACAAACATGGCGCCACACTTAGCCAGCAAATAGCTTAGCATTAGCTCATCATAGTCAGTACAACATTCAAGTATTTTACAGACATCATATGTGTCCATTACAATCTATGCAAGAATTGGAATGCATGATTTGTCACCGGTACTTGAAAACATTAATAAAACAGTAAATAGATTACGATCCATACATACATTTGGTGTGCTACAGCAGAAACGACAACACGATATAAAGAAAATAAGCCACTTGCTTTGATAGGAACGCACATATGTCCAAAGTCCAATCTGTAAGACAAGACCCATGAAGGCAATGCGTGCGTGTCCCCCAGGTGGCGAGGGTAGGTAACATCTCCACCCCGCTGATCCTCAACACTGGGGCCCCACAAGGGTCAACATCAACAAAACAAAGGAGATGATCGCGGACTACAGGAAACAGCAGAGGGAGCACCCCCCTATCCACATCGGTGGGACAGTAGTGGAGAAGGTAGTAAGTTAAGTTCCTCGGCGAACACATCACGGACAAACTGAATTGGTCCACCCACACAGACAGCGTGGCGAAGAAGGCGCAGCAGCGCCTCCTCAACCTCAGGAGGCTGAAGAAATTCGGCTTGTCACCAAAAGCACTCAAACTTCTACAGATGCACAATCGAGAGCATCCTGTCGGGCTGTATCACCGCCTGGTACGGCAACTGCTCCGCCCACAACCGTAAGGCTCTCCAGAGGGTAGTGAGGTCTGCACAACGCATCACCAGGGGGCAAACTACCTGCCCTCCAGGACACCTACACCACTCGATGTCACAGGAAGGCCATAAAGATCATCAAGGACAACAACCACCCGAGCCACTGCCTGTTCACCCCACTATCATCCAGAAGGCGAGGTCAGTACAGGTGCATCAAAGCAGGGACCGAGAGACTGAAAAACAGCTTCTATCTCAAGGCCATCAGACTGTTCAACAGCCACCACTAACATTGAGTGGCTGATGCCAACATACTGACTCAACTCCAGCCACTTTAATACGTAAAAATTGATGTAAAAAATGTATCACTAGCCACTTTAAACAATGCCACTTCATATAATGTTTACATACCCTACATTACTCATATCATGTGTATATACTTTACTCTCTCATCTACTGCATCTTGTCATCTTGATGTAATACATGTATCACTAGCCACTTTAAACAATGCCACTTTTATATGTTTACATACCCCACATTACTCATCTCATATGTATACACTGTACTCGATACCATCTACTGCATCTTGCCTATGCTGCTCTGTACCATCACTCATTCATATATCTTTATGTACATATTTGTATTCACTCTGTTTCACTGTGTGTATAAGGTAGTTGTTGTGGAATTGATAGGTTAGATTACTCCTTGGTTATTACTGCATTGTCGGAACTAGAAGCACAAGCATTTCGCTAGACTCACATTAACATCTGCTAACCATGTGTATGTGACAAATACAACCCGATTTGATTTGCGGGCTCCAGCCAGAAAATGTGCAGGGGGAAAATGTTTGTGCAAGGCCTGTTCTGACGAGAGATGCGCAATTTCCTCATACTTGATCTGAGGAAAACACTAGGGAAGTGCTGGGTCTCTCGTTGAAGAGAGAAGAGTGAAAGAGCTGGGCTACTTCTTATGCGAAATAACGAGGAGGAACACACCTCAATTTCAACTGTTAGAAAATAAAACTTGTTAGAAAAGAATTTGAAATTGACAAGTTGAAACATGGGTAACTGTCCTGTTGTGTAACAATCACATTTTGGAACCGTGAGAGAGTATTGACATCACGCACATGAAAAAAAAAAAAACTCACGCAGGGTTAGAGATATTTGGAACTCACACGTGAAAAGGTTAATAAAATAAGAACTGTCTTGTAAATTAGGGATATATTGGATGATGCTACAAAACGTAGCTATATGCTATGTTTTTGGGGAAAAATATTGTTTGCATCCATGAGCTAGCTAGCTTTTTTATGACCAGCACTGTAGGTGCGCGAGACAACTTTACCAACATCGTATCGATGAATCGGTGTGACATATGAAATACGAGTGACAGCGTATCAATGTGTACTTATTACGTGATGTGCAGTCATATTCAGGTCCTGATTGGTCAACGAGCTTACTTGACACGCAAAGACCCAAACAGTGTTTTACGGTATGAGAAATCCTGGTTGAGAATGAAACGACTGAACAACGAAACAGCACAGCAAGTAAGTGAAAGAAATAGGATTTGATTATGTTTTAAATGGGGACATAAGTAAATGCCAACAAAATAACTTCTTAGTCAGTGTGGTGTCTGTGTGTGTAACATTTATTTAACTAGGCAAGTCAGTTAAGAACAAATTCTTATTTACAATGACAGCCTACCCCGGCCAAACCCGGACGACACTGGACCAATTATGCGCCGCCCTATGGGACTCCCAATCATGGCCGGATGTGATACAGCCTGGATTCGAACCAGGGACTGTAGTGACACCTCTTGCACTGAGATGCAGTGCCTTAGACCGCTGCATCCATGTGTGTGTGTGTTAACTGTACTAGAATGCTTAAAAAAGGCAGCTAAAATGTTAAATATCGGTATTGTTTTTTTTTGGCAAGGAAAATATCAGATATCGGTATTGGACCAAAATGTCATATCGGTGCATCACTTCCAGCCCCCATAGATATACAATTATTAGAATGGACAGTCCCATTCAAGTCAAAGTTCCTTGATGACATCTGACATTAAAAAATACCTCCCTTTCTAGTCAATTTCTATTTCACAGTTTTACCGTTCAATCACCCCCCTCTGGCTAACAGTCCTGGCCGTCAGTGCCAGTCAAGCTGGGACAGTTGTGGCATATGTACTGTAATCGCCGACAATGCAGCTAAGTGAAGATGACATTCTTGACTGCAAGGGAATGGGAGGGGGATCTTGATAGCCTGGTTTAACCTAACTGATCTATTGTTCCACTTCACTTGTCAAGAAGAGTGAGTGTAGCGTTCATTCTGGTTTAACCAGGATAGGATCTGGACGCTGGACTTACATGAATGTAAGCTTGGCTTGCATGTAAGCTTTGCCGAATCAGGCAACGATCTTGATGCAGGAATGGCCAGTAGCTCTATAGTGAGAGGGACTGTAGGAAGTGTTCTAAATGGCTGCCTCTTCCCTTTGTGGTGTACTACTTTGGACCAGAGGTCTATGGTGTAATAGGGAGCCATTTGGGCCGTAGTTGTGGAGTTCCATGAAGGTACCAGACAGCTTCCGGAGCCCTGATGGATGTCATGTACACTAACTGGTAAGGCTTCACTTATTCTCCCTGCAACAGAACGCTTGATTCATTCATATAGAGCCCGTTGATTTTCCGCCCTTCGAAACCCAAATCCTATTTTGGCTCTGCAACTAAGCTGTTTGTTTGGGTATACCACACATTCATCAGGCTAGCAAACATAATTAAGCCCTAGATCTTATTCCTTCATTCTGCCTAGTTGTTTCCCCTTTGGACTAACAGGCTATCTGTGTGTGTAGTAGACAGTCATTAGCAGTGTGGTTACAGTTGCAGCCTAAGGCATTGGATCTATTGAGGAAATGGTTGACTAATATCCTTTTTAACAGTCATACGCTGTAATGAATGAATGAATGAATAAATGAGTGAGCACAATGCTATAGGCCTACAACCGGGAAGACTGAGTGGATTATGAGGTTTCTGTTTTTGAATGCATTTCAAATGGCACCCTATTCCATATGTAGTGGACTAATCTTGGTCAAAAGTAGTGCACTATATAGCGAATAGGGTGCCATTTGGGACGCAAGACTCGGTCACTGTTGTAACACATTGAGCACAACCACAATACCTGGGTTTGCACATGAAGAGGTGTTACCTTACATGTTTACAAAGCCACGCTGTCTTCTTTGTACCCGTGTTAGTCTCAACTCACTGAGAGTGTTGAATAGTATTCCCTTTCATACAAACTCCCATAGGTCTAGCCCATCACCTACAACCAGGGCCGTGTTCAGTAGGGTACACCGTTGCAAAATATTTTGAAACTGAATTTAATAAATGTGTGCGTGTTGTTGGACAAGCTCAAGTCCATGTACTCCTAGCCTAATGACCACGACACTGAGTTCAAGCCATGGATGCCTTTTTATTGGCTGGCGGTGGGATCACTTGGGCTAGATCATTGTGGTATGAGAACTAGAGAAGGCTGCTGAATTAGATTTTTTTATTTAACTAGGCAAGTCAGTTAAGAACAAATTCTTATTTACAATGACGGCCTAACCCCGGACAAACCTGACCCGGACAACGCTGGTTCAAATGTGCACTGTCCTATGGGACTCCCAATCACAGACGGTTGTGACACAGCCTGGAATCGAACCAGGGTCTGTAGTGATGCCTCTAGCACTGAGATGCAGTGCCTTAGAACACTGCGCCACTCGGGAGCCCTGAATGTATGGAGTGGGCTGTGACAACACCGGGTGAACCACGCCGTTTCCCAATGAGACGGTAATAGGCCTAAGTGACCGGACTAATGTATCAGAGATCTCCACACCCACACAGTTAGCCTTGATCTTAAAGTGGCAATCTGCAGTTGCTACATCAATTTTGTTGACTTGTGAATTAATAATATGTAACCACAGATTCTTGAAGAATTTGACTTATAAAATGCCCCATGAGCTCAAAGTTCAATTGTCGTACAAAAATATAAGATTGTTTAACTCCAAATGTTTGAGAGCGGTTACATTTCTCCAGCCCCATCCCTCAGCTTTTACGGGGAATAAACGCTTCGTTATTGTTTCAACTGCTGATTGCAGCTTTAAAAAACAGCCACTCCGGCTAATGCTAACAAGCTCATCACCCAGTGTATTAACGCTAATGACCAAGATAGGCTAATGCATAATGTATGCTGCATCTGACTCCTCTACACCAGTGCCTGTTCCATTACATTACTGACTGAGCATGTAGGAGTCAACGGCGGAGGACATACAGAAAGTCTTGTGTGCAACTCCAAGTACGCTTCCGGATATCATCCACTAAACACTGCCTTACTGAGAAACGGCAGGCGTAATACAACTACCTAATTCCTAGAGGCCTTTCACTACACCAAACCAAATGAATGCTAATTGAGCAAACGTAAGCACTCGCACCTCAAAACAACACTAAGAAGTACTCAGGGTTGAAATAGGAGTTCACATCCATAATAGAACTACATCCAAATCCAATGACAAGGAACATGTGATAAGTAGTAATCCACACACGAAGGTAAACCCATAATGGAAGAGGTTTTGCCGGTATATAGAGGTGTTACTATGGGTCTGTGTCCCAAATGGCACCCCAGACCCTATTAGAGTGCACTACTTTTGACCAGAAGCCCTGTGCAACGCTCCAAATCCCTTTAAAGAAAATAAGGAAAGTTGGGACGTTTGGGACTCGGCCCAGGGCTTTCAGATGATAGTAGAAAAGGCTATTGATTACTTGTGAAACCAAGTCTGGGAGCTGGAGAGCTGTGGCCTAGATGAGATTTCAGGTGGGAGTCCTGTGTAAATGTCAGCAAACTAGAATGGGGAGTGAGCTCAAATAGAGAGATTTGATGCGGTGGCGGCGACATGGTCTCTGAGACGCTGACATTTGAGTCGGGTATGTATTTGCTATCCATCTCGCACTGTTTCTCTCTATATATATATATATCTCTTTCTGAGAGAGGCACATGTAAGCACACACCTACAAAACTTTACTCTCTCTCTTACAGGGCTTGAGATCTAACTGGATCTAACGTCAAGCATTTGCTAGGCTAGTCTGCTACCGGTGTTGCTCATTTGAAGTGATACTGAGCCGACGATGCAACACAAACCGCCTGGGGGAGTGCGTCACACCGTGCAGATCACATCCCAAAAGGTCAACCAGTGGTCACAACACTACACCTCTGCACCCACGTTCTTCTGGGCGCACGCTACTATGACTCTGAAATGATATGAAATGATGGTGACGGTAGCCAGCAACTAGCTGCCTCATACGCAAACCTGGCCGTTGCCATGGCGTCAGCAAGGGTCAGAGGTGGCTGATGCCTGGAGCCTGACTGTGATTTCATCAGCTGGGACGCGCTGAGCACCGCTTGCTTTCACAGCAAAGCAGAGCAGTAAAGCTCGGGAACAGGCCTCAGGCCGGAATTCTCTACGGAACAACATTTCCCCGGGAAAATGAAATTATTGGGCTGATCTAGAGTGCAGCTTGCAAACCCACAAGGCACAAACGGCAGCATGAAGGAGATAAAGCCAATGAAAGACAATATGGGAGAATCATGTGTATTGAGAAAGGACATTTTCAGAGAGACTATTTTCTGGTCTTCAGAGAGACTATTTACTTTTCTTCCATAATCCAATACATGAGATAATTGGAGAAATCAGATTTTTGACAAACATACACATTCTTAGAGGATTGCCAAAGCCTAAAAGGAGAATATGGAGCTTAAATTGAACCAACAAAACAAGTCGTTTCAGTGTGCGTCTTCTCACTTCAATAATTTTGTTCAGTGACAAGAGAAAGTGAAAATGTGTTGGCAAATGCCACAGCGCTGCCATTCAAGTTACAAGTTTTAAACGTAAGATCTGCGTAGGCTGGGGTAATAACAGCCCAATTTGGTAATCCTGCCAGCACCTGAAACACACCATCCGAGAAATTGAGAGGATGCCACAAACAAAACAAACGGAGGCTGGCATCACCAAGGCAACGTATAGAGTCTTTTCTCCAAGGACAAATATCACGTCATAAATTAGGATAAATCATTACAGGTGTGAAGACGTATTTTGTGCTAAGATGTCTTAAGGTGTTAAAACATTTGAGGTGTTAAGACAAAACTAACAACAGTTTGTGAAGATACATTTCACTGAAACACCTCAACATTACACTTCATTACAGGTTGGTCTCCACAGTGTCTAATGAGGGACATGGAATCTGTGAAGCAGAAAATACCTTGGAGGTGTAGTGACAGATTGACAGACCAAGGTTTCATGATTGCAGTGACTCCAAAATGACAAAATTAGCCAACATGCTTGTTAATGTGGTAACATGTCATCAAGGGTCTAATTTAAAGATGCACTATGCAGAAATCGTTCCACCATTTCCTGGTTGCTAAAATTCTAATAGTTAGCCCAATTTTAGTTTAAGTGACAAAACAAGCAAATATATTGTAGAGAATCATTTTACCAACTGTTGTGATATATATTTTCCATAACGAAAACTAAACGGGAAGCATATAAATAGCGCACATAGAACAGATCTACCACTTCTTAGACTTGCTTTCAATGAGAATGACAGGTCTATTAACACACATTTCTATGCATTTGGTCAGGTCACCCAAAAAGTAGCATATTGCAGCTAAAAAGCTCCATCGAGCTGAATGTGCATCAGCAATGACAAGGCTTCAGTTAACCCTCCTATTATGTCGCGGGTCAATTTGACCCATTTCCACTTGTGAGTTGACTAAAATACTAGTTATCCTCTCATTTTCTCCATTTAATCAAATTACTTTTCCTCATTTAGGGTCATGAACCTAAATTCAAAATGTGGACACACTGATGTGTTGTGGAAGGTCTGTAGATTTTGTATACAAACGTGATTGTAACGTCTGCTTCCAACTCACACCCTCAAACACATAGATCCCATGAACGCAGCTCACTTGCCAGCCCACACTCCAAACACATAGATCCACTGAACGCAGCTCACTCTCCAGATCCCAATCACCTGAATTCTAATCACCTGTTCACACACTACTTAGTTCAGTTCTTTGCACTCCATCACTGTGAGGTATTGTTTGTTTTGCGACACAGGTCTTTCGGAGCTCTGTTTTTCTCGTGATTTACTCATCCAGTGTATGATAGTTTTTGCCTGCATCACTAACGACACCTTTTGCCAACTACCTGCCTGTACTTTAGCCTAGCTACCTATTGCCTGATCTCCCAGACTACATTACTTGCCTTTTCCCTGTCTGTGCTGTTGCCCTTTTGGACCCCCTGTGTATGACCTGCCTGCCCCTGGATCCAGCTACCTGCCTCCTCCTGTGGTCCTTTGCAATAAACACCTGCTGCGCTCTGTGCTTGAAACCAGCTCTCCTTCTCCCCTCGTGTTCATTACAATGATGTTGTGGGTCATTTTGACCCAGAGGCTTTCATGTGTATAGATATTTGCAAAGGTCCAACATAAACAAGTGTCTTTGTTGTATTTTGTTTTGACTGGTTCTGGGTGCACTTTTATGATTATATGTTTCGGGTGAAAAGGAGCTTTCCCCAAGCTTCTCCTTCTCAGTGCGAGAGCAGCACATCTCTGACACAGACACTCACAATGAGCTCCAGACAGAAAATGCTTGTTCGTGAGAAAGGAAATATGTTAAACAAATAGTTCTTAAAAATCGAGTGTTGAACTCAAATGCTCTTGTACGTCTTCTTTCAGAAAAGGTCTGACAAGACTAAATATTTTTTTTTTGGCTGTTTTTACTTGATTCTTTGTCTCGAGTGAGTTGAAACTGTGCGGGTCAATCTGACCCGCACCACAATGGACATAATTTAGACTGTACCGTTCCGACTAAAATAAGTGCTGCATCTATCCCAAAGCTTCTCAACACAATACTGTGTGCCAAAAGTCTTCAACTGAATCCCTAACTAATACGACTAAAAATACTCTGTGTTTGTCACACCGCTGTTCACAATAATGTCCTCAGTAGCCTGATCAGACAAGTACATAGCAGTAATTTGCACTACGGTCAAAACTATTGAATGGAAATTCACTTGACGTCAGGAAATATAAACATCTACATAAAAAAATTTTTTTTTAAAGTTATTATTTTCCCCCTGCTTCACCCACTTATCGGATGATGTCAGCACTGGGTAGAAACGGAGGATGAAAGGGGTGAATTGTGGGTTACGGACTCAATACAATAAACACAGATTCTAATGTTTGGAGAGCGGAGTTGATGACGGGGGGGTCATATCCATTGCCAGGCTGCAAGGAGGACAGACGAACAGAAATACTCAACACAAAAACATCCTTCTCTGCAGTTCTTCCTGTATGGTCAACGCCATGCCTCCTATGACCATGTGACCTGACTAGGGACAAACTCAAGAGCCCCATCTGCAGTAATACTACATCGTTGCTTTTAGAGACCCTGTAGACCCCATCCAGGCTACAGGTGAGTCACAACAGGATCCATCTCATTTCCTGTTTTGTCTCTCTGAGGAAAATGAGTCAACAAAGTAAAGATGGGTATACATTCCCATTTGGGTTTTGACTAATAGTTTGACATGTAAGGGTATTCGTTATTGGTGTAGTCTAGTGTTAGAAAGTGTGTGTGACACTGTTCTCACGTGCACTTGCATGTTAGAGGGGATGCGTTTTAATGAATATAAAATGGCTCTACTTTACGACCCCCTCTCAGAGCTGTCTGGGATTAGCAAACGAGCCGCGGGACGACGCTGAGCCGTGATAGCGCTACGAATCCCGACTCCCTACCTTAATTAAGTTCAACAAAACGCTGCAACCACACCCTCTAGGCCCACGGTAAGTCTCTCAGACAAGAGGGATCTGTGTGTGTGTGTGTGTGTGTGTGTGTGTGTGTGTGTGTGTGTGTGTCTGTGCGTGTGGGCGCGCGCATGCATTAGTGTGTGTAAACACCTTAATCTACCAGAGTTTGCTTCCTAAACCCGCCTCGTCTTATCTTCGTCAGCACGATTCAGAGATGCATTTTTAGACAAAAACACAGCGACTGCTGACGGAATCGCCAATACAGTACACGGAGGTGGCCGATTTCGCCCCTCCCTTTTTGGCGGAAGCAACCGCCCCGTAATAGTATCCAGGTTCCAACTATGTACTGCACCCAGTTTAATGCTCTAGCTGAGAGATTAAGCAGGATTAAAAGACCAGAGACAGTAAACAACAGTGAGGATTGAGGAGGGCAGGCAGCGGTTAGGTTACCTCGACTAATAGTCACCGACCCGATGAACACTTTCTGCAGAGTCCCTGGAGCAGTGCACCGAGCAGGCAGGCAGGCAGGCGCACATGAGAAACACCACAGGAAACAACATGGCAAAAACAACCTACAACACTTCCCACTGTAACCTTTCTGACTCGTACCAGTTATCAGGTGCATGTATGACTCAGAGTGCAGTATCTAGTCTGTGGTTGACATTGCCATGAATTAGGCCTGTAAACGATTTGAGTTGGTATGAAATGGGGTGGAACCACTGGAGCATGCAACGGAGTTCATCAAATCCAACAAGCATTTGATATCGTCAATTCAGACTGTAAGACGGTTGCATTTGGCCCTTTGCCAACCCACAGAGAGGTAAATAGACGTTGGATGCAGATCCAAACTCTTAAAAACCCCATGCCACATAAGCCTGTGAATGCAAAAATGTAGTAACTTTTGCAAATCATACATTATCCGTTGTTACAAAGCGTGGCACTAAGTCCAGAAACAAACAAAGGCTCAGTTCAGTTTCCCTGCTGGAGTGGGAGTGATATGATGTTCTGCGGTCAGGGAGGTGAGCGAAAACAAGATCGAAATTTCACCTCACGGACACATCTATAAAACACTAGGTTCCACTCTCGCCACAGCACGCTGTGCCAAACAACCTGCCAGGTGAACGTTGTTGTTCAACGTCTTCCTGAAAGCCTTACCCGTTTCATACTCCTGCAATATGCAAATCTCTCACTTTCCATGTCACAAAGTTGACTTAAAAAAACACAGAGACGTGTGTAACATCTCCACTACTGATTCAGTTGTGTCGCGCGTAGACGCAAATCCAGTGTGCTTCTACAATGGCGCAAATCCAGTGTGCTTCTACAATGGCGCAAATCCAGTGTGCTTCTACAATGGCGCAAATCCAGTGTGCTTCTACAATGGCGCAAATCCAGTGTGCTTCTACAATGGCGCAAATCCAGTGTGCTTCTACAATGGCGCAAATCCAGTGTGCTTCTACAATGGCGCAAATCCAGTGTGCTTCTACAATGGCGCAAATCCAGTGTGCTTCTACAATGGCGCAAATCCAGTGTGCTTCTACAATGGCGCAAATCCAGTGTGCTTCTACAATGGCGCAAATCCAATGCGCTGTCTGACGAGTGCAAATCTACTGAATGTACTTTATATGCTCATTTACTTTGCGTCGTTTAATAATTACATACCTAACTGCAATATGTATAGAACATGAACTACTACCGTGTTAGTAGTAACCTACAGTGCCTTGCGAAAGTATTCGGCCCCCTTGAACTTTGCGACCTTTTGCCACATTTCAGGCTTCAAACGTAAAGATATAAAACTGTATTTTTTTGTGAAGAATCAACAACAAGTGGGACACAATCATGAAGTGGAACGATATTTCAAACTTTTTTAACAAATCAAAAACTGAAAAATTGGGCGTGCAAAATTATTCAGCCCCCTTAAATTAATACTTTGTAGCGCCACCTTTTGCTGCGATTACAGCTGTAAGTCGCTTGGGGTATGTCTATCAGTTTTGCACATCGAGAGACTGAAATGTTTTCCCTTTCCTCCTTGCAAAACAGCGAGCTCAGTGAGGTTGGATGGAGAGCATTTGTGAACAGCAGTTTTCAGTTCATTCCACAGATTCTCGATTGGATTCAGGTCTGGACTTTGACTTGGCCATTCTAACACCTGGATATGTTTATTTTTGAACCATTCCATTGTAGATTTTGATTTATGTTTTGGATCATTGTCTTGTTGGAAGACAAATCTCCATCCAAGTCTCAGGTCTTTTGCAGACTCCATCAGGTTTTCTTCCAGAATGGTCCTGTATTTGGCTCCATCCATCTTCCCATCAATTTTAACCATCTTCCCTGTCCCTGCTGAAGAAAAGCAGGCCCAAACCATGATGCTGCCACCACCATGTTTGACAGTGGGGATGGTGTGTTCAGTGTGATGAGCTGTGTTGCTTTCACGCCAAACATAACGTTTTGCATTGTTGCCAAAAAGTTCAATTTTGGTTTCATCTGACCAGAGCACCTTCTTCCACATGTTTGGTGTGTCTCCCAGGTGGCTTGTGGCAAACTTTAAAACAACACTTTTTATGGATATCTTTAAGAAATGGCTTTCTTCTTGCCACTCTTCCATAAAGGCCAGATTTGTGCAATATACGACTGATTGTTATCCTATGGACAGAGTGTCCCACCTCAGCTGTAGATCTCTGCAGTTCATCCAGAGTGATCATGGGCCTCTTGGCTGCATCTCTGATCAGTCTTCTCCTTGTATGAGCTGAAAGTTTAGAGGGACGGCCAGGTCTTGGTAGATTTGCAGTGGTCTGATACTCCTTCCATTTCAATATTATCGCTTGCATTTCAATATTATCGCTTGCACAGTGCTCCTTGGGATGTTTAAAGCTTGGGAAATATTTTTGTATCCAAATCCGGCTTTAAACTTCTTCACAACAGTGAAGAACTGACCTGCCTGGTGTGTTCCTTGTTCTTCATGATGCTCTCTGCGCTTTTAACGGACCTCTGAGACTATCACAGTGCAGGTGCATTTATACGGAGACTTGATTACACACAGGTGGATTGTATTTATCATCATTAGTCATTTAGGTCAACATTGGATCATTCAGAGATCCTCACTGAACTTCTGGAGAGAGTTTGCTGCACTGAAAGTAAAGGGGCTGAATAATTTTGCACGCCCAATTTTTCCATTTTTGATTTGTTAAAAAAGTTTGAAATATCCAATAAATGTTGTTCCACTTGATGATTGTGTTGATTCTTCACAAAAAAATACAGTTGTATATCTTTATATCTATGTTTGAAGCCTGAAATGTGGCAAGAGGTCGCAAAGTTCAAGGGGGCCGAATACTTTCTCAAGGCACTGTATATATATTTTATATATATATATATTTGTTTACCTCTATTTAACTAGGCAAGTCAGTTAAGAACAAATTCATATTTACAATGACGGTCTACCCCGGCCCGACACTAACCCAGGCGACGCTGGGCCAATTGTGCGCCGCCCTGTGTGAGCAGAATGTGTTGATCTCTTCATATATCCATCACTGACACATTCTACTCTGCAGTAATCAAAACCAGGATCACACGAATCTTAATAAAACTAAAAAAAAAAAATGGTATTCATAGGTTGAACGGAGATTTGACCCTGGCTTCATTTCCACTGGAGTCATTGGGGCGTGAGGTTTTGAGCAGTGCGACAGATCCAATCAGCAGCTCCACAAAACGCCATGGCTCAGAGGGAATGGTTCCACCTCACGCAGAAACGTCTCCATCTCACCCCCCCCCACCCCTGCGTGTTGTCCGGGCGCAGTGTGATAGTTTAAAAATCAAGGCTGAAGCGTTTAGCCCGTTAGATTGGGCTGGAGACATTGGCAGTGGGAAGAGAGGCAGAGTTCTCACGGAAATAACAGGAGAATGGGTTGATGGTTATTCGGTAAGGTTTTCCGAGAGCGGGTTTTCAGTAAAAGTCAAGAGCGAGAGACTATTGACGTTGAATGTATGCATAGAGCAGTACTCGCTGTGACCGAAAACAAGAATTCAATTGAATATGTGAAGCCTGATAATAACACATTGATGCTTTCAAATGTGTATAAAGCTGAATGCGGACTTTACCTCATTTTCTAAAATCGCAATGTTAAGTTCATGAACCATAGGACTCAAATGAAAACTTGGAAGACAGCAATTGCAGTATTTCTATTGGTTTTAAGTGTATGTTTGAGAATAGCTGCAGTTCGTCAGAGTTGTGGTTGCACAATGGAGAAAATGTCAATAGACTTGCAAATATTGTCTCCCTTAAGGCCATGCAGCAAAGAGAGTGTGCATCAATCCACACACAATGATATTGGCTCTAAAAGGATGGAGGCAGCTGCTGCCTCAAATCGCAGCTCAACTAATAAAGACAACTTGACATTTCAATTCAAATTCAGAGAGGAATTTTTCAATTCCTGACAATAATAGGTGGACATTGTGCTGACCGCAAACTTGCTACCGAAGTGTCTACCGATGCCACTTTACCTATTTCAACCTTCACAACAACAAGAATTTGGTTCCATAATACGGTCCTTTTCAGATGGAAAGTCGGGATTGGAAATTCGTGAAATGAGAAATGGTCTAGGACGCAATGCTTCCTGGGAAACAATCAAATGTTCTCAGACCTGCAAGCAGGCGGATTTCAGAATTACGACTCTCTATGACTGTGATCAATAAAATCATCATATGTTCTATGTTGGAGTGAAAATGCCATGCATTTGCAGTGTTGTCAAGTTGAACAGAGAGTTATATTCTCACTATAGGCTTGTCTCTTCGGAGTACCAGTTGGGAGGACACACTGCTTGCGTCGCAAATGGCACCCTATTCCCTACATAGTGGGCACTGGTCAAAAGTAGTGCACTATATAGGGAAAAGGGTGCCATTTATGACTCAACCACTTTCAACCTGGACCAGCCAAGCCCGCTGCCTTGGCAACCATAGTGCACATATCACAGATGCAGAGATAACAAGCTCCAGGATCATGTCCAAATGGATAGTGCCACATCGGAAGAGAAGAAGCCCCCCAGGCCTTTAAAAACAAGGTACAAAAACTGCTGCAAATTCTATTTCTCTTTAAGGTTTGAAAAAGGAAATTACTGCAAAGCAGAGGCTGTCACAGTGATTTAATATGAAAAAAAATGGAAAAAAGCCCTAGAAAACACCCCCCCCCCCCAGAAATATATCCTTCCTCTGAGAGCCTGGAGTGTTTCAACAATAAAGCAGACTAAAAAAAACATAGCAACCACACAATGAGAATAACTCCCACTGAGTCGAATGAATGCTGTTTGCACAAACACTATGCATGTAGGCCTATATCACATAATAGAAGGATCTTTGACAAGTGCTTATACTTTTCACTGCATACTCTTTTGACATGGCAGTCTGTATGCTGTCTGTGGCTGCTTAACACCATCATTTCCAAAGAAAATAATCTGTGTAGCAGACACAACAATAAGAACAGCCTCTTACCAATGCATTACACTGTACCATATCATCCCTACTAAAATGGGATTATAGGATTTTTAAAAAAAGATTCAACTCGACCCTGTTCCTGTTCTCGATAAATCCGTTTTTTTCTTCCATTAGATTATAACATTATCAAAACAAAAATCCAGGCAATTAAAGTCCAGATTACATTGTAATTTTGAGTCTGGTGCATTAGTCTGCACTCCATCATCTACCTAATAGACCTGTAATGCATTCAGACAGTAATACCCCCACTAATCCATGTGTTAATGTCCAAGGGCCCGGCTGCGCCTCCTATGGATTACATAACTAATTTCTCTTCATATCTCCATGTTGAAAGCATCCTGATCCTCCTAGTTGCAAAGTGGGCTAACAGTCCAACACACCTTTAGCGCTAGGATCCATGTTACATGCGATGCTGCCAGCTCTATGACTGATTAGATGGGCGCACTCATCTATTAAAACCTGCATCCTTTCATAAACGGATGGGAGATTAGAGAGTAACATCAGCAAATGAGTGCATAATGGTTATACTTAAAAATTGTTCTTGACCATGTGACCTGGCCAGAATTTTTTTTTTTTTACTCTGGGCCCTAGTTACACAGAGATAAGCAACTATTCGCAATCTGATCAGGGCAAGAAGTGAGATTAGAACTGAGACTGTAAAATAAATAAAGGGGAAAACAACCACAGTCTATAAAATTGTCTGACATTTACCCCCTAAACAGGGTAGCTGAAGTGTTTTGAGAATGGCATAAAAGCATCTGTTCAACAAAATGCCAGGAAAAATGTGTTAGGCTGTTGTGATTGAAGTGTAAAAAGCTCATGCTATATTATCCAAAGTAAAGGTAGAGGTGAAACAGAGAGAATAGAGAGAGAACACGATACAAAAAGAGAGAAAAGCTGGACTAGAATTTGCTAACAGGTGTAAATCAGCCCCAACAGCAACAACAATGACGTTCCTCCCCAAAGCCCCTCACTGTCACACAGAGCAGAGTGCTAGCAGGTCATTAATGGAGTTTGGGGAAGCAGCTCAGATTAGCACCTGGTTTTTGTCACCGCTAATACTGGGGAATGTCACAGAGCAGACTGCAGTGCCGAGCTAGGCAACGCTATGCTACTGTAGGCTACGCTATGCTAGCCAATGCTATTGTAGACAACACGATGATACTCTAGGCTACACTATGCTATGCTAGTCAACCAGATAGTGATGGTTCTAACAGCACTATCACTCCACCTCAGCCTCAATGTCAGCTACAGACTGGTAGAGCGAGGTTGGCTTGCTTTGACAAATATGTACTTTTCAGGCTAAAAATATTAGCTTAATTGGCTGGCAGCTTGTTGTCATATAGGCTCACAGGCCAAAGTTTTAGATAACATGGAAATGGCATCGTTGTGATTTCTGGAAGCGGGGGAAGCATAATTGGCTTCAATCTTCTAGGCTTGTTCGCTGAATATTATTCACCACAACGTTGCATTATCTACAAACAGATTGCTAATAAATGCCCTTGTAGGCTATTTCCACATCTCCATATGCCCCATTTTCATGGAAATGATTTTCATTCCAGATGTCATTTCCCCAATATCGAGATACCATTTACGACTGGTGAGTTTCATTCAGTTGTATTCGAGGCATGCCACATGTTGTAATGAGATTGTAAGCAATGTCTTGTCATTCTTCCTTCAGATCGCACTGCCAGCAAAGCAGCTAAAGTACAGTTCATAACTAGGTAGCTTGTGTGGTAATAGGCTGAGGAAGTGAGCAACCTGGTCCAGTAGTAGTTACAGCTGTTCTCTTTAGCGCCTAATAAAGTGGTCATAGCTGCCCTCGTTAGCTCCTAATACAGTGGCCATAGCTGCCCTCGTTAGCTCCTAATAGTGGTCATAGCTGCCCTCGTTAGCTCCTAATACAGTGGTCATAGCTGCCCTTGTTAGCTCCTAATACAGTGGTCATAGCTGCCCTCGTTAGCGCCTAATACAGTGGTCATAGCTGCCCTCGTTAGCGCCTAATACAGTGGTCATAGCTGCCCTCGTTAGCACCTAATACAGTAGTCATAGCGATCCTCTTTAGTCCCTACAGTGGTTACAGCTAACCAATTTGTATTTTATTTTTTAAAAATGGTACACCATGCTCAGATGGCTTTCAAACTAAACCATACAATAGCCCAGAACAAGCCGTACATCTAATCTGTCAAATGGAGCTAGAGTGATATGTTCGGGGACTTGATGAACAATGTGCTTAAAGGAACATTTTTGTTCCAGGAAATTATGGAAAAGGTGAAGCCTTTTAGAGAGGATTTAGATATTAATAGAGAGGATTTCGATATTAATCCTCAACTGGTCTCTTTTTGATATAGCATTCAGTCTTGATGACGTTGGAGTTAAAAAATAAATAAATAAAAACATTAGCTCATAAAAAACCCATTTCACCTTCTTTTCAGTTTCACTTAATAAAATGTACTCTCCCTGCAACAAAAGCGCCCACAGTGCTTTCCGATATTTCACAAACCAAGTATTTTTCCCAGAAGCTTAGACTAACACAGCTTTCCCATCATCGACTACGGGAGCAGAACAATGGCAAAGGTTCTTAGGACCACCTGAGAACACTAGACACCACTCCAGATACATGAAACCGAGATGAGAGCAGTTCCTGGATCAGCTCAATAGAGGACCATTAATGAAAAGGGTCGGTGGAATTGACAACAGTCAGGCACACGCAGTGCTACGATTGACTGATACTGAGGATTTGAGCTTTGGCCTCCGGTGAAACAGAACATTTACAACTGAGACCATGTCTAATGTCTTACCCTCTGATTATAATGTGGAAGATACAAGGTTGTGAATTATCAGTTATTTAGGCCGACATATTTCACAAATTAAATGACACGCAACTACAAGCCTGAGTTCAATTTAGATCTGAGTTCAAGAGATCAATATGGCTTCCCACTCTCATAAAAGGACCACACATCTGAGCGTACTCAAACACCCCATATGGGGGGGCATAAGAGTAGACCAAGCATTAGGAACACCTTCCTAATGTCAAGCTTAATTGGCTCAATCTGTTCTAATTATAACCCTCAAAAAATGGTATGTACCCTATATCAGTCCACTGAATCCAAACGGTCTTATCAGTGTACTCTGCCCTCCTTGGAGTAAGCTATACAGTGAGAGCGTGCGTAATTGTAACTGGTGAACGGTATTCAATATCTGGGTAAAATACCCACATTGGGCAGCAGGTGAGCGAATGTCAGAGAATTTGGGAAGGAGGCTTGTGGAACCTTACTTTGGCAAATGTATGATCTTCACCGTCATCTGCTGGCACAATGAACAAAGGGAGTCCGGAGCTCTCCCTCCCTCTGCACAAAATAAGACACCTGCACAGTCACTTGTACTGCACCACGGTGCTGAAGAATGACAAGACGACAGGAACACAATGAAGAGGAAACCAGAGAGAGACTATTACGCACTACAGACACACCCCAATGTAAAGCACAAGCTGACCAAAATTGGACGGCTGTCCTATCGACACTTCAATTCATTATAATGCCATTTTTGCTTTGTGATGGTTTTCACTATTTATCAAGGCCACTTGACACTTATGATGATGTTTAGGCTACGGATGTTGTTTTCATCATTTGACCACGCGTCTTGCCGACCACGGTCGGGGTATTCATTTTATCAGTATAAAAAGAAGCTGTTACCATGTTCAAACACACGTCGTTTCTGTTTCATAGGTTGTAACAAAAGGCACTCCACAAATCAAACTGATTGAACACTCAAATTTGTGTTTTTACATATAGCCTACAGTAGCATAAACTAATGAAAGCATTGTGTTATTTGATATAAAAATGTGTACTCTAATAATGAAATGTATTAATTACACTGTTAGAATGATGCAGTCAGAATGACTGCTCATTAGGTTGAAGACGGGTCCCCTCGAGGCCCAGCTGTTCTAGTGTTAAAGATCCTCAGCCATCATATCCCTGGACCCACGGGTGGGGGTGGGGGTGGGGGGGGGATTTTTACCCCTCTCCAGTTTCCCCCTTTATGTGTCACAACAGCTTAATGAAGTGGATGGTTCGAGTCCTATTAAAACAAGCTATCCTTTTAACTAGGGCCCGTATCTATAAAGCTTCTCAGAGTAAGAGTGCTGGCCTAGGAAAAAAAGGTCACCCCTCTTATTCGTTATGATTTAAAATACAAAAAAACTGATCCAAGATCAGCACTCCTACTCTGAGACGCTTTGTATTGATCCACTATGAATCATTCTAGAGGAGCATCATTAGACGCTAAGCCCCAGGAGAGAGCCTGGTAAAGACTTACTGGGTCCGGGGACAACAGAGATCAATGA
Source organism: Oncorhynchus keta (assembly GCF_023373465.1). NCBI lineage: Eukaryota > Metazoa > Chordata > Actinopteri > Salmoniformes > Salmonidae > Oncorhynchus > Oncorhynchus keta. The sequence goes on along the minus strand of NC_068452.1, from coordinate 8,012,332 downwards.
TCATTGGACGTAGGTATGGAAGCTCCAGAAAATGGAAGATGTTGCCACGTTCATCTGGTCGGCGGAGGGTCAGTGTTAAATGGTGTAATGGAAATACGGCTGATGATCAAAGTGCCCTGCGTGCAGATGTGGGACATTTTGCAGGTGTCACTCCATGTTTTCATAGAGACTCACATTGAGTCGAGAGAGGGATTTTCTCATGGTATTGATCATGAGTAGAGTGCTAAACCCCTCATAAGCTCACATCTCAGGAGCATAATCCTAAAGGGATTCTCCTTAAATTTATGTAGTCCACGTACTATAAATAGCATTCAATTCACTTTATTTGCAGTAAAAGCTGCGGTTAGAGCAGGCAGCTGAATAGAAGCATGATATGCTGTAAGCCGCCTTACCTACACTTCAATAATTTACTTAAAAGCTACAATATGTAACATTTTGGGCGACCAGACCAAATTCACATAGAAATGTGTATTATAGACCTGTTATTTTCATTGAAAGCAAGTCTAAAGAGGCAGATCTGTTCCATGTAATCTATTTCTATGGTTTCTTTTAAGTTTAGTTTTTGCGTCTTACTTTCAGTTTTGTACATCAGCTTTAAACATCTGAAAACACAGTATTTTTGGTTGTTAAAGATATTTCACAGTGGTTCAGATGGTACAATGATTGTGCAGACAATGACTGCTTCTTTTGTCACAAACTGAAATGAGGTAAACTATTCAAATTTTGTCTGCATATTGCATCTTTAAAGGAAGCCCTTTTACATACAAATGTCACAATATTCAAGGCAGAGCTAAGTGAGGTAAGGTTATGTAAATTATGGCTCAAGTGACAGTTGCAAATACAGTAGCTACAGCACCCATTCGTGCTTTCTATAGAGAGCCTATGGATCTAGAGGATAAGACGTGTTGACATTGGAGGGCTACAAGGAAGTGTCCGTCTCCCTAGTTGCCACGAGTGGAGTGTCTCTGTTCTATTTACCCTAGAGTCATTTTGCTCCGCAAACATTAGTGCAAGCCCAGACCATGTAAACATGAGTCAAATTGCATGACATCTTCAATGCATCTCTTTGTCTGACAACACAATACTGGTGAGCGATAAGCAAAAGAGCCATTGAAAGGCCCAGAAAGCACCTTGGTATCTGAAAGTAATTTAGAGGCTTTAAGTTCAATACAACTTAAATGTAATAGTTTGACAACTTAAAGATGCACTATGCAGAAATCGCTACGACATTTCCTGGTTGCTAATATTCTAACAGTTCTCCTAAATTCATTTTGTGATAAAAAAAGCAAGTATAGTGTAGAGAATCATTGTGCCATCTAAACCGCTGTGAAATCTATATTCCATGACCAAAAATAGTATTTTTAGCTGCTTCTAGCTGGTGAACAAAACTTAAAAGTAAAAGATGTAAAAACGAAACGGGAAGCCTAGAAACAGCGCACATAGAATATATCTACCGCTTCTTGCTTTCAATGAGAGTGACAGATCTATAACTCATATTTCTATGTGAATTTTGTCAGTTCACATACAATACATGCTGCAGCTTTAAAAGCACAATTTAATACATATTTGATTACGGATTTTTAAATCTGGTTCTATTTCAGCAATAAGTCATGAGCACCTGTGGATTACCGTGAATAACACACGGTTTAGGTCTGTTCTCAGGTCTGTTCTAAGACATGACGTGATGCGGAAGCATAACGAACAAGGAACCTGGCAAATCAGGACACACGACATACTCGACACACCCATTCATCCTGTATGCTTATGCTTTCTCTCCCACTGGCGTGGCTGTGTGTTGTCAACCTTATTCTGTTATGACCAGCCTGCCAAGTCATAACAGTAAGACAGAAAAAGCACTAAGGTCCCCCAGCAAACATAGTCCAGACCTAGCAACCTCTTTCCTTTGGGATGAGAGCTGCACTGTGCAGATGCATCTTCTCAATGGGAAAGGCAACAAGATCAAAGGACCTGGCTTTAAGGATTAGTGTGGGAAAGCTTCTGCACTTTGCTCGTGGAAAAACATAGTCCAGCAAAGGGAGCTTTTCATCCGATGTATGATGTCATCTGGTGTATGATGTCATCTGGTGTACGATGCCATCTGGTAACATTGTCAATATTATTCTTAGAGGAGGAGTAGCGGGAGTACAAAGCATACTGTGGAGTAGACACTGGTGATAGTCCTAAGGGCCTTATGTCTATTCTCCTCCAGTCTCCCTTTTCTGTCACTTACTCCTCCCTTTTCCGCCATCATTCGCTCTCCGAGAAGAAAAGTATGTGAACAAGAACACCCGTTACATTTGATTTCAGGCCGACGACCAAGAGAAAAGTGATTCTGAACAACTCCGTCTTTTTCGCCAGGGGTTGCCATCAAAGCTCTGGCTGTCTTCTTTGTTTGATTGTTTGCCTAGTCACTTCAAAGCCCCGTACTGCGAAAGCGGCTCGGATCAATCATGTATCAGCAAGTAAACGGGGGGCTATTATCTCATGCCACACAGGTGTCAGTGGATGCATTTCCAACCCTGCTGGAATTCTCTGGCGAACAAGATTTGAATGAACGTGCACAGAGGTAGACAATGAAGCTCTTAGTCCATTGGTTCACGATTATGTTCAATTGCACTTCATACAGCGATGTCTTGGGTGGTCTGAAAGCATATCGCCCTGAAATACAGTCACCCATCTGGCCATGTTTGGCACGCAAAACGGCTACATTTCACTGCCACTCTAATATTAACGTACCCTGTTCACATTTCAAAAAGCATTTCCCCTAGTGAGTAAATAATTCAACATGAATAGATGGCTTTCATCTTGATGCGGTACATCTACATTGTCAAAAACAGAGGTTTTAACGGAAATCCAAAAACGTCCGTTTGTCTTGTAAGGTCATTTCTGGTCAGTGTGGGTAGCTGGGTATCGGTCCAACTCTCTGGGGATCCCCCGTTACAGCATGGTGCTGCCTGTCTGGTTTAGCTTAAAGTCACACAGCGGAGGTATTGACGCATTTAGGCTGTTTTGAAGGGATCTCCGCCCATGCAGGCTTTCCCCGTGTCCGCCTGGCCACAAAGACAGACAGACACATCAGCTCTGTTGGATCTAAAGCCATAACCCACCCACACAGCCCTGGAAATGCCCTGGACTAACCAGTGGCGATGGCAAGTCATTTACAAAGTAGAGGCAATCCATGACACAGGCATCCTGGCTACTAATGCATGGGCCAAATGACCCCGGCTTGGTTGTTGCCTGGCTCTCAGCCCATTCGGGTATGCCCACGGCCCATTTGACTTTAGTATGGACAGAAGAAATGACGTCACGCCTCGCTTTCAAACCGAGGTATTATGTTATTAGAGAGTCCACATAGGTCTACAGCGTTTTTAATAATGCCCGGCACTAAAGTGAGTTGTGGAGAGTTGATGAATAGACATAGTCCATATATTGCATTTTAATAACTATCACTAAAGAAAAGTGTGGTTGAGGGGTTCAATATGAGCCTAGATATCCAGCTGTTGCACTGTAATAGCTCTCAGGGTAATGGAGTAAATCGCTCTGTTCCATTCTTTCTGCTCAGCCCTAGGGGCCAGGGGTGCTGTTGTGTCTGTGCATACGTGGGCTGGAAACGAGGGATTGTCTATGTTGTGTGTGTGTGTGTGTGTCCTAAGGTGGATGGAGGATCTAGAGGCTGTGCCAATGGAAGGTTTAGGAGGTTAAGCGGTTTTACTCCCGGGGACAGCGTATTCACATCATCCCTTTAATCTGCCCGGTTACCCCTGCCATCAGAGTGGATTGGATGACTAACCCGATAGACAGAGACAGACAGAGCCACACACACACAAACTCTACTAGCAGCCCTCACTGTATTCTCTTTCACTATTGTGATGAGCAGCAGCTAAATCAGCTTGGGTAGAATTCAAGGTCATGACCTCAGCTTTCAGAGTACATGAAGAATGAGCCTGGCGCTAACCGAGGGCTTTACTGATCATGTCCCTTAGGATGCGGTGGAATGGAGAGAATGAGGAGCGAGAGAGAGGGGGAGGTTACATGTGCTCTACCCATGGCAGAGTGCACCGGAGCGGCCAAGCTCTCTGGCACTCAGCCCAGGGGATGAGAGCCCTATTGTGAAAGAAACCAATCCACAGCCTCCGAGGCAATGCGCTGGGTCCACCAAAGCCTATAGGCATCGCCCAGGGCAATGTGTTTGGTAATCCACAGTGCCAGCATAAATCACATAACCCTGGTTGGTTGACACAGTTGGCCTTTGCCTGTCGACTGGTGTCAGCAGCGGGTTTGTTTATGGCAAATTCTCCCTCTAACCCTGCCTTCGCTGACTGTTACCAACACTGTCCGTTAACGTTGATTCCAGGTGGACTTTGTGATAAAGCCACCACACGTCCCCAAGGAAGAGATGGCATTCATTATAGAGTAGACAAGGCCTATTAAACCCAGGGGAAATATGGTGGGGAAAGAGTACATGGAATCCTCCAGAGGATTTACAATGAAGACAGCACCATGGAAGGATAATCAAACCATAACCCATTGAGGTTCGATTGTTCCAAAAACACGGTTTTCATGAAAGTAAACCTCCGTCTATGCAGCAGACGCTTTCACATAATTGGGAGTGATGCCAATGATTATGCAACGCGTCAGAGCATATCAGCACACGTTCTGTCAGTCACTCGTCTTGGTCAAAACATTTGTAAACTCTACACTATAACAAAGAGTCAGTAATAAATACAAAAACCAAAAAAAAATGAACTGTACCTTGCAGAAGTAATGGCATAGTACAGGTTCTGTCTATGTTAAGCATAGAGAGTCTGATAGATGAAACGGGACCCACGGGACCCACTAGTTACATGAGGAGTTCTGTAGTTCCCCCATAACAAACTACCTACCTACGCACGGAAGCCGTAAAAAGGGTTTTGGATACTAAGGAAAGGTTTCTCGGACACAGATTAGGCCTAGTCCCGCACTAAATAGTACTACGGATGGAGAATCTCCATTGAGAATGTTTTAAATCCAGAACTAGACCTAAAAACCGGTCTCTCTGAAACTAGACGTTACAGCAATAGAAAGCGAGACCTGCTCAAAACAAAAAAAATCTTTACTGCTGAGAAACAAACTTCAAAACACGGGGAAGGCAGATGGGAGTCCTCGGTACCTATGGGAGATGGGAGTCCTCGGTACCCATGGGAGATGGGAGTCCTCGGTACCCATGGGAGATGGGAGTCCTCGGTACCTATGGGAGATGGGAGGGTACATTTAACATTACATTTAAGTCATTTCCTTATCCAGAGCGACTTACAAATTGTACCCATGGGAGATGGGAGTCCTCGGTACCCATGGGAGATGGGAGTCCTCGGTACCATGGGAGATGGGAGTCCTCGGTACCCATGGGAGATGGGAGTCCTCATGGGAGTACCCATGGGAGATGATGGGAGTCCTCGGTACCTATGGGAGATGGGAGTCCTCGGTACCCATGGGAGATGGGAGTCCTCGGTACCCATGGGAGATGGGAGTCCTCGGTACCTATGGGAGATGGGAGTCCTCGGTACCTATGGGAGATGGGAGTCCTCGGTACCTATGGGAGATGGGAGTCCTCGGTACCTATGGGAGATGGGAGTCCTCGGTACCTATGGGAGATGGGAGTCCTCGGTACCTATGGGAGATGGGAGTCCTCGGTACCTATGGGAGATGGGAGTCCTCGGTACCTATGGGAGATGGGAGTCCTCGGTACCTATGGGAGATGGGAGTCCTCGGTACCTATGGGAGATGGGAGTCCTCGGTACCTATGGGAGATGGGAGTCCTCGGTACCTATGGGAGATGGGAGTCCTCGGTACCTATGGGAGATGGGAGTCCTCGGTACCTATGGGAGATGGGAGTCCTCGGTACCTATGGGAGATGGGAGTCCTCGGTACCTATGGGAGATGGGAGGACTAGAATACACACCTGGTGGACTGCGGGGGAAAGTAAAGACACAGGGTAGAGTTGACCTTTCCGTCCTCCGTCAACACAGGATATGCAGAAGGATTCCCCTTGGCACTGTCTAAACAAGCCCGGAGCACAGGAGCTTGATCTGAGAGCGGGCTTGAGAGGACACTGTTCATCAAAAAAAAGGGGTGAGGGGAGGTTCCAGGGAACCGGGAGGGAGTGTGTTATCACGTCTCCTCCGGGTCAATGCTTGGTTTGAACATGGTTAAGCATGTCTGCAAACACAATGAAGGTGAACAGAGACACACCGGCTTGGTTTGTCTGTGGTACACTGTGTGACAATTATCCTGGTTAGTGGTTGTGTTAAGTCGTTTTAAATAGAGGGAACATGACTTTGAAACCTTTGCTATATGTAAATATGCAGGACCTCAATTTGTCTACATTTGTTCAGGTATTTCATAACATGTTGTGTCTGGACTGATCTAACCTCATTTGGACTGTTTAATTTCAAATGAGAGAGAGAGAAAGAAAAGAAAAAAAACTCAATTTTGTGGCACCATTACACTGTCCATCCACACATATCTCATTCATGTTCCCTACATGTCCCTAGACACAGGAGATTGCTCCTCTCACACGAAGAAACCTATTATTCGTCCACTCTCAGCAACCACAGACCATTGGAAGGCGTCGGGTAAACTCCACTACCACCTGTCAAAGGAGACCCCATTCAACCCTTCCATCAACCCTTCAGACCATCCACGAAGACACTATTCCCTGGGCTTCATTTCTCCATCCATACTCCAAACATAATGGAAGAGAAGTAGTAGTAGTAGTAGTAGTAGTAGAGAGAAACACGTAAAAACCCATCTGAGGTACGTCGTTTTGAAGCCAATGGTTTTATGGTTGTTTTAACATGGTTTCAATATTTGGACAAGCCTGCCAGTAAGATCTAAAAGCAGGTGACTTCTCAATGGTCATTTCAGTTTAGAATCAATTTATATACGCTTAGGTACAGTATACGATGTGCCTAGATGGGCTTAAATGTTCAATTGGGCCAATAACCAGCAATAGAATGCTTACGCCAACTCCTCCATTCAATATTAGCGGTAACACCAACATTCCTACTATTTGGATGAAAGACTACCATCATGTTTTAATGGTACAGTTTATATAGGCTGGGTGTGGAGCCATGCACAAGTTTACAACGTGGCAACAGCAATTCCAATGTAATTGGGATATGAAGACAAATGCCTGCAGGTTAACTTGTGGAATTAGATTCCACAGAAACAGGATCGTTTGAGGGGGAACAAGAATTGGCACAGATACCATCTCACATAGTGACAACTTGCACTTGGGTAAACATGAGGGCTTGGTCACCCCTCACCTTTACTTTTGTCGCATTTGCTCAACATATAAATTGGAGAGGGCGAGAAACATGGTAGTGACACAACAGCACAGCTCAACTGTGATCGCGAGGTGTCGGTTTACAAACCAAGGAAAAGACTTGTTGAGTGTTAGCTCGTGGATATGATATCTCTGTTGGCTAAGGTTTCTGACAACTCGTCAAGCTCTGTGTAGCCTCTGGGGATTTCCCATAAACGATAGGAAGAGATCTTGAATTCTTAATCATCCATGTTTGCTTTAGGTGGTCAAAATAGAGCGAGCAGATCCATGGCGGATTGGCAGCTAATGGTTTTACAATGGAGACCAATATATATATATATATATTTTTTTTAGTTTTACCTTTATTTAACCAGGCAAGTCAGTTAAGAACACATTCTTATTTTCAATGATGGCCTGGGAACAGTGGGTTAACTGCCTGTTCAGGGGCAGAACGACAGATTTGTACCTTGTCAGCTCGGGGGTTTGAACTCGCAACCTTCCGGTTACTAGTCCAACGCTCTAACCACTAGGCTACGCTGCCGCCCCATGACAAGCACATTTTAAATGTCTCGCAAGCAGCGATTTCACAAAAGTTGGAAACACAGATACTGTATGTCGAGTTCATAGTTGAACACCAACAAATTAATTAATACCAGAAAGACATTTTAAAATTCCAGAAAATCAAATGTAACTTCATTTCAGGCCAGCGCAGAAAGCTCAACAGGATAGACTTATCATGTCTCTACTCAATAGAAGCCTCCCTGCTTGTTGACTTGAGCCTCCCCATTTCCACAGAGCCCGTTAATAATTGATGAGAGAACAGGTATTTTTAAGTGGGATCTTCAGCTTTTGAATAGCAGGGCCGTTATCACCTCGCCTCTGAGTGCATCACACCTCCAAGACACACAACACACATCCGTATGTATGGATACATACACACATGCATGCAGGAACCTGAACACACACACACACACACAAGTATACACACTAGGGTTGCAAAGGGTCGGAATCTTTCCAGTACATTTCCAAAAATTTTCTGTGGGAAGTTAAGCCCTGGAATTTGGGGAAGTTTGCTTATAAATTAATCAAAAAAAGTTAGCTTATAACAGTGAAACTTTTTTTGTGGATACACATAAGGCAATTCTAGGTCTTGTGGCATATTTTGGTTAAACTATCACCAATTCAATAGAATTACAACCCTCTACATGCACAGTACATTCTTCCATCACACGTACAGCTGATTCTCAAGATCTTAAACACTATTGAGATGCTATTGAGCCCACACTACTACACTGTCTGAGCCTAGGACTACATACTTTCTGGTAAGTTTTTAGTACAATACCAGGTGGGGTGAATATATTTGACATGACATACATGATTATTTTGTTAACTAGTAAATAGTAACCTACAACAAAGTGTTTAAATCATTTCTAACTTGTTAACAATTTCTGCTAGTCAGTTTTTGCTACCATGTGGGTTTTAGCTTGCTTGAGCCTGCTAACCGAGGAGTGTTAATTCACCTGTTTCCATACATGTTTCATCCCAAGTGAAGAGCTAACTCATTTAATTAAAGTTCAATCCGTAATAAAATTATTTGTAATTTTTTTTCTATTGGAAGGATTTAATCATTTGCAATCATGTCTACTTATGATAAACCTTTTACTTTATGTTTCTGTCTACATATGATATGGTAAATAAATCCAATGCAAAAAAACATCTACATTTAAATGGTATTAATATTAATTAGCATACATTTCAATTAATTCCCATATAGTCCCGTTAATTCCCATATATTCCCACGGAAAGTCCATCTCTGAATATTCCCGCAAAATGTGCAACCCTAATACACACACACACTTTCTCTCTCTCACTCCACAACAATAAAAACAGTCATATTCCAGACGAGGGGCTTCTGAACCCCCAAGAGATCAAAAAGCCTTCTCTGGAGAGTGTTTATCCTCGTACTCCAGCAAATGGATGCATTTTGCCGCCATTTAACAGCAGCTCTCAGGAGACAACCTTTCAGAAAGGATCACATTCAACCAACGGCTCAATGATCACAGGTTAACATCATCCTGGCTGGCTGAAGCAGCAGCACTTACCATGAAGCAGGGACTCTCAGCACTGGCTGGCAAGATCACCACTTTCCACTACCATTCATGTTCAGAGGATGGCATATATCCGACAGAGACACCACTTAAGCGCATATCAACATACTTAACTGGCATTCAACCGGTATCGTTGTTAATGAAGTGTTTGCTCCTTAAGAATGTGAGCAAAGCAGGACATCTTCCTATCTTCTAGAGAAAGGATGAGAGTGGGTTTTTCCTCAGGTATTACACCAGTTCATTGGAAGTGCATCCATGCAAGAAATGCTTACAAATAATAAGAAAAAGTATTGATTCCAATAAAATAAATAACTTTTCCAGCGAACCAACATTTCTCTCTCTGGCTGCCAAGCTAATTGTCAGCTTTAGAAATGTTAGACAGATGAAGACAGCAGATAACGTACTGCAATGATCCACTTCCTTTATGATGTCTCCAGTAAAATGAGGAGCTGCTGTCGTTTCTCTTTTCTGCATGAGAACGGTCTTGTGATATCAGACACGTTAAATAGTCATTTATCCCACACTTTCATCCATAGTCGCTTACAATCGGATTTACAATCGAGGACTTACGACAACAATCTCTAAGCACCACAATTGTACACTATTAAATTATATTTAAAATCTTCAGGTCAGGCTACAATGCTTTTTAGAACCAAAATAAACATATGGCTAGTGAAGACTTGGCTTGAGTTAGTGCAGCATTATTGTCAGTAAATGTCCAAGGCAACACATTACCCTTTAAAAATAATTGCCATCTAAAACTATAAAACTAAAACTGAATACATAAATATACACTAAGTGTACAAAACATTAGGAACACCTGCTCTTTCCATGACAGACTGACCAAGTGAATACAAGTGAAAGCTATGATCCATTATTGATGTCACTTGTTAAATCCACTTCAATTAGCGTAGATGACGGGGAGGAGACAGGTTAAAGAAAGATTTTAAAGCCTTGAGACAATTGAGACATGGATTGTGTATGTGCGCCATTCAGAGGGTGGATGAGTAAGACAAAAGATTTACGTGCCTTTGAACAGAGTATGGTAGTAGGTGCCAGGCGCACCGGTTTGAGTGTGTCAAGAACTGCAACGCTGCTGGGTTTTTCCACACTCAATAGTTTCCTGCGTGTGTATCAAGAATGGTCCACCACCCAAAGGATATCCAGCCAAGTTGAAACAACTGTGGGAAGCATTGGAGTCAACACGGGCCAGCATCACCGTGGAATGCTTTCGACACCTTGCAGAGTGCATGCCATGACGAATTGAGGCTGTCTTGAGGGCTAAGGGGAGTTACCCTTTATAAATCCTGGTAACTGGTAGCTTGATAAAACATTTCTTGAGACAAAAGTTAGGCTTTTCTCAGCACGAGCACATAGCCTGGAAGCCTAGAAGCCTATATTCTTCAGGTTTGAGTAATGCACTTACCCACAGTACTGTGAAGATGGGAATCGGTAAACAAGAAGGTTGAGATTATTGATGGTACATGGAAGACACACATACCCACCCTGACTAAGGAGACTTGGCAAACACCATTAACCCCTCTGACCTAGCCTGGTTAAAGCACAAGCCGATTCAGCTGCCAGGCTACAGTACACCATTCTAAGTCCCAAATGGCACCCTAATCCCTATGTAGTGCACTACTTTTGACAGGGGCCTATAGGGCTTTGGTTTTGTAGAGAAAATCTCATATTTCTGTTTCCTTTACAAGGCCTATTTGAACTCTGGCATCCATGAGATTGCCATGTGTGATTTGATTTAATGTCAGTCAGCTGGGAATAATGTATGCTAATTAATTTCTCCATTTAATGTTTAGCAAATAGTCCCCAGAACAACTAGGTTCATCTTTCCAAGAGCTGAGGAGTGCATTGTAAATGTTCTCACTTTGATATTTAGAATAACCATATTTAAAAAAAATAAAAAAAAGTTCAGACAATCAATTCTTCACACAAACAACCACTAAATGTCAAGATATTCCCTAGTATTAGCTGCATAAATCCAATTAAGATGATTTAAGTCTCAAAGTGCATTTTGAAGAAACTCCTGAGACTCAAACAAAACAAAAATCGCCCGGAGAGTAAAGACAGTTCAATGTCTCTAAGTTGCGAGTCATCGGCTTATTAAATACGTATAAATAACGTTGTTTTTTTTTTAAAAGAACTGCTTCAAATGACTTGAAATGGTAATGAGATTGGAAAAAGGTCAGAAACAGAAAACAGTCACATCTATCCATGCCTTTTCTTTGAGTGATTACACCTGAGTGCTTCGTCACAGATACTTTAAACATTCTTTTCTGTTATTTACGACTTCATATTCCAGTGTGTGTGTGTGTGTGTCTGTATGTGTGTAAGGAAGACATCATACTCAAACAGTAACTCCAATAAGAATTGCAACATTATTTTGTCAACGCAAACTTCAATGTTGTGAGAATGCTGTGCAACTTCTGGCTTGCGTTTACTGTGAACACCGAGGCGGTACCTGCTTTCATTTACTGTTAGCCAAGTAAGCTACTGTGGCTATTTGATCATCATGTAGGCCTACCAGAGTGGCCTATCCTCAAAAACAACGGAGAAAAATGCATCCCATAACATTTTAACATGGAAATAGCTGTTAAGCCTACAGTAGCAGCCAATGTGTGGTGTTCAATGAAGGCCTACATTCCATGAGACTTGAAAAAAAAACCTGTTTCTCCACTTGTTCTTTAGACAAGGTGGTGATTGAAAATGTTGTGCTTTTTTGATGCAATAAACCACTTTACAAAATAACACGCATTATTACTCCCATACCATTATTACAAAGAATCAGACAAATTATGCTACCCTCTGCCTATTGGCTACTTAGTTTTATTCAAGACCCTCTCAAATTAGAACACTGCTCCTTTAAAGAAAATAAATGAATGCTGCAGTCTGATGGGAGCTGCCAGTGCAGTTTAGAGGGAACACCTCCTACCGTATGTATATCTCAAACTCTTTGAAAGGTAAGTAACTCAAATACACATTTCAACATTCTTTAGTCTATGCAAGTCAGGTTGACTGGTCCTCTTGAATTAATGCAGTACAACACACACACACACACACACACACACACGAGTATACACTGCATGGTGGACTGGAGCTGAGTAAGTGGACATCATTCATTACCTTGGCACTGGAATCCTTGCTTTCCAAATCCCCTGTGAAAAGAGAGGAGAGTGAGGAATGAAATATAGCAAATAGCATGGAAACAGACACATACCTAGCCTAAACACGTTAGTAATATCAAGCAGAACCAGCAGTCTTCTCCCAAGACTCCGAGTCAAAAAAGCAAGTAGCCTAAAACTGTTTAAGGTGTTTCCCAAGGATCATTACACATTACTTAGGATTTTAGCGGCCATAGGTCGTAACTGTAACATTTTGTTCACTCACTCGGGGTGACATATCTCTGTAGCTATCAATACATAGTCAAGCAAACACACCACCTTGAAAAGAGGAAGGTTGGTCAACATGGGTGGGTCTTCAACCACCCGAATAGTTACCACTTGTTACTTGTGTTTCGGTTTAAGAGCCTATATAGCTCGTTGGCAGTAAGTTATTTCAAAATATGTATTAAAAACATGAGGACTAGGAGAAATACAACTTTTACAACTTGTAACAAGCATCAAAGTAGGCGCGCTGTCACAACCCCAATGCACACGGCGAATCTAGCCCACCGTAGGCAGAACGGATTCATTTACTTTGGACTTGCATTGAGGCACATTACAGTCAAATGTTGGCTTTAAGGACGTCCAGCTTTGGCGTGGTAGACCAACCATTCCAGTAAGGAAAGTATACGTAACGGTGCAGCACAGTTCGCTATGTAGGGAAAGTGACAACCGAATAGCTGGTTGAGAAGACAGCGGAGTTCTCAAACGTTCAACAGGCAGAGGCCGTCTGGAGAGGGGAAAGGCGCTTACCAGATAAAGTCGGTGCAGTGGCTACAAAAAGTCGGCTGCTTGAAGAACCTCGCAGTGAATTTGTGGTCCTTCACTTCATGGACGTTCTTCTGCCTCAACGCTCCTTTACGAGCGAACCCTTTCGCGAAGTCCCCGGTCCCCTCGTTGAATTGCGTAACATCAGCCATAGTCACACACACAAAAAGAGCAACGTTATTCCTCTCTATCTAATGTGTATATCTACCTATTCAATCAAATGTTGCCACTGAGCAGGAGAGGCGACCACACTGTATGAGCTTTCCCAAGCTGTCGCTACAACTACTTTTACTGACGGCTCCACAATGAGCGCTTTGCTTCCGTCTTTCACTTGAGCTGACGTCACCAATGAATCGCCTGGAGGGAGGGCTATTGGGAATTTGGAAGATTGGAGCGTCATCCAGTGGCGTAAAAAATACTGGCACATGTTTGGGTTCAACCGAGTTATTTGAAGTGAAACGACATCTCAGTCATATCGTAGTCAGTGCTTGACTTGGCTCAAATGTGTTTCTTTTGGAGTTCCTGCACCTAAATGAAAACAGAGCCGGCACCCAAAATGAGTAGCAATTTCGCCTAATTAATTTAATTAATTTAATTTGTTCTGAAGTATTTAGGGACGGTTCAACATTTACTGTGGGGGGTCTAATGTTTACGATCACAAATAACAATACTGCCCTACAAAGGCAACACAGTTGTTTTTACTGCAAAATCTGACTTCGAAGTCTTTGCCTGTTTAGACAGAGAGCAATTTCTTATACACCATGATATATTCTGATCAACTGGCTTAGTTTCCTGACAGAATAACAAATACCACATTAATCAGATAATACCTGTCTATTACAACAGAGCAAATGTTTTTTTTTTACCAAATTCGTGGTTACTGTGTTTTGCCTATGTAGGGCAGTGTAGCGACACCTGTGTTTATAAACGTGGATATTGACTTTGCACTTCAGCGTTCTTTTGTGGCACAGTCAACGACTGAGGGTTCGCCGACCACCACAGACGAGCCCACTCTCTCTTCCTATTTCATTAGGCTTACACTATGATCAGAGTCAACTGAAGACAATGATCAAGCTAGCGGGAAATCAGATTATCAACATTTTGATGTCATATTTAGAATTATATAAAATATATGTAACGGATTTCCCACCAACAGGTTTCTGTGTATCTGTGCATCACATAACCAATAAACAAAGCGTACCAACCTCAGGCGCTTCAATATCATGGTTTGCGTATTCAACACCACAATAAATAGACCATGTCTATCCCGGAAAACTGAAAATATATCCCTCCCTATCTTGTAGGTTTACCCAGTATAGAAGGCTTGGTTTGACAATCTCTGAATGTCATTAAACCTTTTTGTGTTTCCGTTCATCAAATTGCCACGGCACAGTTTGGATTGATTGATTGATTGATTGATTGTTTTGTCAATTAAAAACGTATTTCCACTGTGGTACCTATTTTCTTTTTTACACAAATACACTACCGGTCAAAAGTTAAAACACCTACTCATTTAAGGGGTTTTCTTTATTTTTACTATTTTCTACATTGCAGAATAATAGTGAAAACATCAAAGCTATGAAATAAGACATGGAATAATGTAAACAAAAAAGTGTTAAACCAATCAAATGTATATTTATATTTGAGATTCTTCAAATAGCCACCCTTTGCCTTGATGACAGCTTTGCACACTCTTGGCATTCTCTCAACCAGCTTCACCGGGAATGCTTTCCCAACAGCCTCGAGCGAGTTCCCACATATGCTGAGCACTTGTTGACTGTCTTTCCCTCATTCTGCGGTCCAACTCATTCCAAACCATCTCAATTTCATTGAGGTCTGGGGATTATGGAGGCCAGGACATCTGATGCAGCACTCCATCACTCTCCTCCTTGGTAAAATAGCCCTTACACAGCCTGGAGGTGTCCTTGGTCATTGTCCTGTTGAAAAACAAATGATAGTCCCACTAAGTGCAAACCAGATGGGATGGCGTATCGCTGCAGAATGCTGTGGTAGCCATGCTGGTTAAGTGAACCTTGAATTCTGAACCTTGAATGTGAACCTTGAATTGTTTTATGGTGGGAAATACACATGCAGAGATCATCCGTTCTCCCACACCACGTCTCTCACAAAGACATGGCGTTTGGAACCAAAAATCTCCTATTTGGACTCCAGACCAAAGGACAAATTTCCACTGGTCTAATGTCCATTGCTCATATTTCTTGGCCCAAACAAGTCTCTTCTTCTTATTGGTGACCTTTATTAGTGGTTTCTTTGCAGCAATTTGACCACGAAGGCCTGATTCACACAGTCTCCTCTGAACAGTTGATGTTGAGATGTGTCTTACTTGAACTCTGTGAACCATTTATTTGGGCTGCAATTTCTGAGGCTGGTAACTCTCATGAACTTATCCTGTGCAGCAGATATAACTCTGGGTCTTCCATTTCTGTGGCGGTCCTCATGAGAGCCAGTTTCATCATAGCGCTTGATGGTTTTTGTGACTGCTCTTGAAGAAACATTCAAAGTTCTTGACATTTTCCCTATTGACTGACCTTCATGTCTTAAAGTAATGATGGACTGTCGTTTCGCTTTGCTTATTTGAGCTGTTCTTGCCATAATATGGACTTGGTCTTTTACCAAATAGGGCTATCTTCTGCATACCCCCCTACCTTGCCACAACACAACTGATTGGCTCAAATGCATTAAGAAGGAAAGAAATTCCACAAATGAACTTTTAACAAGGCACACCTGTTAATTGAAATGCCTTCCAGGTGACTACCTCATGAAGCAGGTTGAGAGAATGCCACCAAGAGTGTGCAAAGCTGTCATCAAGGCAAAGGATGGCTACTTTACAGAATGTCAAATATAAAATATATAACACTTTTGTGGTTACTACATGATGCCATTTGTGTTATATCATAGTTTTGATGTCTTCACTATTATTCTACAATGTAGAAAATAGTAAAAATAATGAAAAACTCTTGAAATAGTAGGCCTTCTAAAACTGTTGACTGGTAGTGTACGTACACAAATAGATTCATACATAGATACAGACAAAAAATGTTCTACTGTTTCCACATTAGCCAGATTTTGACATTCTTTAAAAAAGTGGTTATGGTTGGTATGGCTTTGAGTTACTGTGGTAGTCTGTTCCACTCAACAATGATGGTATATTAAAATGCGTTCTTACCCGATAGACTCTTTTTATATTTAAAACAGTGAATATTAGTCTTTGCCTCTCGTATTAGGCTGGAGAACATCACTAACAAATGAAAAATATTTGGATAGGTACCCAGGGGCTGAGTCTGTGATAATGCTGTGGACTAGAACAAATTTCATTAATCGTACTCTTTTTTTTTTTTTCAGATATCCAGGCTAGCTGCTTAAAATGCTCGACATCCAGATGAGTATGAGTGGGGAGTACAATTCTCACAAGGTTGTTTTGTCTGGTCTGTAGTTTATTTATTTTTTATGTTTGGTGCTGCTGGTGAACCATGATGCAGGCATAATCAAAGTGACACTAGTCTTTAGGGTGTCTATAGCTAGGTTTCCATCCAATTGGCAACAGATTTTCACGCTATTATGCTCAAATCTGCATAAAAACAATATGTACATTTTCCTATCAGAGTTTCTTCCATCAAATTGACTTGTTGCGGATACACATCTGTGCATTGAAATAGGTAGTGCACATAAAAATACATTTTCGGTTAAATTACCATGTACCGAATAATTACAATTGAAGCATCGCATTTTAAACTCTAGGCCTACTGATGGATGTCACAAAAAAATGTTGCGTAGGTATAGCGAATGTGCCCATTCTAGTATTGGCACGTGGCTCTATGCAATAGCTCGCAGATATAGCCTACTACATGATGAGATTATTGTGGACCAAATTGCGAGATTATTTTGATTTGTCAAATGGCAGCCAAGCATCTATCATCATGTCACCAGAATAAGACCCTCGATATTTATTGAAAGGAGCATCAAGCTCATCACCCTGTGAAGTTCATTAGAATGTATTTAATTTGTAAGCCTAATAAACTGCATGCTTTCCTGAATCCTAGTTGGAGGACCACACAACATATCACATGACTCCCAAGTTTACTTCAATATGATAGTTATTTTACCAATATAAAAGCATTTCCAACGCCATTTCTCGAATAACGAATTTTAATTATGCAAAAAGAACCCACCTTGTCTAGCGTATTTTGTTCGGTCAACATTTCGAACGTTTTCCAATGAATGTGCTGTTACCATTTTTTTTTTAATCCATCATGTACTTGACTCGCATTAAAAGGTTGGCTGGATACCTGGTTAATGTCAAGCCATTTTGAGAACGCAGGAAATGAGTATGAGTATGCCTGTGGAAGACTTTTGATGTAGCGTAATCAGATTGAAACATTGTGACTGGTTGTGTTTATGCCACGTATAACAGGTAATACATATTGAAAGTTAAATGAGAAATATTTAGGTTGTATTGAAAGGGTTAGATTCTATGTGCGTGAGGAATAGCCGCTCTGATTGGAAAGGAATGCGTGTTAAACTTTCGTGAATAACTGTGTCTGCCGGGAGCACACGTGGCCACATTATTATAGGACGATTTTGGAGAATGATGATCTGCAACAGACTCACTATCAGGAAAAAAATAAATAAAAATACAGCCAGACTGGCCTGCTACTGTTCCTCTTTAGACCAGTATAAACTATCGAGAGTAGATCCACTTGGAATGAAATGTTCAAATCACTTGGATTTTGCGTCTTTATTCTAATGATATGTTCACTGCAGCCTATTGTAGTACGTTGTAATCACTTTAAAACTATGAAGACATTATTGATTGCATTGTAGTGTTGTAGGCTAGTCTATGTAGGATACTTGTATTGTCCCGAAACAAGATCAATAAGGGAGTCACGCCCGGATCTGTTTCACCTGACTTTGTGATTTTCTCCACGCACCTCCAGGTGTCACCCGTTTTCCCCATTAGTCCCTGGGTATTTATTCCGGTTGTTCCCTGTTTATCTGTGGCTCGTTCAAGTCAACCAGCGTTTTTTTTCCCCGTGCGCCTGTTGTTTCCTTATCGCGCTTTTGCTAGTCCCCCCGGTTTTGACCATACTGCCTGCCCTGACCATACTGCCTGCCCTGACCATACTGCCTGCCCTGACCATACTGCCTGCCCTGACCATACTGCCTGCCCTGACCATACTGCCTGCCCTGACCATACTGCCTGCCCTGACCATACTGCCTGCCCTGACCATACTGCCTGCCCTGACCTTGTACCTCCTGCCCTGACCTTGTACCTCCTGCCCTGACCTTGTACCTCCTGCCCTGACCTTGTACCTCCTGGACTCTGACCTTGTTTATGCTCTCTTGCCTGCCCCTTGAATAATAAATAGCAGAGACTCTTACCATCTGCGTCCCGTGGCGTCGCCATTTGCCCTGATAAAGACGTTTTGAGCCATCTGCCTCCGTGGCGTCGCCATGTGCCCTTATAAAGACGTTTTGAGCCATCTGCCTCCCGTGGCGTCGCCATGTGCCCTGATAAAGACGTTTTGAGCCATCTGCCTCCGTGGCGTCGCCATGTGCCCTTATAAAGACGTTTTGAGCCATCTGCCTCCCGTGGCGTCGCCATGTGCCCTTATAAAGACGTTTTGAGCCATCTGCCTCCGTGGCGTCGCCATGTGCCCTTATAAAGACGTTTTGAGCCATCTGCCTCCGTGGCGTCGCCATTTGCCCTGATAAAGACGTTTTGAGCCATCTGCCTCCGTGGAGACCCCATGTGCCCTTATAAAGACATTTTGAGCCATCTGCCTCCCGTGGCGTCGCCATGTGCCCTGATAAAGACGTTTTGAGCCATCTGCCTCCGTGGCGTCGCCATGTGCCCTGATAAAGACGTTTTGAGCCATCTGCCTCCCGTGGGGTCGCCATGTGCCCTTATAAAGAAGTTTTGAGCCATCTGCCTCCGTGGCGTCGCCATGTGCCCTTATAAAGACGTTTTGAGCCATCTGCCTCCGTGGCGTCGCCATGTGCCCTTATAAAGACGTTTTGAGCCATCTGCCTCCGTGGCGTCGCCATGTGCCCTTATAAAGACGTTTTGAGCCATCTGCCTCCCGTGGCGTCGCCATGTGCCCTGATAAAGACGTTTTGAGCCATCTGCCTCCGTGGCGTCGCCATGTGCCCTTATAAAGACGTTTTGAGCCATCTGCCTCCCGTGGCGTCGCCATGTGCCCTTATAAAGACGTTTTGAGCCATCTGCCTCCCGTGGCGTCGCCATGTGCCCTGATAAAGACGTTTTGAGCCATCTGCCTCCGTGGCGTCGCCATGTGCCCTGATAAAGACGTTTTGAGCCATCTGCCTCCCGTGGGGTCGCCATGTGCCCTTATAAAGACGTTTTGAGCCATCTGCCTCCGTGGCGTCGCCATGTGCCCTTATAAAGACGTTTTGAGCCATCTGCCTCCCATGGCGTCCATGTGCCCTTATAAAGAAGTTTTGAGCCATCTGCCTCCGTGGCGTCGCCATGTGCCCTTATAAAGACGTTTTGAGCCATCTGCCTCCGTGGCGTCGCCATGTGCCCTTATAAAGACGTTTTGAGCCATCTGCCTCCGTGGCGTCGCCATGTGCCCTTATAAAGACGTTTTGAGCCATCTGCCTCCCGTGGCGTCGCCATGTGCCCTGATAAAGACGTTTTGAGCCATCTGCCTCCGTGGCGTCGCCATGTGCCCTTATAAAGACGTTTTGAGCCATCTGCCTCCCGTGGCGTCGCCATGTGCCCTTATAAAGACGTTTTGAGCCATCTGCCTCCCGTGGGGTCGCCATGTGCCCTGATAAAGACGTTTTGAGCCATCTGCCTCCCGTGGGGTCGCCATGTGCCCTGATAAAGACGTTTTGAGCCATCTGCCTCCCGTGGGGTCGCCATGTGCCCTTATAAAGACGTTTTGAGCCATCTGCCTCCCGTGGCGTCGCCATGTGCCCTTATAAAGACGTTTTGAGCCATCTGCCTCCCGTGGGGTCGCCATGTGCCCTGATAAAGACGTTTTGAGCCATCTGCCTCCGTGGCGTCGCCATGTGCCCTGATAAAGACGTTTTGAGCCATCTGCCTCCGTGGCGTCGCCATGTGCCCTGATAAAGATGTTTTGAGCCATCTGCCTCCCGTGGGGTCGCCATGTGCCCTGATAAAGATGTTTTGAGCCATCTGCCTCCGTGGCGTCGCCATGTGCCCTGATAAAGATGTTTTGAGCTGCCTGTCTTTACTGTACTTTCATGCTGCAGTGATGCCTCTCCGCTGCCTATCAGCTATTCCTATTGCTTGTCAATTTGCACTATAAATCGACGCAGCTTTGAATGCTTTTATGTGTGGTATGATCAGTATTGCAGATCTGGACAAACGATCCACCTACCACTGTTGTCACTGACTGGTGGCTATAGGGCAGGGGGATAGACAGTCCCGCAGCATCATCTCAATTTGTGGTTGAGCAACCACTGTAGACTGGTAGACTATGTTGACCTGTGGTATACTAAAAGTTAGCACGTGGGAAAGCATAGTGCATACAAGAAGTACCAAAACACCCTTATATATATATATATATATTAGGGAGGGTGCATGCAAGCAGATGAGGAAATATGGCTAGGATGGAAGACATTGCATAGTAAAACCTGCAGAAGAGCGAATGGGGGAAAAAATGGACTACCCTGTGTCCAATTACCCCACCCAGTACATGTCCTACTACAGTTGTCTGTGACCTCCGTGCTGTTCTCTGCCAATTCCTAAGAAGTATCTATGTCCCACTGTTGTCCTCGTATTTATGATTCGGTTAACAAATAGTTAGCCTTCAGCAGAAGGCAAGACGGGTGTTAGTGCTCAAAGTGTAGATGTAAATAGTTGTCTTGGTGATTCGAATGGTGCCATTGTAATGCTAAATATCAAGCCAATACATTAGTAGTAGATTAACAGTATGCACATTGGGCAATAGCCAAAATAAATACCATCTGACTCAGGCGTAACCTGTTCTATCTGAACGACACAGGCAGGGCAAGACTGCACAACCTCCCCCTTTCGAAATCAAATTCGAATGACAGTTAAAAAAAAAAAAAAAAAGAGTTTAGCATTAGTATTGCATGAATGAAACCTGCATGTCATACAGCTGCTACATTTTATGATTCGGGGTCATTGTCGTGTGGGTGTCTGTGTAGTGTACTGAGTGAAAGTTATCCTTCAACTCGAGAGTAAACATGCATGTGCTTTGAACTTTGGGTTCAATCGATTGGAAGCCTAATTCCGACGATCTCATTGGCTCAGACTTTCAGGGCTTTTGAACGGACCATCTACATTTTTCACCGTCCACCGCCCGACAGAACGCACACAGTCTCTCTCAACCCTCCCCCGGAAGATGAACCCAACCTTGGCTTTGCTGCTGCTCTGTCAGCTTGCCTTGCATACGTCAGTGACATCCAAGAAAGGTACAGGGATTTAATTGGAATGAATAGATACTACAGAATAGATATTACAGTGTTGGTTCACCAGATTCAGTGACCTATATGCTTTAGCCCTATTTCACCTGTGTTTTTCACCTCAGTGTGCGGCCGTCCGCCTGTGACCGACGGCATCGATGCATTGGGTCTGAAGCGCGTGTATGAGATTGGAGAAGAGGTGACCCTGGCGTGCGAGCGTGGATACACACCTGGGACCGGCAAGACTGCCAGGATCACCTGCTCTGCCTCGGGAGAGTGGACCAAACTGGACCTTGTGTGTTCTCGTAAGCTCCACCCCGTTCGCAAAACATCCATTACACAATGTAAAGAATAAATCCACCTATGTTCACAAAAATTCAGGTAGATTGCTGGGTTTTCCACAAATCCTGGGTGGGTGATTCCAGATTTCTTGCTTATTAAGTCACTGTTAAGGAATCTTCCAACTGGAAAACCTGGGAATTTTGGGAGTGTTTCTGAGAATTTTGGAACGCTAAAGTCACCTATACAGTACCATGGACAGTCCATACTTTAGCTAGGGATATAGGACCCCCAAACATTTTTTTTTGCATGAAATGCATAAATTATATCCACATGAAGCTAATCCATTTTTTGACACAGCAAAGATGTGCCCTCTCCCCAAGCCTATGCAAAAGCCAGGGATGATTGACGTGCCATTCAAGAGTGTACTCAACTACACATGTGATGACGGGTGAGGGGGAAATACAGTGCGGTTTAGTTCTGACTACATTTTGCTGACTCAATGCATCTCAGACCAATAAGAATGTGTGTTCTTCAGGTACGTCATGATAGGAGCCAATGAGAGCGTGTGTTTACACGATGGTACCCTCAGTGCACCACCACCAATGTGTAAAGGTATACTATACCTCCAGAACGTAACCTTGCTTTTCTCCACTCTTTGTCTAAATATGTCAATATAGTCTTGATTATTTAAAATATTTCTTCCCTGCAGCTGTGAGTTGTGCTCTGCCTCAAGCACCGAAGCATGGTAAAATTGTCTATGACAATAAGAAGTTCACTGGCAATGAAATCCAGTACGGACAGAGTTGGACGTATGAGTGTTTGCCGCCAAGAGCTCCCATTGGCAACGAGAGAGGATCGTGTCTGGCCAGTGGAAACGTGACTGAGCCACCGGTATGCAAGGGTAGGTGCAGACAGTGGCAGCACATGCCAAATGGTTTGTCTGTTCCATCATGAACAAATGTCATTGGTTGAGAAGTTTTTGAGTGACATCTGGTGGAACCACTGATAAAATGATCTTATGGGGGCCCATTATTACATGGGTCTAGCCTTTTTGGAGCCCTATATGAGATTTGGTTGCCCCTCCCAAATGTTTTATGGTTAATTCCCTGCAATTCTCCCGTTTATCCATGGGGTGGAGATCATTTTTTTGAAAGCTATTTTCCTGCAATTGAACACATTTTGCCATTACTTATGCCATGTTCATAATATCTGAGTGAGAGTGACTAACAAAATCAATAGGGGCCCTTTGGAGGTCAGGGCCCCTGGGCACGTGCCCTGCGTGCCTGGTTGGTATTCAGACAGATAGCTGGCTAGACTAATTTACCAATCTTTGTTAGCTGACATGGTTAATTGAGTGATGCACAACCAAATTTCGAACTTGCACTTTGTGTATTCTATTATCCTAACTCTCAACAGTAAATTGAGATTCCAAAAAATAAATACTAATAAAATAAAATAAAATGGGGAGGGCGGCATGGGAACCGCTGATGCCTGGAACCGGCCCTGACGATGATTCTGGTTACAATGGTTATTGTTAACTGTTCATCCACTCCAAGCGACGATAATTGCTTAATTTGCATAATCCTGTCTTCCTCTGTTTATGCCTTAAAAATGATTTCTGTCATTTAGATTAATCCTGACAATATTGCATTGCTAATACACTTTCACTAGCCCATTACCTATCTGACCTGTTGCAGAGGTGAGTTGCTCCATCCCACCAACGATAGACCACGGCATCATCACCTTTGCTGTGATGAGGGAGGCCGGCTACAAGGAGAAGGTCAAGTACCAGTGCCAGGAACACTACGTTCTGGACGGCTCTGAGGAAATACAGTGTCAGAATACAGGCAACTGGTCCGCTTTGCCCGTTTGTAGAGGTGAGTCCGTGTAGGGTGAAGTTGCCCTTAGACGCTGATCTTCTGTCAGTTTTGCATTTCCCCCGCTAATGGTTAAGATTATGATTGGAGGAGGGGAAGCTGACCCTAGAGCTGTACATAGAGGAGGCTGGTGGGAGGAGCTATAGGAGGATGAGCTCATTGTCATGGCTGGAATGGTTTAAATGGAACGGTATCAAACATATGGAAACCACGTTTGACGAGGTTCTGTCTATTCCATTCCAGCCATTGCAATGAGCATGACCTCCTATAGCTCCTCCCACCAGCCTCCTCTGCTGTGCATTGGGGAAAGTTCACACCTGAGCCATTGAGTCATAGACCAGGTTGCACTCTTTGTTACTCTTCTGGGAATGTCACTTGTGTGTGTCTGTATATCGAACCAGCTTGTTGACTTGCATGTGATTCGATGTGTATCGGCAACCATTTATTTCATCTTTGGTGACTGAAATGATTGCGTAATGAGAGAATACTGTCATTTGTGCCTTTTGAGCAAAGCACTGCATTCCCAAAACTTCTCCGGGGTCGCTGCTGTGTGGCTGACCATGTGTTGCTCCCAACCTATTGTATACGTGGTGTTTCAGGTTGGGTACTGATACAGAGGAAAATGAAAAATGTCCATGATCTATTACATTTAATTCTATTCAATGCTAAACGGAGAGTCATGTTGCTTTGCTTGTCCTCGCTTTACCGCAGCCCCCTGTAAAGTTAACATCAACAGAGGTCGCATCTTCTACAACGCCAAGAAGATCTGGATTGGTGATCTGAAACCCAATCGAGTCCTTCATGGGGAGCCTGTTGTGTTCTACTGTCTGAACAAGGAGTTGAAGTGTGGCATTCCAGTAGCAAGTCAGTGCATCGACGGCACACTCAATACCCCAGAATGCTTTAAAGGTGAGGCCCTTCGTACCAAAATAACATGGTCACGTTCATTATGGCATGCAAGTTTTAAAACATTTTACTACATAAATCGAAAATGGGTTTTTCTTACTGGACACGCGTAGTCTCTCCGTGTTTCAGTCCATTTTATTCCGTTTGATGACAAATGAACACAACCCAGTAAAATGTGTTGTGGTCGCTGCCATCACATTTTCAAAGCTTCCCAAAGCTGTTTAGTTGAGCCCTTAATATTCTCACAACTAAAATGACAAACGTGTTTTGTGTCTTGTCTTTCTCTTAGAACCAGGCAAGATGGAGTACACCCTCAAGCCCAAATCACTTCCATCTGAGATTGCGATGTGTCAAGCCGACCTAACAAAATAAACACCATATAAAGAGGATAAATATGGCAAATAAATTACAAATAAATATGACTTAAAAATATTAAAACATCTTTTAACAGTCTATTTGACTTTGTGTCCAAATAATCCAGCCTTGCTTTTGCTAATAACCTGTTGATTATATCCATAACTTGAATGAGCCTGAATTTGAATTTGCCTGTAAAGTACATGCTACCTGAAAATGACACTAGATGTCAGTATAGGATTACAGTATTTGTAATCTCTGCTCATACACAAAGGGCACTGCAGTTTTGAGAGAAAAACAAGTTACTTTTTAACCAAGAGTAAACATACCTTTTTGTTTTGACTTGAACTCAATATCGGATTGAACTCTTGCAATTTTGCAACAAGAACAACAAACAGAAGCTGTATGAGATTACAAATGCATTCCATTCTGTTCACAGATAAAAATCACACACATACATATTCATAGTAGTAGGTCTGCGTGTGTAGACCTGCGTCATCTAGCCACATCAATGTTATACTGCTAGAATAGCTTCAGTCAACTTTATTGTACCACCTAAATGGATCTGGCAACCATGATTTGGTGAAGAGTTACAGAAAACTGGTGATGTGTACTAGGAATGGGGGTGGCGCAACGGTCAGGTTCACAAAGGTCTGGTGCTTTACGGTAAATTACGTAAATAGTCAAAGAGCCAGCGGTTGCCTCATTCGGCGTTGTCATCGACCCTTATCCAATTACCTCGAGAACATAAAAAGTTGGGAGCTCCAACGACATTCCACATTTTTTTTTTTGTTTTACCCTTGAAACCAGAGAGGAGAGACGCTCTCTCCACACCACAGACGATGGCACCAAGTCTGTCTTTGCCGCTGCTCTGTCTGCTTGCCTTGTATACACCAGTGACAACCAAGAAAGGTATAGTAACTTATATTACGGTCTCGACACTGAACAAAAATAGAAATGCAACAATTTAAACTGAGTTACAGTTCATATGAGGAAATCATTCAATTGAAATACATTCATTGGGTCCTAATCTATGGATGTCACATGACATGTCACAGATGTGCTGGTCACAGACACCTTTAAAAAAAAAAATAGTATGGGCGTGGATCAGAAAACCAGTCAGTATCTTGTGTGACCACCATTTGCCTCATGCGGTGCGACGCCATCTCCTTCGAATACAGTTGCTCAGGCTGTTGATTGTGGAATGTCGTCCCACGCCTCTTCAATGGCTTTGTGAAGTTGCTGGATATTGGCAGCGCCATTTCCTTCTAATAGAGTTGATCAGGCTGTTGATTGTGGAGTGTTGTCCCATGCCTCTTCAATGGCTTTGTGATGTTGCTGGATATTGCTGGCGGGAACTGGAACATGTTGTCGTACGTGTCCACCCAGAGCATTCCAAACATGCTCAATGGATGACATGTCTGGTGAGTATGCAGGTCATGAATGAACTGGGGCATTTTTAGCTTCTAGGAATTTTGTACAGATCTTTGCAACATGGGGCTGTGCATTATCATGCTGAAACATGAGGTGATGACGGCAGATGAATGGCACGATAATGGGCCTCAGGATCTCGCCACGTTATCTCTTTGTATTCAAATTGTCATCGATAAAATGCAATTGTGTTCATTGTCCATGGCTTGTGCTTGTGCTTGCGCATACCATAACCCCACCACCACCATGGGCCACTCTGACAGCGTTGACATCAGCGAACCGCACAACGCCCGTTACAGTTGAAACCAGGATTCATTTTTGAAGTGCACACTTCTCCAGCATGCCAGTGGCCATCGAAGGTGAGCCTTTGCGCACTGAAGTCAGTTACGATGCCGAACTGCAGTCAGGTCAAGGCCCTGGTAAGGACGACGAGCATGCAGATGAGCTTCCCTGAGACGGTTTCTGACAGTTTGTGCGGAAATTATTTGGTTGTGCAAAACCACAATTTAATCAGCTGTCCGGGTGGCTGGTCTCAGACGATCCCGCTGGTTGTGGCGGTCCTGGGCTGACATGGTTACAAGTGGTCTGCGGTTGTGAGGCCGGTTGGATGTACTGCCAAATTCTCTAAAAAAAAAAGGCATTGGAAGCAGCTTATGGTAGCGAAATGAACATTCAATTGCACACTCCCTCGACTTGAGACATCTGTGACATTATGTTGTGTGACAAAACTGCAGATTTCAGAGTGGCCTTTTATTGTCCCCAGCGTAAGGTGCACCTGTGTAATGATAGCTTCTTGATATGCCACACCTGTCAGGTGGATGGATTATCTTGGCAAAGGACAAATGCTCACTAACGGGGATGTAAACAAATGAGTGCAATACATTTCAGAGAAATACGATTTTTGTGCGTATGAAAGACTCATGAAACATAGGAGCAACACTTTACATGTTGCGTTTGTATTTTTGTTCATTTTACGTTCCAGTGTTTTGACCTCTTGATTTCAGAAGCCTGTTGTGTTTCTGCGCTGTATGCTGTTCAATATTCCTCCGTACTCTCAGTGAGCATGTTGTCAGAGTGTGTTGAGACAAATGGGCTTGTGTTACTGTAAGCTGAAAGGAAAAATACACTTTATTTTAATAGTCCACCTACCTTTTTATGCTCAACAAACTATCACTAGACATTACGTAAAATGTCAACAGAATGTCTGGGGAGTTGCACGGGCACTTCTTTGGTTAATCTATGTTTTTTTTCTCTCTCTGTGTGTGTGTGTTGTGTGTGTGTGTGTGTGTGTGTGTGTGTGTGTGTGTGTGTGTGTTTTATTGACCCGTCCCTTTGCTTGTCTGCCCCCTCAGAATGTGGCCGCCCGCCCCTGGGTGACGGTATGGAACTGGAGGGGCTCCAGAGGGTGTACTCCCCCGGAGACGTGGTGGTGCTGTCGTGTAAACGAGGGTACACACCCACTTCAGGCTCTCGCATAATCAGCTGCACTGCTAGCGGAGACTGGACCAAGTCTAGACTCGCATGCTCAAGTAGGACGCTTTTATCAAGTTTGACCTGAAACAGTATTACTGTTCATGTATATTAATTTCATACTCAAAAAAATAATAATCAGTGTATCAGTTGATACTCACTATATTGCAAGTATTATCAATTGATGCTCAGTATATTGCAAGTATTATCAATTGATGCTCAGTATATTGCAAGTATTATCAATTGATGCTCAGTATATTGCAAGTATTATCAATTGATGCTCAGTATATTGCAAGTATTATCAATTGATGCTCAGTATATTGCAAGTATTATCAATTGATGCTCAGTATATTGCAAGTATTATCAATTGATGCTCAGTATATTGCAAGTATTATCAATTGATGCTCAGTATATTGCAAGTATTATCAATTGATGCTCAGTACATTGCAAGTATTATCAATTGATACTCAGTACATTGCAAGTATTATCAGTGGAGATGCAATATGTTACAATGAGGATCAGTTGATGCTCGTATTGATGGAACTGTTGAGCAATGCTGACTGACTCTCTTTTTCTTTTTTCTTTTTCTTAACTTCTGATGCAGCAATGAGTTGCTCTCTCCCAGAAGCGCTGGGCCATGGAGACATGGAGTTTGTGGACATTGTCTATCAGAGTGTCATCAACTACACCTGCCACGAGGGGTATGGGGAAGAGCATTTACAAATTCCATTCTAGCGTTTCGTTGACGACTGGCCACCTCTCCGTGCTGTCAAAGTCGATAACATGTTATTGTATCAAACACATGTGAAGTAGGTCAAAGTTGAAATCACTGTATACCCATACACCTAATATAGTGTGTACTTTATGTTATTTTGTTTTTTTAGTACATAACTTGACAGGTTACGGTAATGTTGTCTACAGGTATACCCTGCAAGGAGCCAGTACCATTGAGTGCTTGTACGACGGACAATGGAGTGATGCCCCACCGACGTGCACACGTAAGTGTCTGCCTTATACTGAAATACATAGCTGCTCTAGCACTGAGCACTAACGATTCAACATGATCTCACATTGATAAATGCATACAAACTCACATTGATACGTGCAAGCCTGTAAGCACAATGTAAACGTGGCCATATTGCTGTAATTGTGAAGAGCATTCTATGAAGTGTAAAACGGAGATTTGAATAATGGCTTTACTGTAGACTATGCTACTCATATGTTACATCGTATGTCTCTGATTTAAAAAAAATATATATATATATATAGAGAGAGAGAGAATATCATGTATTTCAATCAAATGTGTGTGATTTAATGAGCATGTGAATGAAATCTCTCCCCTCTGTTAGCGGTGACGTGTGGTCTTCCTCCAATACCTAAATATGGGAAAATGGTCTACGACAGCAAGTTCACAGGCGAAACGATTGTGTTTGGTTTTGGGGGGACCTATGTGTGTTTCCCTCCACTTGTCCTCATAGGCAATGAGAAGGGATCGTGCAGCACTGACGGAAACTGGACTGAGCCACCAGAATGTAAATGTAGGTACAGTGTTATCAGTCATAGGCTCTAATCTGCTGTATTGCTAGGGCGGCAGGTAGCCTAGAGCAGGGATGGGCACCCCCCACACACACACACACAAAATAAAGGATATTTACTATTAATTTAAAAAAATATATATATATATACATATATTGGTACTCAGGCCTACAAAGAGGCCAGTTGCCCATCCCTGGGTTAGGGCGATGGGCCAGTAACCAAATGGTCGCTGGTTTGAATACCCAAGCCAACAAGGTGAAAAATCTGTCGACGTGCCCTTGAGCAAGGCACTTAACCCTAACTTGCTCCATGTGACAATAAAACATCTTTATTTTTATTGCTGAGCGCTTCATGTCACCTTAGAAATTCGTAACTTTCGTTCGTGAACTTTTGTAAGCTGAGGGGGATGGTTATTGGTTCGTGTAACCGTTTGTTTGTTTTAGTTTTGGCCAGATATGTCTGATACCTCCTGGAGAAATGAAATGAAATACAAATTGCACCTTTTCGTGTGGTAATAAATGACAAGTGACTTGCTTTGTGGACAAAGTTAAAGTGGTATTCTGAACACACACTAACCCTGCTTGACCTCTGTTTGTTTCCAGTGGTGACCTGTTCAGCTCCAACAGACATCAACAACGGCTACATGACCAATACCGACAAGAAGGAGTACGGCTTCAAGGAGACTGTCAAATATGGATGTAATGTAGACTATGTCCTGGATGGGCCTGTGGAGATTGAATGTCTTAAAACAGGGGATTGGTCAAAGGAGCCAGTTTGCAGGGGTAGGACCACTGATTTAGCAATTTTGTATTTTGTTTAACCAAACTTATTTGGTAACCTGTCAAATCTGTGTTTTTGAATAGCTGAATGTTGCCGTTTTTTGAAATTCTAAATAGTAATATCCACCTAGCTCCCTGAGCCAATACTATAATTATTGATCGTAATTTCACTCTTTGTTCCACAGCTTCCTGCAAGGTAGGTATTAAAAGAGGACGCATCCTTTACAATGGAAAGACATTTTGGATAGAGGATTTCGAGCCCAATAGAATCTCGCATGCGGACGTCGTCTTGGTCTATTGTATGAACGAGGAGAAGAAGTGTGGCTATGCAGTGTCAACCCAATGCATCAATGGAAAACTCAAGATCCCAGAATGCTTTGAAGGTGAGACTAGAGCGCAAGCATTTTTTTTTTTTTTGTTATTTTCTATATAAAACAACATTTAACCATCAAGTCTTCATGATGTCTGTGTGTGTTTTCCTTTCTAGAACCAACTGTGATTCAATATAAATTCAAATATGGTTCCCTGCCATCTGAGATAGCCCAGTGCTGAAACGCTGTGCATGACAAAGCACATTGAGACCAAGAACATTGATTGCCTGTGAATTAAATGTCATGTGTATTTCTATGTCATGCTATCCATTTTGTTCTTCGGAATAATTTTTCTGTAGAGAACTAATTTTACGATGAATAAAATATACTGTTTGCTTGTATCTTTGTAGATGACTTGACCCAACATCTTACTCAAGACTTGCAAAACAACAGCATAAACTCAATTTCCAAATGATGTCACATGATGTCAGTGTTGTGCAGCTGTGAGATACTCTGTCAGGTCAAGTGGTCAGGAAAAACTCAAACATGAACGCACACACACTCAACTCAAACCCATTGCTACACCACACTAAATACACACCAAACACATTGCTACACCACACTAAATACACACCAAACGCATTGCTACACCACACTAAATACACACCAAACCCATTGCTACACCACACTACATACACACCAAACGCATTGCTACACCACGCACACACACTCAACTCAAACCCATTGCTACACCACACTAAATACACACCAAACGCATTGCTACACCACACTAAATACACACCAAACGCATTGCTACACCACACTAAATACACACCAAACCCATTGCTACACCACACTACATACACACCAAACGCATTGCTACACCACGCACACACACTCAACTCAAACCCATTGCTACACCACGCACACACACTCAACTCAAACCCATTGCTACACCACACTAAATACACACCAAACGCATTGCTACACCACACACACACACTAAATACACACCAAACGCATTGCTACACCACACTAAATACACACCAAACGCATTGCTACACCACACACACACACTAAATACACACCAAACCCATTGCTACACCACACTAAATTCACACCAAACGCATTGCTACACCACACACACACACACTAAATACACACCAAACGCATTGCTACACCACACTAAATACACACCAAACGCATTGCTACACCACACACACACACTAAATACACACCAAACCCATTGCTACACCACACTAAATACACACCAAACTCATTGCTACACCACACTACATACACACCAAACGCATTGCTACACCACGCACACACACTAAATACACACCAAACGCATTGCTACACCACACACACACACTAAATACACACCAAACCCATTGCTACACCACACTAAATACACACCAAACTCATTGCTACACCACACTACATACACACCAAACGCATTGCTACACCACACACACACACTAAATACACACCAAACCCATTGCTACACCACACTAAATACACACCAAACTCATTGCTACACCACACACACACACTGTCAACAGACAACACAAGTCAGCTCCCAAAATGTACATTTCTACTACAAAACTGAACTCTACCTTCCTATCCAGTGGTTCATATTAAAACCATACAGTCGACTGCAAGCCGGCCACAGTGCAACCCTGTCCCGTTTACCCAAACCGCTCTGCATGTCAATTCTAACGGAGATTAGCAGAGGAACCCCCCTGCTGCTCTTGCCCCGCTATGTGGTTAGTTTGATCCTCTGTCCTTGGCCGCCAGCCGGTGGTCAGAACTATCCCCCCTCGCGGGGGCGGCCGGTTGATTGTACTGAGTCATGAGAACTGACTCTCCATCCCCACTGGGGCAGCGAGGCAGGACATGAAAGAACTGCAGAGGCCGACTGGTAGGTGGAGTCACAAGGGTTCCCATTGGTTACTGAATGGAGGGAGACCGAGAGGGGTGGTGGGGGGTGTTGGTGTTGTAAGAATTTGTCTCTGTTCACGTATCACACCATAGCAAGGAAAAATAGATGGAAAATGCATTTATTCATTGCCTCAGGGCGAGCCAGGGCCGCACTTGAACTGTTTTCAGGACACTTCCAAACACGACAGCATGTTCACCAACCAACTATAGCCCGACACTATCGATTTCACACAAATGCATTCAACTTATTTCACATAATATTCATCCGGACCACACGTTGGCAAAGTTGCGGAGAAGTTCTTTAGATATTGACTTTAAATGAGGCCTGGTACGAGCGCTCCTCCATGACATGAACGCAACGCACTGACGTCCGTTACTAAACCCTTTTCTCCGTCTTTCTGAAGATCAAACACGTCTCTGTGTTTCATGTTGTTTCCTCTTTGATGCATTATTTATTGTTGTGAAGAGATGCACTTTATTAGTTGCTATCCGATTTCACATGCAGGCTGTTTGGAGCCTCTTTGAAATGTGTTTTCTGACTCCAAACGATTATTGTCTTTCTCTCTCTCTCTCTCTCCCGTCTTTCGCGTTCTCTCTCGGTCTGTCTCTCTCTCTCCAGCTCTCTTCTCACTTGTTTGCTCTCTCGCTTTCTATCCCCCTTTTCTCTCTTGTCCCCTCTCTTAGTAGCCCTCCGTGGCAAAAATCCATCCAAGTGAGATGAGTTGTCCTAAGGGGACTAGACGTTGTTTCGTGGTTGAAGACATGAACACGCAGTATCCAGTATGCTTGCTATCGTTAGCATCATTAGTGGTAATGCTAGGTGGTAATGCGAGGAAAAATTCTGATCATTTGCTTGGAGTTATTTGAGTTGATGGAGAAGCAATAATTGATGTTTTAGAATGTGTTTTATGTGAGAGTTGATATGAATTGTTTGTTTCATACAGTACATGGCCACTAGCCTAGATTGTGAGCTACACCTGCCTGGGAAGCAAAAACACCCAGTATTGGATTGGGCTGAAGTGCAAGATACAGGAGACATGAACAGGCTCCTGCAGTTGGAATTTCTAGCAAAATTATTTCTAACAGAAGATACTGTATAAGCGAAGGAAAGAAGTTAGGTTGAAATGATCAGAGAAATAGAATCTCATTCCATTCTAATCTGTATTCTGAGGTGTGGTGATGTATTACCTCAGGAGGCCTCCCGTCCTCCACCCCTGGTCTATGCCATAGAGCATGCTGGGACTTGGAGTCCAGTACACTTCAAAGGCCACTAGTCTAAGCAGTCCTAATTGATGGGCAGAACCTCGTCTGTTCTCTCCCAGACACTCATTAAAGCTCCCTTCTTTGTCTATGGCTCATTTAGGGTGACAGATGCATCTACTGGCTTTGGTTAATCCCACACAATGGTGATGGGAGGAAATAGGAGGAACATGTGGGTATGGAGTTCTGAAAGATAAATAATTCTGACCGTTTTTTTCCCCCAAGGTGAATACTGGGATTTTGCTTTGGCAAGTTCCCAGAGTGAGTTTTTCCCAATTCCACCCACGAAAGATTTGCGACCGCATATAACGGACATATTGCAACATCATAAGGGAAAACCTTAATTGACGGCATTCTGAAAAAACGCCTGAAAAATGCCTCACCTCATGTCTGCATAACCACCAAGTTGCCTCAAGTTGTCCACTCACGCCAGCTAGTGGCCAACCTGAGGCAGTGCCATCGGGGTGGGATAGAGTCGATGGACAGAGTGAGGATCTTGCTCTCAAAACCAAACAGTCCTTTTCCCGAGTCAGATGGTTGGCCTCGTTTAGGTAATATTAAAGTACGAACGATTATTCTAATCCAAATGAGGGACTTTGTTTTCTTGAACATCCCGCTGTTGTGAGGGGAGGATCAGAGGACCAGTCAGCAATGCCTGGGCTGACGCACGAGCTGTAGCCTAGTCAATGGTTCATATTGAGGCTACCTTCTTCCCACCAGCAGTAGACAGCAATGCAGGTGGTGTGGTGGCGACATACAATTCAGTGTAACCAAACACTGCAAAGGCAGCCGACTCCACCTTGGTGGGTTGGAACTGCTTCGATGAGCGAACCAGCATGATTCTGGAATCAAAGGAATATTCCATAGGGGAGAGAGAAAGAGAGAGATTTGGGCAGATCTGGGCAGTTGGCTTGGTGAGACTTATGCCAATTTATAACGGGGGTTCTTTCTCCCCCTGCTGTGGTTTTCTTCTCTTATGTCAGGACTCGGGAAGACGCTTCAGTCAATGGTGGATAAGTCTTCATGCCCTGAGTTGGTATTAGCCCTTCTTTTATTCATTCCCGCTCGCTCTCTTTCTCCACCCACACCTCCACCACACCCCGGTCTCTCCTGGCAGGACTAATCCCACCTCCTAAACAGGGTGAAGACGTGAGGCTTTGCCATTCTCTGTCTCAGTCAGGGGAAATGGCCGACCTTGACCACAAAAACTCACTCTAGCTATGTGGTAGATGCCCATGTACTGTATGTGCCACTGGTTTAATGTTTTGGGGGTGCACCTCAAATTGTTCCCTATTCCCTAGTAGTGTACTTCTTTTGAACAGGGCCCATAGGGAATAGGGTGCCATTTGGGGCACCTCCAAGGTGATTTATTTTGACCAGTCACAACTAAGAAATCCAGTCTGAGAGTATTACTGGGAAACCAGTAGATGTCATGACGTGTGTCACACTTTAACGTGACTCCACTTTGTGTCTCCACACAGCTTTGATCTCTGGGGTGTCTTCCTCAAGCCTTCTTTAGATAACAACGTTACAATACATTGAAACACACAGTCAAGTCTTTCATGTCAGTCTTGTGAAAGCGGAATAAATAAATGAATCCACTTCAATCGAGGCTTCGTTGAGAGGATGCAGCTGGGGATGGAGGGATGGAGGGGTGGATGGCACCAGGCCCTGGTATTGTTTGCCCTACCGCTGCCTATAACCGGACTGAGGTGCCTGGCCGGCATCCTCCGTAGACCAAGCAAGGTCACGTCGTCACCCACATGAAAGAGACAGGGGTTTAGTCACCCTTTGAAAAGCAATGACGCTGGTTACTATCCATCCACTGCTAATGCTGGTCTAACGCACGCAGGCACGCACACACACACACACGCACACACACACACACACACACACATACAAAGTATCACAGATAGCCATCGTGTCTCTTCTCGGGAGCCACAAGATCCAAACGAGGCCCAGTCGCTAGAGAGGACAAATGTGTTGTCTGACAACAGTTTTTATTTTCCTCTCTGGCCTCCTTCAGAAAGGTTGATTTGTTTCATTGCCTCCGGATGACTTATATTACAGGATTATACTTCTGGGTCTCCATATTGAACAATATGCTTTTTTTATCTCTCTTTTTGCCCCGAGTTGGTGGTGTCTTGTTAATTCTCTGCCTTTCTCTCAGATGTGGTTCTGGCTATTTCAGAATCCAACTTTTCAAGTGGTATCCAAGTCCCTTTAATCTAGGATTAGAAAGAATCCTAGATTAAAGAATTATCAGCAGCATACCACCCTGCATACCACTGCTGGCTTGCTTCTGAAGCTAAGCAAGGTTGGTCCTGGTCAGTTCCTGGATGGGAGACCAGATGCTACTGGAAGTGGTGTTGGAGGGCCAGTAGGAGGCACTCTTTCCTCTAGTCTAAAAAAATAGCCCAGTGATTGGGGACACTGCCCTGGGTCGGGTGCCGTCTTTCGGATGGGACGTTAAACGGGTGTCCTGACTCTCTGAGGTCATTAAAGATCTCATGGCACTTATCGTAAGAGTAGGGGTGTTAACCACGGTGTCCTGACTAAATTCCCAATCTGGCCCTCAAACCATCACGGTCACCTGATAATCCCCAGTTTACAATTGGCTCATTAATCCCCCTCCTCTCCCCTGTAACTATTCCCCAGGTTGTTGCTGCAAATGAGAACGTGTTCACAGTCAACTTACCTGGTTAAATAACAAATAAATAGATGAAAAAAGAGAGAGAGAGATTTTTGACAACACCTGGGCAGTTGGCTTTGGTGAGATTTATGCAAAGTGAATGGTTCAATTCTATTTTTTTATCTGATTCCGTGCCTCCTCTTTTCTCAGGCCTTGGAACACTCTTCAGCCGACTGTGGATAAGTCTTCATTCCCTGATTTGGTTTTAGCCCCTATTTTACTCATCCCCCACACCTCTCTCTCTCTACCCACACCTCCACCATACCCGGGTCTCTCCTGGCAGGACTAATCCTACTTCTTAATCAGGGTGAAGACGTGAGGCTTTGCCATTCTCTGTCTCAGTCAGGGAAAATGGCCGACCTCGACCACGTTAGTAAGTGCAGAAGCTGTGTAGTTTTAGGTGCTTACTCGTGGAGCTGTGTGGTAGATGCCCATGTATGTGCCACTCATTTAGTGTTATGTCCGCATCCCAAAATGGCTCCCTTTATAGTGCACTTCTTTTGACCAGGGCCCATAGGGAATAGGGTGCCCCCCCCCCCCCGTCACAACTAAGAAATCCAGTCTGAGAGTATTACTGGGAAACCAGTAGATGTCATGACGTGTGTCACACTTTAACGTGACTCCACTTTGTGTCTCCACACAGCTTTGATCTCTGGGGTGTCTTCCTCAAGCCTTCTTTAGATAACAACGTTACAATACATTGAAACACACAGTCAAGTCTTTCATGTCAGTCTTGTGAAAGCGGAATAAATAAATGAATCCACTTCAATCGAGGCTTCGTTGAGAGGATGCAGCTGGGGATGGAGGGATGGAGGGGTGGATGGCACCAGGCCCTGGTATTGTTTGCCCTACCGCTGCCTATAACCGGACTGAGGTGCCTGGCCGGCGTCCTCCGTAGACCAAGCAAGGTCACGTCGTCACCCACATGAAAGAGACAGGGGTTTAGTCACCCTTTGAAAAGCAATGACGCTGGTTACTATCCGTCCACTGCTAATGCTGGTCTAACACACGCACACACACACACACACACACACACACACACACACACACACACACACACACACACACACACACACACACACACACACACACACACACACACACACACACACACACACACAAAGTATCACAGATAGCCATCGTGTCTCTTCTCGGAAGCCACAAGATCCAAACGAGGTCTAGTCGCTAGAGAGGACAAATGTGTTGTCTGACAACAGTTTTTATTTTCCTCTCTGGCCGCCTTCAGAAAGTTGCTTTGGAGTCTGTTTCATTGCCTCCGGATGACTTTTATATTACAGGATTATACTTCTGGGTCTCCATATTGAACAATATGCTTTTTTTCTCTCTCTTTTTGCCCTGAGTTGGTGGTGTCTTGTTAATTCTCTGTCTTTCTCTCAGATGTGGTTCTAGCTATTTCAGAATCCAATTTTTCAAGTGGTATCCAAGTCCCTTTATTCTAGGATTAGAAAGAAAGAAAGAAAGAAAGAAAGAAAGAAAGAAAGAAAAAGGAGAGACAATCAGGGCGATAGAGAGAGAGCTCATCGGTTTCCCCCCACTGAGGACAAACTGTAAAGGATTAGGGGAAGAAATGTGAAAGCATCAAATGTTTCCCGTGTAATAAAAGTGTGTGTTATTTGTTGTCAGCTACAAAGTGGGATCAGCGGACATCAAAGGACATCTGGTCGCTGTTCTAAAGTCACCAGAAACATGGCTGATGTTGCCAGAGCCGTAGAGAATATTTACAGAAGCGTGCTGGGTTTCCAGCCCATTTTGGCAGGATATTTTGAATTGGACGCTATCAGATCTAAAAGCTCAAAGTGTGACCTATAATCACAACCCTTTTCTTTCCTATTGAATGAAATTCATTTTGAGTAATTGATGTTTTATAAAAACTGATGTCTGGTTATGTTGCAGATGACCTTTGCTAGAGGATTACCAGATGATGGCTTGGTTTTCAGTCGTGTTTTAGTAGACCACAAATAAAGGTGTGCCGTGGTTGGATTATACAAACGTACACAATACTGTACGGTCCCACATGACCCTCGTATGCCCACCTCACACGTGGAAGCTCTCGGAGGGAGGGAGGGAGGGAGGGAGGGAGGGAGGGAGGGAGAGAGGGAGGGAGAGAGAGAGAGACCTACTTGACTTCCATCTGGACCAAATCTAGCTGGAGAGGCAGATAACCAGAACAAAAGACATGCTTTTAAGTGAAACAATCCTTTTCCCCATCACAGGGTTTTGGTTGATAATGCATCTGGGCAGTTAAAGAAGGATTTGATTACCATTGTATAAGCTCTTTCTTTTTTTTAAACTTTTTTTTAAATTTTATTTATTTTTTTTTTTACTTCTGAAGGCATTTGAAAAAAAGTTTAAATGTTTCTGTGGTTCAACTTTATCAATATAAAATGCTAAACTCCCGGTAAATATGTTACTAAAATGTACTCAAAACAGTATTCCAAATGAACAAAGTGAAGTACCAGCCCCATTGGTGCCGGAAGGAGTTTCCATCAGCCATGCCCTTACTGTTCTTTCAACTATATGCAGTAGGCCTATAAGATGATTCATGTCTATAGTGTTTGGCAGTAGCAGGAAGTTGCCATTGATCGCTGAAAGAGATGTGGTTTAGGGTGACACAGCCCTGATACACACAAGCCAAAGAGAAGGAAGTGGCTTACTTGCAAACAATGCCTCAAGGTGGCTTGATAAATGCCTTTAAGATAAACAGTTTGGGCAAGTAGGAAAAACAAGTGCCAAGCGGATAACGTTTGAAGTGTGTTTTCATTGTTTACTGCACATTAGAAAAAGACAGGTGGTATTGTTGGCGGCGGTTTGAAGCACAGCCAGGCACTTGTGGGAAGTGGAGGGAGAAAAGATGGTGGCCATTTTGTGGAGTTCTCAAATATCATATTCCACATGAAAACCACAAGTGTTTACAAGAAAGCCCAACCTTGCTCCATTACCTGTAAGTGTTAGGTTACAGTAGCCTACCTTGTGACTCCTGCCTGCTGGCCTTAGTTGAAATAGGGCAACACCTTACTACTAGAAACCAGCATCCCCTTTGATCTCTTAAACATGCTCTTCTTATATCAATAGCAGGACCACAGTAAAAGCATGGGGGAAAAGCGTCACCTTCTTTTATGATCCCATCTGGGTTCACGTGTGGTTCTTGCGAAGGGGGTGCATTACAATGCAGGTGACATAGATCATACAACTACATTCTTTTTTTTTTACCCACTGCACATTAGGCCTGATCTATTGACCTATGTGACATTTAAAATGAGAGAGAAAAGAAAACCTTCTCTAATTTCAAAAACTGGGAAGTAAAAAGAACCGTGCCCGAGCTTACAGTAACTGCAATGACAGTCAGCCTTTTTCTCTGAGTTGGAAAATCCCACTGTTGAATGTCGCCTTTGATGTAATTCTCTCCATTTTTGACTTGCACCGTTACATTTAACACTGAGCGCAACTTGGCGTAACACTGACTGTCCCTCTCTCTCTTCTTTTTCTCTCTCTCTCTCTCTCTCCCTCGCTCTCTCTCCCTCGATCGCTCTCTCTCTCTCTTTTCTTTTTCTCTCTCCCTCTCTCTCTCGCTCTCTCTCTCTCTCTCTTTTCTTTTTCTCTCTCCCTCTCTCTCTCGCTCTCTCTCTCTCTCTTTTCTTTTTCTCTCTCCCTCTCTCTCTCGCTCTCTCTCTCTCTTTTCTTTTTCTCTCTCCCTCTCTCTCTCTCTACCCCTAGCGATGTGCTGTGTTCAATTTGATAAACTCCCATCAAAGGGGCTCGCACTGACCCATAGGGCGTCTCAAATAATCTCTGTTGCTCATCATTACTGTAATTTAGTTATACCGAACGGATCGGCCCGATGCATGGTCTTTATTTTTCCATTCAAGTTAAATGGACTCCTAAGTGTCATGGGTGACTGTTTTGGTGGGAACAAAAGATGAAAGAGCTCGCCTTGAGCAAAGAGCACAAGAAGAGGGAGAGAGAGCGAAGACGGAAAAGACGGAGGGAGACAGAGAGAGGACAGAGGAGAGAGGAAAAGATGGAGGGAGACAGCGAGAGAGCGAGAGCGAAAGAGCCTGGGAGAGAAAAGGAGAAAGAGAGAATGACAGATATTCAGGGGAGAAGAAATCATCCTCTGAAATGAGTGATTTTTTTCAGTTCTCTCTTCTTCTGGCTCTGTAAAGGACTTCGTAGGGCTGTGGTTACACAACTAGAACATTCTCGGTCTAAGTCATACAATGTGTCCTCAAGCTGCCCCTTGAACGCAAGTGTCAAGGCTCTCCCATCCTAAATGGTTCCCACGACAAAAGGCCTTGGCCTGCCTGACAACTTGTATGACTCATTCATTGTGAAACATCCAACAAGTTTTCCTTTGAAGTATCAGATTGATTTGAACATTGGGTCAATGGATTGATGAATCAAGTGAGCCACAGGGCACAGGCAGGCGTCTGTTCTAGATTTGATTTACATTTGGTTGGTTGAGTTGTGAAATCAACAACAAAAAATTCACCATGTCGTTGGATTTGCTGCAGGTTAAAAAGTCAGGTGGGGAAAAAAACGAAATTCCCTGACGTTGAGGACTTTTTTTTAAACAAATCCAATCAGTTTTCCACATCGATTCAACATCATCACATTGAATTGTTTTTTGTTGAAATGTCGTGGAAACGTCATTGATTCAACAGGTTTTTGCCCCGTGGGAAGTGACTAATCCCATATATTTTACAAACGCGTTTGTGTTGCGTGAACTATGAAACTTTTCCAAATATCAGTCAAGATGATATTACAAGATGATGCTACATGCAGTAATGTACAAACT
Source organism: Oncorhynchus keta (assembly GCF_023373465.1). Classification (NCBI taxonomy): domain Eukaryota; kingdom Metazoa; phylum Chordata; class Actinopteri; order Salmoniformes; family Salmonidae; genus Oncorhynchus; species Oncorhynchus keta. The sequence continues at coordinate 7,970,880 of NC_068452.1, read as the reverse complement.
CTAAATCTTAGAGCTTGGAAAACATTGCACTTGACACATAATTTCCATGTTAGTGTGGTTTGTATTGTAGTCTAAGACAGTTTGAATGTTTGATTGCTTTGAAGGGTTTTAGTGTTGCCTTTCAACTCTACCGCATGAAAGGAATTTGTAGAGGCTTTGATACTGAGGCCCAGAATGTCAAATGATGTACTGTACAGCATGAACCACCATTTTCTTCATTTGTTTTTAACAACAAAAAAACATGTTTTTTTCTCTCCAGCCTTAGTTGAAAAAGGTAGATATGAATGGTCTAATTCAAAATGTTTGAATTCTCAAATGTTCACTGAACAAACACCAGAGCCAGTATAGAAATCCACAACATCTCATTTGGGGGAAAAGACAGAGAGAAAACTCGCTTGTCCAACTGATGTCTCTTGAGGCCGATGAAGAAAACAACTTCTGATGAGGTCCACTTGCCAGATTTAAAACAGTGCGTCACTTTGCAGCTGAGATGAAGTCAGGACACAATATGATGGCGGGTGTTTGATGTTGCCTCATAGCTAAACTGGGCACTGGTTACAAAGTGAGCTATTGTGGTTGGAAAAAAAGTCGCTGGGGGAAAAAAGTCGCTGGACATTAAAGGAAGCAGGTGGCACATTTCGGCGGAAGGGAATCTCCCCGTGGTCTCTTTGTAGGCCAGAGAGAGGGGACTGAGACAGGTGGTCAACCATTTAATGTCGCTAGCTTTTAATCTATGCGTGTGGCCGACTGGTTGGAAAACAGTACATGTGGTGAAAACCGGCTACGGTTCTTTTCCTGGCCGATCTGTGATAGCGCTGCTCCAAGGGCGGATGCTTTTGCTGTTCTTTTCATGTGGTCACACCCTGTTGAGTCCCGAATCAGATGAATGTGTAGCATCGCACCACAATTTAATTGGGTTTTTTTGCCATGTGTTTCGCCATTGAGGCCCCAAGTGACCTAATGGAGGAGTTAGTGGTTGAGTAGGTTGTGGGGCCCACAAATCAACATCACCTGTCTATTACAAATGACAGCTGTACCTCAAGAGAACATGACACCTTTCGTTAGATGTTTCATTTCTCAGTCAATGTTCCTCGGACTATTTCATGTTTCAGCAAATCAGAGAAAAACATTTCTCAAGCTATTAGTGTGGTGAAAAGTATCAACAGGTCAATAATTGAAGGTTCCAGCTCAGCAAAACAATTTAGCTGATTACAGTGAAAGAAGAAAGTCAGACTGTAACATAACAAACTCAAAATCAAAGTTATTCAATCGATCATCAAGTCAGATAAAGTGAGGGAAGAAGCAAACCCTTCCTAGACGTGGGAGCTGCCTGCTGTTGTGGAAACGAGCAGGCGCGTATGGGGACCACACATCGTTGCGGTGTCCCTTTGCGTAGGGGCTGCCCGTCGTTACCGCTTGAACTTGATTGACAGCGTCATTAAAGTGACTTTGTTTTCCCACGTGTGTGCGTTAACAGGAGGAAACTGTCAATGTGGCCTTTTCAGGTTTCTGGTTTATTTTCTCAGTTCCCACAGAGTTCCCAGTTCCCGAAACAATTTGTTTTGTCGAAGTCCTTCTCTTCTCTTTTTATCTTTTGAGTTCGGAGAACTAGGAGGTTGAGCTCATTGATGGGGCCCTCCGTTTGTTTGATGTTAGGACGAATCAGTCTCTCCACCAGAGATCGATTTGGCAAAGCTTGCAGATTCTAAGGGGTCTAAGGTTTATCTGCTCTCAGTACACTAAAGGGTACACATGCCTAAGGACTAGGAAGACCCTCTGATGTCATGTACTGTATGTACACATGCATGGGCACACACTACACATGCTATTGGCAGTGCTGAAGTAATGTGTAGGTTCACACGGTTTGGAATTGGTTTGTTTTCTCTGAAATGTTCCACAGATGCAGTAACATGAGACTAAAATGAAATGTATTCTTCTTTCTTTTGTTTCTAAGCGCTTCCGTACCCTCTATCTTGACTCTTCTTCGTTAGGTATTTAGCTTGCAGCTAACTCTCTTCCGTACCCTCTATCTTGACTCTTCTTCGTTAGGTATTTAGCTTGCAGCTAACTCCCTTTAGTCTCTCTATCTTGACTCTTCTTCGTTAGGTATTTAGCTTGCAGCTATCTCCCTTCAGTCTCTCTATCTTGACTCTTCTTCGTTAGGTATTTAGCTTGCAGCTATCTCCCTTCAGTCTCTCTGTCTTGACTCTTCTTCGTTAGGTATTTAGCTTGCAGCTAACTCCCTTCAGTCTCTCTGTCTTGACTCTTCTTCGTTAGGTATTTAGCTTGCAGCTAACTCCCTTCAGTCTCTCTGTCTTGACTCTTCTTCGTTAGGTATTTAGCTTGCAGCTATCTCCCTTCAGTCTCTCTGTCTTGACTCTTCTTCGTTAGGTATTTAGCTTGCAGCTATCTCCCTTCAGTCTCTCTGTCTTGACTCTTCTTTGTTAGGTATTTAGCTTGCAGCTAACTCCCTTCAGTCTCTGTCTTGACTCTTCTTCGTTAGGTATTTAGCTTGTAGGTAACTCCCTTCAGTCTCTATCTTGACTCTTCTTCGTTAGGTATTTAGCTTGCAGCTATCTCCCTTCAGTCTCTCTGTCTTGACTCTTCTTCGTTAGGTATTTAGCTTGCAGCTAACTCCCTTCAGTCTCTCTGTCTTGACTCTTCTTCGTTAGGTATTTAGCTTGCAGCTATCTCCCTTCAGTCTCTCTGTCTTGACTCTTCTTCGTTAGGTATTTAGCTTGCAGCTATCTCCCTTCAGTCTCTCTGTCTTGACTCTTCTTCGTTAGGTATTTAGCTTGCAGCTAACTCCCTTCAGTCTCTGTCTTGACTCTTCTTCGTTAGGTATTTAGCTTGCAGCTAACTCCCTTCAGTCTCTGTCTTGACTCTTCTTCGTTAGGTATTTAGCTTGCAGGTAACTCCCTTCAGTCTCTGTCTTGACTCTTCTTCGTTAGGTATTTAGCTTGCAGCTAACTCTCTTCAGTCTCTCTGTCTTGATTATTCTTCGTTAGGTATTTAGCTTGCAGGTAACCCTCTTCAACCTCTCTGTCTTGACTCGAGACAACGATACAGATCCACTGTTCAAATCCTTCCATGAACCAACAGCGATCGCGTCTCTGATTCCAACGGATCTTTCTCCCGTTCATCACTTTCATTCAAGCGGCTTCTTCTCGTCCTCTTTCTCATTAGGCCCTGTTTGTTCATCCCCCTGTTAATGATCTCATAAGGGGCTTTTTTAGTAGAACACAGAGCTGTGTGATGGAGCGGTTTCATGTGGAGTCAAAGCACTCAGGTTTTCACAGCAGGGCACCACTTCAGATCACTCGGCGTTAAATCCCCCCGGAGCACCAGGGGAGGAGCTTCGATTTCTAGCAGCATCTCGAGTGCTTTTTTTTTGTTGCCCCAAAATTGTTTCCCTTTTGCGAAAATAATCCACTTTAAAAGCCCCTCTCCGTTTCGGTTTCCCCCCCCCTCTGAAACCACTGATTTAAATGCTTAAGCAAATGATAAACAAATTCAGAAATTAGTTTGAAATGGACGTGGGCAAAGAGAACACAGAACAGTTCTCTGGTTGCTTGTGATGTGTTTTCAACTTCATGAATGTAAAGATGAACACACTTCTTTGGGGGGGTCAGTGACGATATATTCATGAATAATAACGGTTTATTACATCTCGATTGCGCTTTTCATGAGAATCTCAAAGAGCTTCAAAAGCAACAAAAAAAACAACAAGCAGTATATCATCATGAGTAGCCTTGCTACAGTTACAGTAGTTAGCGGCCATGTCTTTAAGTGCATGTGTCCTCCAAAGAGGGAGAGGCTCAGTTAATGGCTTGATCAGAGGAAGGTTGGTCAGGGAGATGGTTGATGAAGAGTCTGGGGATGATCATGTAGAGGGCTACTCTGGGAACCAGCCTGAGCCATGTACCTACGGGACTTCTCCCACCTTCACAATATTTGGCACCCACTTGGGTGATGCCTCAGCAGCTCTGGGTGCCAGAAAGCTGGCCACACACAGTTCAGAGTACTCGCCAGTCGTCCTCACCACGAGCACTCTGCCTCAGCACTGTACTCCTCTACTGCATCTCCCATTCCTCCCAAGCTTTAGGTGACTCCTAAATGTTTGCTTTCAAAAGATCAGGAACTAGCAGCCAGGTGAAACAAAATGCAAAATCTGGTACAGTGTCCAGATGCATCATTCAAACAAAAACAATTAGCCACCTAGCTGGCTAGCTAGCCAAGCCATAAACAGTTGACCTGCCAATCCATCTGCAAATCTGTGGGTCAAAACCACCAGAAATATGCAATAAAACTCAATTTTATCACAAAGAAAACAGCTGATTAAAGAACACAATTAAAAACACAAATAATGAAATATCCACTTGGTCACTGGTATACTAGCATTGCTTATCACTTACTCAGTGTACTGCATATCTAATCAAGCTTATTACAGGTGAATCATTATGGCAGAGAAGACACTGTAAGTAAGATTGAAGCAACACATACAGAAAGGGTCACATTTTGACAACGTGGTCTGTCTACAAAATGTTTTACCATGTCTACATTTTTGATTAGGACAAAAACTACAATGAATAGGCACTGAATAACACTCACATCTCTGAGCTTTGCATGGTCTACAGGGTGTGTAGTTTGCGGTACGCAGTAGGTTCTACGTACTTTCACACTGCCGGCCCCAAAAGTGTATGCGCTTGTTAGGTCTTGCTGCAATTCATTGCAATGTTTTCACAGCCCAACCCCCCCCAAAAAACTGTTAGCTTCAAAGGCTAATTACGAGTTACCTCATGCTGAATTAACATCAAAAAGATGTTTGATTAATTAAAATTCCTATATCCAGGGGTCTATTTGGACTTGATCCAGGCTTTGTGAGTCACAGTTCATCTCGATTACTTTTTTTTTTTGAGAAGGTGTGTGTGTGTGTGTGTGCGCGTGCGTGCGTGGGTGTTTGTATGTGTGTAGGTCACAGAAATGGAGTGTCTGATCTACCCATTCCTCATTAGCCAATTTATGAGTTTCTCCCTAGACTTAAGGGACTATCCCCCCCACCACTTCCCCCTCCATTAGGAGAACGATGGTATCTCCCACCATGGTCTATCAGTGCCATCTGGAGGCTGTGACATCATTTCCTCTCACATGTGCACATACATGGTGGGAAATTGTACCACAATGACGTCATGTAATCGTTCCAACATGTAGTGAGACCACTTCTGACCAAAATTTCACAGTGTAGTTGATTTCAATTCATGTTCAACTGAATTGTGCTGAAATGCTTGTCTTTCGTCTCATTGCCCTTGAATTTTGGCCATTGTTAACTATAGATATAAAACTGTCCCTAGGCCAGTGCTAAAGGGCGGTTTCAACCTTTGCTGTGAGGTGAAACAGCTCTTTGGTCTGTTCTGTGATGATGAAGTCACCATTGACCTTTGCCCTCTCATCCCCTGTTATTGTTATTACCATATTCCTCTAGGACTTTGTGGAATAACTCGATACGACTCCCAAACCCTTTCATCGCGGTTCGGGACTCTTTCAATCTTCACACATCTTGGATCCATCATCCCTCCCCCCCTCCTACACGTCCCCCTCCTCTTCTGTTCTCACGTTAATCTGTCCTTTCCTCCTTTTCCTCCCTCGCTCGTTACCACTCATTCCACACTCCTCGTGTGAGATCTCTCTCTCTCTCACTCTCTCTCTCTCTTTCACTCTCTCACTGTCTCTCTATCTCTCTCTCTCCCTCTCCCTCTCACACATACGTGGTAACAGACACCACTGAGAAAATTCCTACCCCCTATTGCTCTAACTGCATTTGTCTTGGCAGTGACCTGGGGTGTAATATTGCGGAGGTAGATTAAGTGTACTGGATGACTGCGGAGGGAGGTTTCCTGCTCGTACCACTGAAGTGAAGGGATCAGAGACTAGAGGAGATGGCCACTAATCCTTCAAAACGTCTGATTCCTGCTGTTTTTTATTCCCTGATCTGAAATGACCACTAATAGAGAGTGACTGGGAAAGCCCGGGTTGCTAGTAGTAGGAAAAGATTTCCCAACACTTTTTAGCAATGATTTGGTTGGGGTTTGTGAACCCTACGTTACTTCCCATGCAGTCAAGTCAGGGTCGTGTTCATTAGGGCATGCAACGTTTTAAAAAGCTTTGCAATGGAAAACGAGCATTTGTTATTGCATAAGTCCAGGTAGTCCCTCCCTGTTTCAGTCCGTTTGGTCCATTTGGTGCCTAATGAACACAACCCACATCCTGTCAAATGGAGGCAACAGTCCCATGCACTGTGATGAACTTCTGAGAATGCCTCACAGTAATGTATGACAGTGTTAGTGTATACATGTGTGGGTGTGTGTAAGCTGGTGTGCAAATTGGTTAGCCCTTTGATGTCGCTCGCTCTGCTCGGATTCTCTGGTTGTTAGCATGAACAGTTCCCAGGCTGTCTCTCTGTATGTTCTTTTCAAGGGGAGGAGGACTGATAGCGGGGAAAAAGATTTGTCAGCTCCACTGTTACGGTTGAAGATGAGAAACGAACACGCTGCTTCACATCACACTACAGGCCTCCTTTTACTCCCGAAGAACTGGGGTTGAGTCCCAAATAGTACCCTATTGCTTAATTAGTGCACTACTTCTGCCCACTAGAGCCATATGGGGGCTCATTGGCCCTGGTCAAAAGTAGCGCACTATGAATAGAATAGGCTCTAATTTGTGACGCACTTAATTTTATTTAATGGAACCTTTATTTAACTAGAACAAATTCTCATTTACAACACATACCATGCTAAGAGGAGTACTCTAAAGAACTGTCACGTGTGCTCCCTCTCCGGCCTCTAGGTCACCAGGCTGCTCGTTAGGGCGCAGACCTGTCATCAGCGTTACACGAATCTGCGAGAGAGAATACAGTAGACGGCACATGTCAAAATGATTGATTGATGACCGTACATCATGATGACGTGTACATGTCTGAATATGGGCCTCCGGCCCGTCCCCCCCCTGTTCATGTGTTCCCGTGTTAGAGGGTGTGTGTTATTTTATATCTCTATGGTATGCTTTGAAGTAGTCCTGTTGCTTGATGTCTAGGGGGGCTGGTTGAACTGGGGAGGGTGGGGGTTGAGTGTTTGAACTTTTGGGACCGTGTATGTCTCCCACCCCCCCAGCTTTATCTCCCTTATGGTTGTTATCTATGAAGCAGGAATGTCCAGGGTTATGGATCTGGGGCCTAGGCTTTATAAATGTCCAGAACAAGCCATTTTTAAGACCTGAATATTAAACATCTAAAATATGTCTACAAGGGGAATTCTCGGAGTGCTCTGTAGCTCATGTCATGAATCCAACGCCAAAAGCCTGGAGGATATTTTGCTTGAGGCTCCAGAATGTTTTAAAGGATTTTTGTGTACAAGCGAGGGACATATTTCGTACATATTCAACCCGGAGGAATCTACGGTTAAGATATTCACAGACAGCGTGTCCCAACCCTTTTATCGTGCAGAACCCGAGCCTTTTTCTCCAGCGCTAAGGATGCGAGAATGGCTTAAAATAAGGCTAGCTTTAAGTCATGATGACGCGTGCATGTTTAAATATGTGCCCCCGCCCCGGCCCCCCTGTTCGTGTGGTCAGGTGTTAGAGGGTGTTTGTTATTTTATATCTATATGTCATGCCTTGAAGTATTCAAGGTGTTTGATGAGTAAGGGGGTCTGGTTGTATATGGGGGGGGTGTTTGAGTGTTTGAGTGTTTGAACTTTTGGGACCATGTATGTCCCCCACCCCCCCAGATTTATTTATTTAAAACATTGAATTTACTTATGGTAAAACGATTGTGAAACTCCACTTTAGACCCACCAAAACCTCTCTACATATATAATATTAGTATTATATATTTTATATACATAATATATCTAAATTAAAATTATGGAACACCGACATCTCGACCCCAACCGGTATGTCACATACTATGTGGATCAAGTGGGTAATGGGTTACCCGGCTATTATGGATCGCCCACCATGTATGGTTCGGGGATCGGAGGGATATTTCGTAACCTCTTTAGGATGGTTTTACCGTTTATGAAGAGAGGCTTCAGCATAGCCAAACCGCATTTAAAATCAGCAGCAAAAAATATAGTAAGTGAGGTTGTAGCCAATGCGATAACCAGAAGGGCGTCACCAGATGTCGAGAGTCAAGAAGGCTCGGGGTTGATGATGTTGTCTCGAAGACCGAAAAAGAGACCTCCGGGTATAAGGCGAAGGCTTGCACCTAAAAAACGAAGGTTAACGGTTAAAAGAAACTCAGTTAGTCAAAGACGGGGTAAAGTGAGGAGGTCTGGACCAAAAACGGTAAAAAGAATACTCTGAAGTATTTTCTAAAAGAACAAGCACCATGGCTCTTTTACACTGCATGTCCTCTGAAGCTATAAAAACAGAGCTCGATCTTTTCACGGCCCCCTTAACCCAACATTCAGTAGAGAAGTCTAGTTATGTGGAGATAGCCCCACTCTCTGCCATTACAGACAACGGCCCCATAGAGTTTTTCATACCAGGCCACGGTGACAACTATCTGGACCTCAACAACACCTTGGTGCATTTGCGTCTAAAAGTGACCAAAAGAGATGGTACTGATATTGCAAACGATGCCAAAGTGAGTCTCATTAATTACCCAGTGGCCACCATCTTCTCCCAAGTGGATGTGACTTTGGGGGAACGTCTAATCAGTCAAAGCAGTGCCACATACCCCTACCGTGCCATCATGGAATGCTTACTCAACTACTCTGAAGACACTCTCAAGACCCAATTCAGCGCAGGGCTTTTTAGCAAGGATACTGCAGGAGGCTCTATGGAATCGACAGACCCATCCACAGGTGCAAATAAAGGACTGGCCGCACGGGCTCGCTACTGTGCAGAATCTCGAGAGTTTCATCTGCTAGGCCCTATACACTCTGACATTTTCTTTCAAGAACGTTTACTCTTAAATGCGGTTGATTTAAGACTAAAATTAACCAGGGCAAAGGATGAGTTTTGCCTAATGTCTGCAACGGATGGGGACTTTAGCTTAAAAGTGTTGGGGGCCACGCTTTTTATTAAAAAAGTATCGGTATCTCCGGCAGTTCGTCTGGGTCACTCACAGGCTTTGCTGAAAGGAAATGCCCTTTACCCTCTCCAAAGAATTACCATGAAAACCTTTAGCATACCTCTGGGCAGCAGAATCTGCAGTCAAGAAAACCTATTTCTAGGCCCTTTACCGCGATACGTGGTTATAGGTTTGGTTGATCACGCCTCCAATACGGGCAGCTTAAATAAAAACCCATTTAATTTTCAACACTTCAATGCAGAGTATTTCGCTCTGTGTCAGGACTGACGTCAGGTCCCTGCTAAGGCTTTCCAACCGCAATTTAATAACAACATATCTGTGCGAGAATTTTACAATCTATTCCTGGCTACCGGGAGGCGTCTAAAAGATCTCTCTTTACCTATTGACAGAAATGATTTTGCAGAGGGTTACACAATGTATGCTTTCAATTTATCCCCTGATGATGACACCTCAGGAAATCTTTCTGTGGTGTCCCAAGGTAACCTCAGGCTGGAAATGCGTTTCCGTACACCTTTAGCCTGTACCGTTAGCATGATTGTTTATGCCTGCTCTGATTCAATCTTGGAGGTGAATAGCCGAAGACAGGTTTTAGTAGATTATTATTAAGGATCGTTGAGCAAAGACATGAATACCCAAGAGTTGGAAGGGCTCATGAGCCGACTGATTGGAAGACAATTTTGCGGAGTGTTGGCTTGTGATGAATTACCTAAGGAGAAATGGAAGGTGCGGCCTGCAATGTTTATTGTCAATACCCATCCTAAAAACATGCCGGGTGAACATTGGCTAGCTGTGACATTAGAAGAGGAAGAAAAATCTCAACTTTTTTTGGTTCCTATGGCTTTCCCCCCGGTTTTCCACATTTACCCAAATCTATTAAAGAATTTCTGACCAAAAACGGCTCAAAGATATACTACAACATCAAACAGGTGCAAGATACCCTTTCAACGACATGCGGTCAACACTGTGTATTCTACCTATGCCAAAGAGCCCGGGGAGTTTCTTTTGAAGATGTTATGTCTCTTTATAAGGATGATTTAAGAAGTAATGATAAAGTTGTAGCTTGTTTTGTTAGAAAATATCAAAAGTGTTCAAATGTGTATCCTTTAAGAACGTGTAATCAAGGCGTATGCTCACGCCAAATGTTTCAAGAATGCCACAAATGTTAAATAGCTTATTTTTTCAAATAAAATGTATTTAATTTAATCATAGTCATTCAAAAGTCTAAACACCCAGAGAGATCGGGATTAGGGAAAGGTCCAGAGGCGTTCAGGGGGGTAAATGGGTTATCGTCATTCATTTCATAAGGATGCAAGGGTTTTGGGGCATCTTTAGGGGTGCTGTATCTCGTTGAAGGTTTGTGTTTTAAAGAGTGAATCTGTTGCCGAATCTTATAGTTGGGTACACCCGAGAGGGGTATGTTGAGGATGGCCAGGGCCTTAAGAAACTGAAGCCACCCTGGAGGTCTTCGGTCATCAGCAACCTTGTGGGCAGATGTGGTACTTTTAAGCAAGTCAAGTATATGTGAACCCTTGACAACAGCCCCCTGAAGGATAAACTCTCCTTTGTCGTTCCAAGTAGCTGCCCCATTTGAGTCTTTTAGCTTGTTCATAATGTAGCTAACATTTTTCCTGTTACGTGCCGGAACATGGGTTAACAAGTCATGCATAACTTTATCTTCAATAGGCATTTGATCTTCAGACGTTAAGCTCGCAGGTACAGGCATTACAGGGGCGTGGCTCTCGCGAGGCTCGTCATCTTTTAAAGGGTCCGGTAGGGAAATAGTTAAATGGCCTGTCTCTCTCTCCCCTTGTTTCACCAAGGACAAATACCTTCGCAAAAGGTTTGTGTATTTGGACCTTATCATAAGGGTTCAATCCTTTTTGATTCAAAATATCCTTCATGGCCGTATCCAAATCATTTTCCGCTGTTTGTCTGATATTTTCGGGACCCTGCACGTTTTTTTTAAGTCTATCCAACTCTTGTTGTGGCACCAGATACATTTTATTGGCCATCACCCTATGTGTTCAACCACCACGTCGGGCTGCAATAAGGCTGGTGATGAAGGGCACGGCTATACTTAGTAAAAGTAGAATAAAACCGCCAGACTGTTGTATGCTATGTCGTTTCTTTTGAAGACCGACCCTTTTATTGGCAAAGAGCATGATCGAGGTCTTTTGTCTCTTTAATTTTTTCAATTGTGTCAGGGTGAGTGGAATGCGTCCTTTGAGAAGATTCAAAGCAATCTCACATAGGGATAATATGAGATCTGAAGAACAGTGAACCAAGATGGCCTTCCGTTCATTAGATGTAGCCCCAACTAGGCTTCTCAAGAGGGGCAAGTTTCTTTTTAAACGCAGAGACATAGCGGCTACTTTTTTTTAGGAATGTACGCAGCCGGCCACTCCCACGGGAACAGACCGGTTCGTAGCCTCAGGTGTTCTGGAGTATTTGCTTTTAAATCCACGATTAAATAAGAAAATGGCGCTTGGGTAGCGTCCTCGTAGCTCTCCATAAAGTAGGATTTCCTTCCCGGGTACATCTGCTGAGCTAGAGTGTTAATTTGTAGTTTGTCTCTAGGATTTAGAACAAAACCATGTAATTGCCGTTCAAACTGATGGTGCGGCTATTTTTTACCTTGGTGAAACACATTCTGCACCAAGTAAAGCACGGACAGGTTTCTATGATGAGTATATTGGGTAAACGCTCGGGCAATTTCGGGATGTTCGCTACCTGCAAATAGCATATCGTCCAAAACCAACAGATTGTTTTTATGAGGAGGTAAAAGTGCATCATCAGACAGGGAATCAGGTATTCCTTCAACAAACTTGATTTTTATTGTCTTCAACAATTCATCATACAGAGGTTGATAACAAGAATAACACCACACAACATTATCAGGCTTTTGAGATAACACATGTTAAGAATTCTCTAAAATACTTTTTACAAAACAAGTTTCACCACTATTCGAAGGCCCTGCGATTAAGGCCGAAAATGGTAGTTGCAACCGGGGGTCAAAACCTTCTACAGCAGTCATTATATCTTAAGCTTTAAGACACCCTGTAGCTTGTAGCATAAGTCAGTAGCCAAAGGGGTAATGTGGTCCAGTCAGGCAAAAGCAGTCTCTTGTCATAGACAACCCTGAATCTTTTAGTAAGTGGGGCCTTCCTCAGATGGAAGCCCTTTATTATACCCAGCAATCTTTTTGTAGTAGCTCCTAAATCTCAAAGTCACTATTCCTGTCATTTAGAACCCCCCCCTCGAACAAGCATGTGATTGATTCCTAATTTTTACACGAGGGGTATTTTTTCATAGTTTTTGAGTCACGCCTGACACACTGCGGCCTGTAGCATAAGTCAGTAGCCATGGGGCAATGTGGTCCCGTCAGGCAAAAGCACTCTCTTGTCATAGACAACCCTGAATCTTTTAATGAGTGGGGCATTCCTCAGATGGAAGCCCTTTTTATCCCTAACAATCTTTTTGTAGGAGCTCAAAATCTCCAAGTCACTATTCCTGTCATTTAGGAACCCCTCGACCAAGCGTGTGATTGATTCCAAGTTTACACGCTGGGCATTTTCATAGTTTTGAGTCACTCCTTTGGCTTTCAATACCACGTGATTCTTTAGAGTTCTAAAAGCATAGCTTTTGGGCCCACAGGATGACCATTCTGTGATATGGTCACCCTCTCTGCGAGTTCGCTCGTTAAGCCACCCAGATAGTGGCTGAGTGGGGGGCTCCAATCCCCTGGTTTGCTTACATAGACCACAGAGTCTGTGTCGTGGTAAAGTACCCACCTCTGAAGTTGCTCCATGAGCTTGTACAGTTCAAGTCGGCCATAGGCCGTGGTAAATGCTGCAAATCAAATCAAATTTTATTTGTCACATACACATGGTTAGCAGATGTTAAATGCGAGTGTAGCGAAATGCTTGTGCTTCTAGTTCCGACAATGCAGTGATAACCAACAAGTAATCTAACTAACAATTCCAAAACTACTGTCTTATACACAGTGTAAGGGGATAAGGAATATGTACATAAGGATATATGAATGAGTGATGGTACAGAGCAGCATACAGTAGATGGTATCGAGTACAGTATATACATATGAGATGAGTGTGTAGACAAAGTAAACAAAGTGGCATAGTTAAAGTGGCTAGTGATACATGTGTTACATAAGGATGCAGTCGATGATGTAGAGTACAGTATATACATATGCATATGAGATGAATAATGTAGGGTAAGTAACATTATATAAGGTAGCATTGTTTAAAGTGGCTAGTGATATATTTACATAATTCCCATCAATTCCCATTATTAAAATGGCTGGAGTTGGGTCAGTGTCAATGACAGTGTGTTGGCAGCAGCCACTCACACTGTTAGTGGTGGCTGTTTAACAGTCTGATGGCCTTGAGATAGAAGCTGTTTTTCAGTCTCTCGGTCCCAGCTTTGATGCACCTGTACTGACCTCGCCTTCTGGATGATAGCGGGGTGAACAGGCAGTGGTTCGGGTGGTTGATGTCCTTGATGATCTTTATGGCCTTCCTGTAACAACGGGTGGTGTAGGTGTCCTGGAGGGCAGGTAGTTTGCCCCCGGTGATGCGTTGTGCAGTCCTCACTACCCTCTGGAGAGCCTTACGGTTGAGGGCGGAGCAGTTGCCGTACCAGGCGGTGATACAGCCCGCCAGGATGCTCTCGATTGTGCATCTGTAGAAGTTTGAGAAACTGCAAGAAACACATTTACATTACCCGGGGGTAGAACCCACTTCTTGTTACGTCGCCATTGCACCAAGGTAATGTCTTGACTCAAGAATGAAAAATGTGAAATTTCATATTGGTCCGAAAAAACGAATTCCAAAAATTCTTCAGGGTCTTTAATAATCGACGTTGTTAGCATATTACACCTCTGCGCTAATTTGCCCCAAAGCGAATTTAAGTACAATTTCGACACATTTCGTTTGGTTTTGTTGACCTCTATTCTGTCAGGGTCAAGAAGGATGCCTTCTCTGTCATGATAGTCTTGAATGTACCTGTCTTTACTCTCTTGATCTGTGACCGATGCAGGATAGCCTGAAGCCATTTGCTTACATCTCAAAAAGGTCTTGATGTACTCTTTAAAAAGAGTGTCTGATTTCTTTGAAAAGTTCCATACTTCAAAGATTTTGGCCACACGATACCCCATCTCTAAAGCCTTAGAGAATTCAGCTGTGACCCATACACCTGTCAGTGCTCTTTCTTGATCGGTGTGATCACATGGGGTTTGTTGTATGTTTTCACTGCAGGTGTGACAAAGGGGAAAGAAAAGTTTTCCTTGAGGGCCCCTGTAAGGCAACACAGGTATAAACAAACCCCTTGGAGGGTAGACTGTTGCTTTGATCAGACCAAAATAGTTTTGAGGTAAGTCAAAATCACAATGAATAATTTCAGGATGACCTATAGGATAGCATGAGGAACTCATTACATGCGGATAAAGGGATGTAAAATCCACATAGCCTATTGTCTCGTCGGGTTGCGCTACATACCTCAATGTCAAAGCATTGGTACGGCCGCCATACAAGGCCTGTCTTGGTTCCAGAGGTTCTGGGGTGTCAAAGCTGGAAAGGAATGCTTGAACATGAGGATCAGACTTTTTGAGGGCTGTCCATTCGTGCTCCCACAAAACAACCACTTTTAGACCGTAAGTAGCCTGTAAAGAATCAACTTTGTCTTGAAACTCTTGGTACATTTCCCCAAAAGTCTTTTGGGTTAGGACACACATGTTCTGGGGCACAAAGCAAGATTTGCAACCATGGAAGAAACAACACGTGTACTCATACACGGTCTCAACCCCGTCAATCTGGGTGTAGCCATCTACATGGTAAGAGCCAAATGCCTAAAATGTTTTAGAAAGAGTAGTGCACAATTGGATCCTTCTGCAGACCACTTTTCCCCCTTGAATGTCGTGGTAGATACAAAAATAGGCAAATGATCCCCCGATTGCTGATTTGTCTCAAAATCATAGAACACATATTTCTCTGAATGTTCATCTTCAGCCAAGGGCTGAATATAACACTCGTGTGTGGCACTTCTAGAACCACTTCAGCATTTCTGCTTTTCAGCGGCCCTTTACAGATTGGACAATGTATGATTCCACAAACATGTGGTTTAGGGCTATCTATTTTAAGGCTGTAATTGCAATGACATGTTGGGCATTTCTTGTCAATGGCACAAATGCTTACAGATTTACAGGCCTTAGGGTGCCATGTTTCAATTTTGTGTTTATCGTAACAGTAGGTCGAACGACATGTGTGCTGGCAATCCTCACAGGGTGTCAAGTTTAGGATTTGCATAGGGCACTCTGCATCCTGACATACCGAACAGTTATAACGGCACGAGTGCCCCCCCTTTCGGGTGTAGCCGGTATGGCAGGATGGACACACATAGGGGGCGCCTATGAACGCCGTGATGTTGGTAACGGAGTAGTAATGTTCATTTTGCACATAAAAGTACAGAATCTGAGGGTGCGGTTGGGGGGTGTTTTGGAACTTCAAGAGAGATGCATTAGCTCTACTGTGGTACAAAACCACAATCTTGATATTCAGAAAGTTTTCAAATTTGACAATTTCTGAGAATGCCACCCCTTCATGGATCCCGAGACCCACGGCCGTTTGGATCTCTCTAGCCTTTTGCAATGCCGTCAGATCAGTACATCCGGGGTTAAGTAAATGCGCTAGGCCTATTGCAAAACATAGCTTATTATCGGGATTGTGAACGTTTATGAGGTAGGCCCTTTTATTGCTTATGATTTCTGACTGCATTAGGCTATCAAGCTTCCTTCTCTGCCCACCACCTCCCTGCGGTTGACATATTATTTGCACTACAAGCTCGAGGGTCCGATCGGCTATGATGGCTAAATTTGACTGAACAAGGCGTTCTAGCAGCGCGGTAAATTGTTCAAGATCTGCTTCGCCATTGGGTAAAATAAGAGATACTGTATCATGCAGGCTATCTCCACAAATTTCCAACTGTAAGACATCACGAGGTTCGCCATAATCTCTTGCCGTCTCTAACAGATCATTTAGAGTGTCCATTATCATCATGTAAAATACAGCATAGTCAAGATTCTGATTCACCCATAGGAAATTGAAAAACTGTCGAATCTCTGTATTGTTGAATTTATTCCTGTACACAACCCTGACACATCTATCATGAACATCTGCCTCCAGATTTATTAGACAATTGTCCAATTCCCCAAAAACATCTTGTGGCGTTTCAGACTCTACGGACCTGGGCGTTACTGGTTGTTCTATCGCTGTTGGGGTGGTCGGGGCCAAACTTGTCTGACTCTCGTTCATCTGATTAATTAAGGTTATGAGGGCTTCGGGAATCTGGGATAACATGTTTTCCTCAAGCGCCCCTGACTCGTTCATACGATTAATCATTTCTAAGAGTTCGGCGGGAATCTGTGTTAATATGCTTTCATATAACGTTCCTGACTCGTTCATACGTTTAATAACTTCTAGGAGTTCGGCTGGAATCTGGGATAAGAGGCTTTCAACTGTCTCCCCTTGTTGCGGTAGTTCAGCCATTTTTGGATAATTAAGGGGGTTAGTTTTTTGGGGTCTTTCTGTAATGGTTGGTGTTACATGTATGATTTTAGCGTCTGTATTTGCGTTTTTTAACGGGGTTGCTGTTTAACATGCGTTTAATTGTTCTATGCCAGAATAACATATCGTCTCTGTACTGTCTCTCAATTAAATCCCCCCAGTCGTTTGTATAGCAAAACATTCCTCGATTTCAAAGCCCTGGAAAATAATGTGAAAAACCTTTCTTGTTCGGCTGCAGGTACAGAGGCCGTAGAATTGACTGGGTCGATAAGGTTGGCCGCATCACAGAATAGCTGGTCGTCAACATCTGACATGTCATTAAAAACAGGTCTCTCGGGTGTTTCATCGGGAATGCTCGGGGCGCCGGAATCCCCCAGCTCTAGATGTATGTGGCCGTCTGTGCCGTTTTTCGCCGGGGCGGAGTCTGAATGAAAATAATACATACAAAATTACGTTATTAGATATAAAAAAATATATGTTAGCTACATACAAATGTCAAATACCTTTCAGGTATAATAATATATATTAACAATACATAGTTAAAATACCTCTGCTTTTTTGGAGCTTGTTGTGACGAATCGCCGAAACCGGGGATGTGTGACTTTTTCCCTCTAGTGTTCCAGATTCTGCTGGGCCTGTCTCCGGGCAGTCTGAAAAAACATTATTTGTCCTTGTTTTAACATAGGCTATCAACAGATCTATAACTAATAAAAAGGCTTATAACTAATAACAAAACTGTATAATGGTCTCATACCGTGTCCCTGGAGCGCCGGCTCGTGAAGCAGCAAGTTCCCGGCCCAACAGTAGTTTTCTGGTGGGCTTGATTCAGAGCAATGTACTTGGGCCACCGCTGCTCTTTGCCTGTTGCGGTCTGGAATATTTCGGGAGGGGGTCGATGTTCCCTGGATTCGGGGTGAGTTTGAAAAATCGCTCATACAGAACGGTAGAATTGCATCAAAGTCCGGCGTGTCAGATGTCCATAACGCATCCTTTATCATTCCTGGCTGTATGTCGGCTGTAAATACATAAAATAGTTTTTTAAAATAGTACATACTATTTTTTAATTTTTATATATAAATATTCTTGGGTATGTGTTTAATTATAATGACATACAACGAAAAAAGGCCGATGGTGATTTCCTGCCTGACTTTTGCTCCTGTGAACCCCCCCTCATGTTGTTCCAGATCCGGTAAATTGCGTAAAAGCTGCGTAAATGTCGGGGATCCTCGACACTATTAGACAATATTAACAGTTATACGCTATATCTACACTTTTTTAACCTATATTGGCCTTTTGGCCTGAAATACCCAAATAACTAGGGGTTAATATTACAATAATATTCAAACAAATCTTAAAATATGTTTTTCATTTACTCACCTCCAGAAATATCCATTATGCGAGATTCCCTTATTCAGAATATTATTATTATTATTATTTTAATCTGTCCGTGCAGCTCAATATTCGGGCCTGTATGTTTGTGCTAAAGCAATGCTAACAGCGTTAACAATAGTTCTGTCCCTAACTATCTAAAAGTACGGAATGAGTTTTTGAGAGATGTATGCTACACCCCACCCCTGTATGTCTGTTTTAGAGCCCCCAAAAGGCTTTGAATTCAAAGTACCGTTCTGTCTGCATTGGGTTTGCTAGAATCCCTGTGTGTTGATTAGATATCAGTGTTTAACCAGGGCTGTAGGCCTATATCTTGACAGGCCATATGACCGATAATGTAAACCTTGGTTTCAAACGATTCTCTACAGATAGAGCTCTGGGACCCCGGGTTGAACCCCCACCTTAGGGTTTATGTAACACACACACACACACACACAACCACACACACACACGCCTGTTGCTACGTCACAAGCCCACTCACACACACACACACCCCTGATTCTATTTTACTTCGCGACAGAGCTGGAAGACGTTGTTAAATAGGCTTTCCCATAGTTAAAGGGTGAGATACCGTTTTTAAAATTCCTTTTATTGAATTCCAAAATATTTCGTACAACCTTTAAGACATGTTTGAATTAAGTAACACATTTGAATAATATTTAAACATGCATCGCACATGTTTTATGTAAAAAAAAACTTGGAGGCCGGTCTTTGTACATTATTACAAACTTTAATAAAACTTAATGTTCATAACATACCCATGTAGGAATAGACTATAAAATAATACATGTTTTTTCAGATCTTACAGTTGTCTCCGCCAGACCCTAGCGTGAGAGAAAAGAGCGCTACCCCTTAGTTAAATGGGGGCTATACATTTTCAAAATTAACACCTACATTTTAACACACGTTATAATTCAACATTTTTTACTATTTCTTCCAGATATAGGGGTCCTGTTAGCCCTGAACATTATCCGTTTCCAATTCCCCATCGCAAAGTCTTTTCCGCGCTCCGTCGAAGCTCTGTCCACTTTCCATCCAGGGAAAGATCCGCCTCCGACCTTGTTGTTCCGGGGTATGTCTCAACGATAACCTCGGCCATCGCCGGAATTGTTCACGATTTTCGAAAAGACTGTCCAGCTTATTCATCAGGGTTCTGAAAACGTGGTAATCGCGCCATTTAAAACTGAACATTATTTGAAAAAAATGTACATCCTTGCATGCTTTGGAGGATACAAATGAACTGACCGTTTTCGTAGCATTTGCTCTATCAAATTGTTCACATGCTAAAATTGTCACTCTGGAGTCCGGGGTATAAGTCATGGAAGTGACTCTTAGAGCCATCAGATCATTTCGTCCACAGACTTGTTCTTCCAACGCATATCCTGGCAGCCTTGAAGCACTCAGGGCGCGTTCCATTTGACACAAAGCTAGGCTTATTTTAAGCCATTCTCGCATCCTTAGCGCTGGAGAAAAACTCTCGGGTTCTGCACGATAAAAGGGTTGGGACACGCTGTCTGTGAATATCTTAACCGTAGATTCCTCCGGGTTGAATATGTACGAAATATGTCCCTCGCTTGTAGACAAAAATCCTTTAAAACATTCTGGAGCCTCAAGCAAAATATCCTCCAGGCTTTTGGCGTTGGATTCATGACATGAGCTACAGAGCACTCCGAGAATTCCCCTTGTAGACATATTTTAGATGTTTAATATTCAGGTCTTAAAAATGGCTTGTTCTGGACATTTATAAAGCCTAGGCCCCAGATCCATAACCCTGGACATTCCTGCTTCATAGATAACAACCATAAGGGAGATAAAGCTGGGGGGGTGGGAGACATACACGGTCCCTAAAGTTCAAACACTCAACCCCCACCCTCCCCAGTTCAACCAGCCCCCCTAGACATCAAGCAACAGGACTACTTCAAAGCATACCATAGAGATATAAAATAACACACACCCTCTAACACGGGAACACATGAACAGGGGGGGACGGGCCGGAGGCCCATATTCAGACATGTACACGTCATCATGACGTACGGTCATCAATCAATCATTTTGACCCGTGCCGTCTACTGTATTCTCTCTTCTGCGCATAGTGACACTCACCTGGACTCCATCACCTCCTTGATTACCTTCCCTATATTATGTCACTCCCTTTGTTTTCTTCCCCAGTCGTCATTGTTTCTGTTTCTGTGTAATTGTCTGTGAGTTGTTCGTGCTTTCTTGTTTTGTATTATGTCACGTTTACTTATTAAAACACTCACTCCCTGAACTTGCTTCCTGACTCCCAGCGCACACGTTACAAGAACCCTCAGCCCCTATGAAGGAGAGCATGGGTGCTCATTGCTCATGATGAGACACGCTTCTTTTTCGCCTTGGTCTTCAAAGATGGTCGACCTCCTTCACTGTCTGCTCTCAATAATAAATCCCTCTGAAGTGTCAAGGGTCACATATTTCCTTCTCAAACCTTTCCCCACCGCCGGAGTCTTTCTAATATACCGTGTGTGTGTGTGTGTGTGTGTGTGCAAGCAAACGTGTTCTCTGTGCAGTGGATGTGCTTTAAACATGGCACATTAAAAACCCCTTGACTGCCCTGAGCGATGCACCGTGGAGGCATCTGGACCAAGGACATACTATCAAAAGGCTTTCTGTCAGGACTAAATGGCCAGCAGGTTACATGGGAGATGGTGCATGTGACATTGAGTGGAGGAGATGGTTTGTGTGTGTCTATGAGGGCCGTGAGGTGCAAAGGTCACCCCCCCCCCCAAATCACAGGTCAGCTTTTGGCCACACAGATACTTTGGCAGGTGCTTTTTGTCATCAGATTTTCTATTTCCTCATATAATTCCTCATGTGACATTGTTACTGTCAACATCACCACTACATTTCCCGTGAATGAAAGCGGTGAAGTGGGATCCCAGGCTGTATCACAGCTGGCCATGTTCAGGAGTCCCATAGAGTGGCGCACAATTGGCCCAGCGTCATCCGGGTTAGGGGAGGGTTTAGCCGGGGGGGGCAGACACATTGGTAGGTCATGTTTCAGAGGACGCATGACTCGATCTTCACCCCCCTAGCCCATCGTGGAGTTGCAGCGATGAGACAAGATTGAAATTGGGGAGAGGTGGAGTGGAGGAGGATAGAACAGTTGATGTGACTAAAACAAAAAGCAGATGTTCAAATTGTGGGATGAGGATGGAATACTGTTCAATCCCTTCCTCGCCCACCTCCCCATCCAATCCCACGCCTCCATGAATTACTTACCCCAACCACTGGTATAAAAGAGATTTGGGAGGATCATAGGTAACTGGGTCACGTTTATTAGGGCACACAACAAAAATGAGCATTTCTTATTGGACAAGCCCAAGTAGTAGCCCCATGGCTATCTGTTTTCTCCCGTTTGCCGAATGAACACAACCCTGTTGTGATAATCCACCACTCTTCCTTCTCTCACTGTGTTGGTTTGTATAGGCTTAGTAATAACTAACTGTGCTGTTGTGTTTCAGTACACTTGTTATCATTGAAGTTGCCCTCTAAAGGTGGTTGAATGTCAAGGCAAGTAAATGAGCGCTAGAATTTTAGGAGCAGGTTGAAATTGCTTGTTTATTCACCCTCTTATGTTTAAGGTAGGATTGGTTCAGGGTAAGTGGATCCTACTCAAACTCAAAGTTCACGACTTGGGGAGGATCGCGGATGATGCAAGGATATTTTGGGGTGGATTTGTGCCCATACAAGCAACTTCTACCCAGAGCAGAATCACATCCATACTTTAATGGGTAAAAGAACAGATGGAAAGAACTAAACTCTCACCATCAGACAAGTCAAAGAGACATCAGAAGGACAGTCTCGTACGGCCGACTCATTGAGGCTCAAACTCTGGTGTTTTGTTCTGCATGAAAGCTGTTACCTACTGTATCAGATGCTCATATTCCCGACTTTAAGAAAACTACAAACGCATCGCAAGCCTTTTCCATCCGGTGGAAGTCTGTGAGAGGGTTCCCACAGGGATTACCAAGCCTCTCCACACACACACACACACACACACACACACACACACACACACACACACACACACACACACACACACACACACACACACACACACACACACACACACACACACACACACACACACACACACACACACACACACACACACACACACACACACACACACACACACACACACACACACACACCTCTCCTTCACATGGAACATCTGCTAAACTGTACTCCTCACCTTTCCACCTGAGAGTGAGTCATCTTCCCACTATTGATCCCCCATTAAGTTCGCCCATCACAACCCAGAACAGATGTCAAAACCAGACGTCTCGCAGATTGCTGTTTTTAATAAAATATGCAATAAAGAGAGCGAAAGGGGCGGGGGGGTTAAGACATGCTTCTCCAATTGAAGGAATCTGAAAAACCTGGAGGTGTGTGTTTGTGTGTGTTTGTGTGAGTGTGTGTGGGTGTGTGTACGTGGGTGTGTGTATGTGTGTTGCTTGGCAGGTTGTTTCATAAGTTTTTCGCCTCCACTGATGTGGTTGACGAGAAACTTTCTTAAAAGGGCATTTGAAGATGTTACAAGCGAGGCACCCACATGTGTTTGTGTTGGAGCTTCAGATCGACTAGACTCCCTCACTTCAATTGCATCTCTGTAGGTCTGCTGCTTGTGGATGCTCTGAGAGAGGCAGAGCAAAGCAAAAGGAGAGGAGAGCCCGGCTAAATATCAAAAGGATCAAAATTCTCCTTTCACTGAGCCCAGGGTTCCATCGCAAATACCTGGCTACAGGTAAACAGAAAATGGTCAAATTCAGAAGAAAGATCATCGATAATCAAAGGTTGGCTCATGAATCATCAATGTCGTGATCTAGAACACATTGGCTCCTTTGAGTTCAAAAGAGGATGGACAGACATTTGTTTGATGGATGGAACTGGAGAAATGGACACAGACGAGTGCAAGAGGTCAGGTCACCAGTCTCTTGGACTTGTCAAAAGAAGAGGAGAAGGGAAGGAAAGGCAGACGCATTCACCGTGAGTCTTGAGACCCGCCTCCGGCTGCATCATGAAAGGACAACGGCTCTTACGTGCTCGGGCGACATTCTCTTTCCTCACAAATGTATTTATCCGACTGACATGTACACACGTCTGCCTGCCACGAGCCTTAAGACGATGGGCTTATGAATTATACATCGACGGCAGCTGCATATTTTTTAATTGATTTTGGAGTACAAACAGCATGTAAATTGTGAAGCTTCGTTCAAGAGCCCCAGGGAGTTAGCCTTTTATCTACTAATGTGTTTATTACCATTGAAAACTGTAATAAAATGCAAGCGGAGGATGAGGAAAAGGAAGTGGGGAATATTTAAGGCGGCGTTTGAGGCGTGTCAGGAAGGTCTCTTACAGGATCTGATGGGCTGTTTAGCTCGTCCTTTTCTTCTGCTCTTGTCTAACCTCCTTTGTTCGAACTTGGCCTCATGTCATATCAATGCCGCTTCTTCGTTATCTCACTTGGAAGGACACATACGCCTGATTTACAGTACAGTACATTTTCTTTTCGCATTTCCTTTCCAGCACAGTTCCAGTAACTATGGATACGTAACCAGGCCAGCCTAGTACAGTTCGGCTTTGCCTGGCTCAGTTTGGCCCTATGTTGTGAATCAGGCACTGCCCAACTAGCATGAAATGTTCTCAGAACCATATGTTTCTTAAAGATTGGTGAGAGCGTGGTTATTTTGCATACAACCTTGCCACAACGTTCTGGGAATGGTGCAGGATACCCAGCTAGCACATAATGTTCGGTGAACCATGTGTTTCTCAGGTGGCAATTTCAGCACAGCATATTGTTTGTGGCAGGTTTCGTCATAGCTCTATTTATAGTAATGTTCTCAAATTGTTCTGAGAACGTTAAGAAACAACGCTTTTCTGTGGGAATTCTAGTACTTCAGCATAATGTTTTCTACAGGTTTCCTCGTGGTTTTATTTCAGGTCATGTTCTCAGAACGTTCCATAAAACCTTCCCATAAAAACCACAAGCAAACAGTAGTAATGTTCAAAGAACGTTCTAAGAATGTTATTTAAAAACGTACATTCCGTTCTCAGTCAACAAAACTCTTGCGATCCTCTATCTTGTTAAGTGTGTTCAGGTGTGCTACTAATTGGCCACACCTGGTCTTAAGGAGTGCTTGTTTACTTTGAAATGGGGTCTGTTTGAATATACAAAAAAATAACAGCTTTGTATAAGTAAAGAAAACATGGCATGCTAGCTCCATCCTCTTGGCGCCAATGGAATTATTCCATGGATAGAGAACAGAAGACCATAGGTTTGAATCGTACTGATGCCGTGCCACAACAAAATATGTGTTTGTAGGATTAATGCCTATGCAAATGGTTTTCCATGTGTCCTGTCTGTGCTTGGAGTAACCCAGGTAACCCAAACTAAGCTAGCAGTGTTATTATTATTGAAACATTCAGTGAAAGTTTAACAAAGTAATTAAAAACTTTAAAATAATCTACAGTATAATTTCTATTCTCAGAATGTTAGTAAAAACCTCTCAGGAAAACGTTCAGGGAACCCTAGTAAAATGTACTCAGAACCTCCCTGTAGCCTAACTAATATATGTTCCCAGAACAGGCTAAATGTTCCCTTCCGTTCTCAGAACATAAAAGAATGTTATGTTTTACCGGTCAGGAAACGTACGGCTTCATTCCCAGAACCAATGGGAAACCAAAAACGTACGTTCCCACAACTTCAAATAAAATCACATTTTATTTGTGACATGCTTTGAAAACAACAGGTGTAGACTAACAGTGAAAACGTACGTTCCAACAACTTCCAAGGAAACAAATGTGCTAGCTGGGTATAGTAGAAGTCTCTAGAGGAATTTGGCTGAAAATGCAATAATCACATGACATCCAAATAGCACTAAAGGGATTAAATAAATCATGTATATCTATATGCCAAGTTATTCACAGCTATGAGAAAGAATGAGTGCAGGTTACTGTCAGTGGAAATTCAAAAACACATGAAACAGCTGGTGGGACCAATCTTGACCTGGCTGTTGCATGGAACCGATCATGAGACAGTCAGCAACTTCTAAGCCAATGAGCATCCCCCTTTTTATCCTGGTGGGGAAAAAGGCTCAATCATATGAGAAGGGTCTTCAAAGAACGACACATGCTGAACCAAGGTCATTGAGTGATCGGATTGTCTGAGGCACTATAAAGTACATTTCTCTTTCTCTGATTAATTGCATATGATCTCAATTAGCTTGACCTTTGACCCTTGTAGGATGTCCTCTGTGCCAATTCAAAGTCTCACTTTTCGTCAAAAGTTATTAATGAAGTGGAACAATGGACCTTAGTTAATAGCCTAAGGACTACTACAGTAGTTATATGTGTCACAATTACAGTAAATGAGGTTAACTTTAATTGTAGCACGTAATGTTTGCATGGAAACCCATCTCCAGCAGAATTTAAATTTTTTTTTTTAATCCATTCAGCAGTTTGTTTAGAAATATACAGTATCGGTCAGAAAAGTATTAAAATATCACAATATGCAGTTGAAGTCGGAAGTTTACATACACTTAGGTTGGAGTCACTAAAACTCGTTTTTCAAACACTCCACAAATTTCTTGTTAACTAACAAATTATAGTTTTGGCAAGTCGGTTAGGACAGCTAAGTAATTTGTCCAACAATTGTTTACAGACAGATTATTTCACTTATAATTCACTGTGTCACAATTCTGGTGGGTCAGAAGTTTACATACACTAAGTTGACTGTGCCTTTAAACAGCTTGGAAAATTCCAGACAATGATGTCATGGCTTTAGAAGCTTCTGATGGCTAATTGATATCATTTGAGTCAATTAGAGCTGTACCTGTGGATGTATTTCAAGGCCTACATTCAAACTCAGTGCCTCTTTGCTTGACATCATAGGAAAATCTAAATAAATCAGCCCCCAAAAGTTGTAGACCTCCACAAGTCTGGTTCATCCTTGGGAGCAATTTCCAAACGCCTGAAGGTACCACATTCATCTGTACAAACAATAGTACGCAAGTATAAACACCATGCAACCGCGCAGCCGTCATACCGCTCAGGAAGGAGACGCATTCTGTCTCCTAGAGATTAACGTACTTTGGTGCGAAAAGTGCAAATCAATCCCAGAACAACAGCAAAGGACCTTGTGAAGATGCTGTAGGAAACAGATACAAAAGTATCTATATCAATAGTAAAATGAGTCCTATATCGAAATTACCTGAAAGGCCGCTCAGCAAGGAAGAAGCCACTGCTCCAAAACTGCCATAAAAAAGCCAGACTAGGGTTTGCAACTTCACATAGGGACAAAGATCGTACCTTTTGGAGAAATGTCCTCTGGTCTGATGAAACCAAAATAGAACTTTTTGGCCATAATGACCATCGTTATGCTTGGAGGAAAAAGGGGGAGGCTTGCAAGCCGAAGAACACCATCCCAACCTTGAAGCACGGGGGGCAGCATCATGTTGTGGGGGTGCTTTGCTGAAGGAGGGAATGGTGCATTTCACAAAACAGATGGCATCATGAGGATGGAAAATGATGTGGATATATTGAAGCAACATCTCAAGACATCAGTCAGGAATTTAAAGCTTAGTCGCAAATGGGTCTTCCAAATGGACAATGACTACAAGCATACTTCCAAAGTTGTGGCAAAATGGCTTAAGGACAACAAAGTCAAGGTATTGGAGTGTCCATCACAAAGCCCTGACCTCAATCCCGTAGAAGATTTGTGGGCAGAACTGAAAAAGTGTGTGCGAGCAAGGAGGCCTACAAACCTGACTCAGTTACACCAGCTCTGTCAGGAGGAATGGACCAAAATTCACCCAACTTATTGTGGGAAGCTTGTGGAAGGCTACCCAAAACATTTGACCCAAGTTTAAATAGTTTAAGGCAATGCTACCAAATACTAATTGAGTGTATGTCAACTTCTGACCCACTGGGAATGTGATGAAATAAATACAAGCTGAAATACATCATTCTCTCTAGTTTATTCTGGCATTTCACATTCTTAAAATAAAGTGGTGATCCTAACTGACCTAAGACAGGGAATTTTGACTATGTTTAAATGTCAAGAATTGTGAAAAACTGAGTTTAAATGTATTTGGCTAAGGTGTATGTAAACTTCAGACTTCAACTGTATTTAATATATTTGACACTTTCTCCATCGGCTTTTACATCACCTTCAAATTTAAATGAATATGAATTCTCCATATCGCGCTTATCTGGTTCCTGTACTTCCTGCTAATTGCCTCAATATTGCTTTAACAGATGGCTGCCTTACTTTGGTAATTGCCTTTTGGGAGTTTGTCTAATTTAGCCGACTCAAACTGTGCATCTCCCCGTGGCGATAGATCTCTCAGAAAGCTCTGAAAGGTCAGCACTGAGTGTCCTGTAATTATTTCAGACACGCCAGCAAAAGACATTCCACCTCCGTGCTCCATCTAGTACCATCTGCATCCATGACAACAGTCAAATGCTAATTTAGTCCCATTTGCAGTTGCAGGACACTTGTTTTGATTTTCCAGTTTTGATTTGTCATGATGTGTAGCTACACTGGTGTCATCCAGATAATACAAACTCTGACTCTACTGTGTTTGCATATGGTTGTCCAGTTACTCGTGGTTTTTCTTTTATGCAATTTGAGGACACGACCAATATCAATTTAGATTTAATCTGTTTGTGCCTCGGCAATCATCTGTGATGAAAGCAGTAGGCCTGGAGGAAGAGCAACTAGCAAAAAAAAAACGGAAGAAGATTTCTGACTCTTTAGGACTGTTAAATGTTGTTGAATGTTTGAGTCACAGTCGGGAAATGAAATATATCAACCATACAGGACTATTATGATGGAGACCTTGGACTTAAATGCCATGACGCCCGTTTGTACCATTTCCATTTCGATGCTCTCCTGTTATGATCACATGGGTTATTACATGTGCAGGAAACTCATGAAATCAAACAGGTGTTTATATTGCTGTGAAATCTTGATTGTCGCTTCGAACGAACGGATAACTTCTCTCATTTATCCCATTCAAGTTAATGCAACGCAAGAGCATGATCCAAGGAGGAAGATGGTAATTCAGCTAATTATACCATAGATTATTCTGTCTATTCTCTACATTATCGCTGATTAACTTATTTCTACAACATGGTTGCTGAGCCTAGTCTTGGACTAAAACGCATGAAGAAACTCTGTGTACACTGCTTTTTAGTCCAGGACTGAATCGGTTGTCTGGGAAACGGGCCCTGAAAGTTTAGTGTTGAAAATATCCTGATAGTTTTACAGACTGAAAGAGGTGTAGAAAAAAAACAAGATAAAGATAAAATCAACTTCCGGGAGGCTGATCAATATTTCAACATTGGTTTTAGATTGGACTCGCCACGTGATCACAACATTATCGACGGATAATAAAGCAAATACTGTCAAAGAATAAAATGTTCCTTTTTGACACTTTCTGCTTCGAATGTTCGGTTCTAGGGATGCAAGGATGGACAGAGTCACTTTGGATGGAAAATTCTCTTTCCACGTTGACTAGGAGATAAACTGAAGTACCAAGACAAATACTTTCACCACGTACACGGATTCTCAATTTGTGGCATTTTAGTCCAGCCATACTGGGATTGAGGTAGAAATTATGCACCAATTTAACATTTTAAAAAGCATGTTATATTAAATGAAGTCCCCTTTAATTCTGACCAGATAGAGAATTCAATAAATCAGATTTTTAATATTAATCAAGTCTTGCTAAAGTGCCAAAATTGTTCCTCCGTCAACCCTGTGTCACTTCTAGGAAGACTTTATCCCATCATTGTAAAGCCCTAGTTATTTTGTTGCTTTGACAAGGTCAGTTCTGAAGATTATGTTATTTATTCATGTGATTAGTGATTCATTTACGTCTGTCCCTCATTTTAAGGTCAAACCTGTTACGTGAACTGTACTCATGTTTTAATAAGGGGAAAAACCCTTTAAAATATATGTTTTTTTAAAGAAACATTGAATAGTCAAAACATACACTTTGGAAAAAGGGTTCCGAAAAGGTTATTTCGCTGTCCCCATAGGAGAACTCTTTTGGGTTCCATGTAGAATCGTCTGTGGAAAGGGTTCTTCATTGAATGCAAAAGGGTTCAACCTGGAACCAAAGGGATTCTACCTGGAACCAAAAAGGGGTTTTTCAAAGGGTTATCCTATGGGGACAGACGTTGTAGATAGCACCTTTCTTTCTAAGAGTGCAGTGTAAAAGCAGGTGAACAGGTTCCACTCTTTTTGGCCATTTTCTGGTATTTTGTGGTGGAAAACTGAACGGGTCGAGCAAAACACTTCACCAATAGATAGACAGGCTTGAAATGTTTTAACAATTGCATTCAATTACCACTCCCTGTTGCACACAACAATCTTCCATTACCCTGTCACATTGGGATTCATGATTTAACATCCAGTGAAATTGCTTTCGCGAAATTCAAAAATACTATACTGTACCGGTACAGAGTCAATATGCGGGGGCACCGGTTAGTTGAGGTAATTAAGGTAATATGTACATGCAGGTAGAGTTATTAAAGTGACTACACGTAGATAATAACAGAGAGTAGCAGCAGCGTAAAAGAGGGGGAGGGGGAATGCAAATAGTCTGGGGTAGCGATTTGATTAGATTTTCAGAAGTCTTGTGGCTTGGGGGTAGAAGCTGTTTAAAAGCCTCTTGGACCTAGACTTGGTGCTCCGGTACCGCTTGTCGTGCGTTAGCAGGGAGAACAGTATATGACTAGGGTGGCTGGAGTCTTTGACAATTTTTAGGGCCTTCCTCTGACACCGCCTGGTATAGAGGACCTGGATGGCAGGAAGCTTGGCCCCGGTGATGTACTGGGCTGTACGCACTACCCTCTGTAGTGCCATGCGGTAGGAGGCCGAGCAGTTGCCATACCAGGCAGTGATGCAACCCATCATGATGCTCTTGATGGTGCAGCTGTAGAACCTTTTGAGGATCTGAGGACCCATGCCAAATCTTTTCAGTCTCCTGATTGGGAATGTGTTTTGTCATGCCCTCTTCATGACTGTCTTGGACCAGGTTAGTTTGTTGGTGATGTGAACGCCAAGGAACTTGAAGCTCGATCATCTCCTTTGTCTTAATCACGTTGAGGGAAAGGTTGTTGTCCTTGCACCACACGGTCATGTCTCTGACCTCTTCCCTATAGGCTGTCTCATTGTTGTCGGTGATCAGGCCTACCACTGTTGTATCCTCGGAAAACTTAATGATGGTGTTGGAGTCGTGCCTGGCCGTGGAGTCATGAGTGAACAGGGAGTACAGGAGGGGACTGAGCACGCAGCCCTGAGGGGCCCCCGTATTGAGGATCAGCGTGGCGGATGTGTTGTTACCTACCCTTACCACCTGGGGGCGGCCCGTTAGGAAGTCCTGGATCCAGTTGCAGAGGGATGTGATTTGTCCCGGGGTCCTTAGCTTACTGATGAGTTTGAGGGCACTATGTGTTGAATGCTGAGCTGTAGTTAATGAATAACCTTCTCACATAGGTGTTCCTTTTGTCCAGGTGTGAAAGGGCAGTGTGGAGTGCAATAGATATTGCATCATCTGTGGATCTGTTGGGGCGGAATGCAAATTGGAGTGGGTCTAGGGTTTCTGGGATAATGGTGTTGATGTGAGCCATGACCAGCCTTTCAAAGCACTTCATGGCGAAAGACAATGAGTGCTACTACGGGTCGGTAGTCATTTAGGCAGGTTACCTTAGTGTTCTTGGGCACGGGATTATGGTGGTCTATGGGGATCTGCTATGTTGGTATTAGACTCAGACAGGTAGAGGTTGAAAATGTCATGGTAATGCATCTGGCGATGCGGCCTTGTGAATGTTGACCTGTTTAAAGGTCTTAATCACATTGGCTGCAGAGAGCGTGATCACACAGTCATCTGGAACAACCGATGCTCTCATGCATGTTTCAGTGTTGCTTGCCTCGAAGCAAGCATAGAAGTAATTTAGCTCGTCTGGTAGACAGAAGCCACTCCTCAGTAAAAGGCACATGGCAGCCTGCTTGGAGTTTGCCAAAAGGCACCAAAAGACTCTCAGACCATGAGTAACAAGATTCTCTGGTCTGATTAAACCAAGATTGAACTCTATGGCCTGAATGCCAAGCGTCACGTCTGGATGAAACCTGGCACCATTCCTACGGTGAAACATGATGGTGGCTGCATCATGCTGTGGGGATGTTTTTCAGTGGCAGGGACTGGGAGACTAGTCAGGATAGAGGGAAAGATGAACGGAGCAAAGTACAGAGAGATCCTTGACGAAAACCTGCTCCAGAGCGCTCAGGACCTCAGACTGGGGCGAAGGTTCAACCTGTTTTTGCTTTGATATTATGGGGTAATTGTGTGTAGATTGATGGGGGGGGGACAATTTAATCCATTTTAGAATAAGGCCACAAGGTCACATAACAAAATGTGGAAAAGGTCAAGTGGCCTGAATTACTTTCCAAAGGCACTGTTTATCGGAGTTGTGCCTCATAGAGATGGATAGAGGACTCATGGATTTAACCCATTTTAGCATGGATGTCGCCATTGAGGGCTTCCACCAGTTTAAAGTAGTCAACTAGGTGGTGAATTCTATAAGTTGGGAGCAATCAGCCAATGAAAAAGAAGAAAATGGACTACTTTAAAATGGGGATAGGCTAAATGGCGCTGCACATGCTGGTATCTTTTTAGTTTACTATTGATACAGTTCCAAAATGTTTTGCATGTCAGCAGTCAAGTGTTCAACATGTTGGACTTTCAAGAAGGAAAGTGTCATTTGCCACATCATCATGATATGGCCCGTGAGAATATCTTGAAAACTTGACTGCTGAAATGCAACCAAAATAATTGGACTGTATCAACAGTGGACAAATAAAAACAATAGCAAAATATTGTTTTTGAGTGAATTTTTCCGTTAAGGCTGATTGCTCTGCACAACATGGTTGGATGGAATTTCGTGATTCCACATCCTCTATCTTCGTTGGCTGGAAGCAAGGAGGCCGGGGGTTAAATCTTATTTACAGAACACAGAATAAACTACTTCCAGGCTCCGTAATGCCGCTGTTGGCTTCCCCCGTATGTAAAAACAGTGTAAATGTCTGTGTGTGCAAACTGAAGGGGAGTGGAAAAATAACACAATGGATGAAGCTTTAGGCTTTTGTAGGCCGCCACCAGAATCAGTGAAAGCCATGTAGAGACAGTGTGGATTGTAGAACTGATTGAAGAGATAAAAGCCTAGTGAGGTAGATAGAGAATAACAAGGGTGGAAAATGCACACATACTGGACTCTACTCACACACTCACAAATTCTACACTGACACTCCAACACACACACACACACACACAAATACTACCCCGACACTACAACACACACACACACACACACACACACACACACACACACACACACACACACACACACACACACACACACACACACACACACACACACACACACACACGTATATTGACGACACACACACGCATGCACAAATACACACACTCATAGACACACTTTCACACTCTTCAAATATATGGCTGCTGCTACTCTGTTTATTATCTATCCTGATTGCCTAGTCACTTTTAACCCCACCTATATGTACATATTACCTCAATTACCTCACACCCCTGCACATTGACTCGATGCCGGTACTCCTTGTGTATAGTCTGGTTATTGTTATTTTATTGTGTTACTTTCCTTTTTTTTATTTTGAGCACATTGTTCATACTTTTTAACTCTGCATTGTTGGGAAAGGGCTTGTAAGTAAGCCTTTCACAGTAAATCTACACCTGTTCTATTCGGCGCATGTGACAAATAGCATTTGATTTGATTTGACAATTTAATTAACAAACAACTTCTCTGGCTTCCATTGAGAGGCTCTGTCTGGAAATGGCTGGTTCCCCATGCTAGAGGCCCTGGAGTGGAACAGCAGAAGTTCAAAGGCAGGGAGAGACGGCCATGAGATGGAAGGGATGGAGGTAGGGGGTGAGATTTAGATCGGAGGGGCCCTGTTGTCCCCAGCTGTCCCGACCGTGTCACCCTGAGCGCAGGGAGGTCATAGATCACAAGGTCACCCAGAAGAAAGGAGAGAAGGAGAGGGGGTGGGGGGTTCAAAGCCTGGCCATACGGACAGAGGAGTGTGGTTGTGTAGTAGGGTGCATGTGTGTGTGTGTGGGGTGTGTGTGTGTGAGTACATACGTGTGTGTGTGGATCAACCCCTCATCTCTCTCACAGAGACGCCACATCCAGACAGCCCTTTGGCCCCTGCTGGATTTATATGCTCAGAGCAGCAGAGACCCCAGAGATGCACCTGAGCAAATATTAACATCCTCCATGAGGGCCGTTTGATGTCCGGGGCTGAGGCCCAGGGTCAGAGCCCCTCTGTGGGCCAGACACCCCAACGCACAGGCCTGTCGGCCAGAGAGTCAATACTAGAGTGGGAAGATACTGAGAGACCAGACGTGTCAGTGTGTGTGTGTGTGTGCGCGTGTGCGCGTGAGCGTGTGAGTGTGCGTGTGAACACCAGACATACAAGGGTGGAATTCAGATGGGTTGATCTGTAGTCCTCTTCGCCATTGCATTTGCATCAAAAGAACCGCCACTTTTCGGATGGTCTGGTTTAAAGTCCCCGACCATAGTATTATTGTATTGGTCTTTTCAGTTTGACGTCCAGATGAGGAGTACCTTGGATCTGAAATGCTCTTTACAACGAGTTAACTGAGACAGCCTTTTCACTGACATTGTTAGCGCAGAAAATCCCATAGTTCAACCTCTTAACTGAACAGTAAAAAAAAATATTATTTAATAAAACATACTTGAAAGAAAAAAAGATGAATTTCTTCAAGCAGGAAAGTCTTAATAAATGCTTACCCCTACTAAATCCCATTTCAAACGTCGGAGACTTGAAGGAAATAAAAATATGAAGTAATTCATGGACCAGTATGTAGTTTATCTCCTTTCATCTTGGCACTGTTATAAAGGACTAATCCAGTTTGTGTCTTCAGTGCCGAGCCAAGCCTTAGAAATACATGAAATAGAATAGATTAGCTCAGGAAAAGTCACAGGGTGACATTTTCAGAATCCATCTCTTGCTTGTGCCCATAGATAGAAGGTGGCATGAGTTTTGTGTTTTGTGGTGTTTTGCTGGCTGTGTATTTGGCTGCTTAGCTCAATAGAACTCTGAACTCTTACAAAGCTGAGGGGATTCTCGTACAGTGACTGACGACTGGGAGGGAAAGCTACGTTTCGCCATGAAATGAACTGCATTGTGTTGTTAAATGAGCTGGGGTTTTGTGTATTGATTGACCTAAATACATTTTTTGGTGGAACAATTTTATGGAGTGATATTAATGCCAGCAGAAATTGAATTCAGATTAAATGTATTTTGCACTAATATCACCAAGGGCCGGCAATTGCCAGTGGCCTCACTATATGATGTTATCACAATGCTTTGGTGCCAATATGATATGTATTGCGATTCTCATGATTCTATACGTGTTGCAATTTGATAATGTGTTTTTGTTGTTCCAAACATATTGCTCACCATATGGGACAAGAGAGAAAGAGCCATGAGAAAACAAGTTTCGATCAGTCATGGAAATAAAAGTGCTAAAAACAGATTGCTTCCCTGTTTTTTACTTTTATTTATCTAGGCAAGTCAGTTAAGAACAAATTCTTATTTTCAATGATGGCCTAGGAACAGTGGGTTAACTGCCTGTTCAGGGGCAGAATGACAGATTTGTACCTTGTCAGCTCAGGGGTTTCAACTTGCAACCCTCCCGTTTCTAGTCCAACGTGCTAACCACTAGGCTACCCTGCCGCCCCTGCTGCTTGAAAAGAAGATGGAGAACAAACTATGAAGGAAAAGTACTGGAGTTTTTGTGCAGGTCCAGCCAACTAGCGCAAAAATAATATTGCGATATTGTCAAAACGAAACGATATATCACCAAAAATACTATCCTGATATGTACTTGTAACCGATGTTTTACCCTGTCACTAATATCACCCCCATACTATTGCAACACACCAAACACCGTACATTCACACATTGAGCCTGGAAGCCCTTACCAAAGGTTGTGGCCTGAACCACTGACATAAAACCATTTATCATGAAACATCTCCATCCAATCGCCGATGACACACATTGCACCAGATGGATGAATCTACTGTGGGACAACACCGTTCCACAGAACATTTCCAGTTATTTCCTTCAATGGCAAAAGAGGATTGTGTGTGTGTGTGTGTGTGTGTGTGTGTGTGTGTGTGTGTGTGTGTGTGTGTGTGTGTGTGTGTGTGTGTGTGTGTGTGTGTGTGTAATACCATAAACAAGTGTTTTTCATCTTGTTTGATCTGCTTCGTTTCATTTTCCCGCCACGCTAATCTAGTGGAAATCTGATTACAAGCCATCACGAGTTTGTTGCATCAAACGTGATGTATGACAACGTGTCCTCTTCTCGGAGACTTCTGAAGACCTTCTAAGATTAGATGGAGTCCAACTCTTAAGGAACAATGAGGTTTTGTGCTGTTTGCGGCTTCCAATTGAGTTTATTGAAGCAATCTATTTCAAATCGCACATCAAAAGGGGCGATAGAATAGTAGTCCCTCTGATTCCAAAATGATGTTTACAGCGTATCATTTCCCCCCTTTTCCCGACAGATTTGCCGTGGGAGTTTTACGGAGAGTAAAAACATGTATGGAAACAAGCAGAGAGAGCCCCCCGGAGACCCTAAGCAAGCTCGGGCAGAGAGGTTTGCGATGGAGCGAGAAGGTTTGTTTGTACAAGATTCGGGGCTTCACTGAGGTGGTGTGAAAATATGAGCAGTGCCTATAGCTACGTTGTTCCAGACCAGTGGGATAGCATTCTGCTGCTCCCTCCGCAGTGGGTTCCAGACAGTTCCCTGCCAGGTGCGCGGGAGGTTCTCCAGATGCGCTGAGTTGTAGAAAGCATCAACGAGACCGTAGCTATGCCACATGTGTCCCAAGCCAAACGATACGAACAGTGAAGAGGGCGTCGCCGCCCGTGCGCTGCGGGCTCCGGGTTGAAAGGGAAAGGCGGGAGAAAAAGGAAAAGTAGTCGCCAATCCCACAGTTTATTCACCCGTTTGGCACAGCCTGGTACCAATACAATGCCTATGTCTCAAATGGCACCCGGTTCCCCATGTAGGGTGCCATTTGGGACGCTTACATTCTTTTACAGTACGGTAGTTGCCCTAAAGCAGACATTCTGTGTTCATTATTTATAGGAAATCATCCATCAGGTGAGTGATTGGTACATTTCGATTCCCATGCCTGAGTGATTTGGACAAGCATTCTGAAATCAGACATGTCACTCCTTTTATAGCTGCTCATCGAACACACATGCACATTATTGTACATATTCTACTGCTTCAAACTCTTCGCACCTTAAGAAGCTCTAAAACAGTGATGTATTCCCATCATTACTTTATATAAGCGAGAGGTCACATGTGCAGGACCATGGTTGAGGATATTAAGCAGGTATACATTCCATAGATTTAGAGCCACTAATGCAAATGCACATCAGCACACTGTGAGAGGAGCCCTTTAGCAGCCTCTGCTGGTCGCAGTGAGTGAGAACCGTGCAGGTTCTCTAAGCACTAAACGGAAGAAAACGGACTGAAACAGGTAGGGATGACCTGAGTTTGTCCAAATGCTTGCTTTCGTTTTCCATTGCAAAATGTGCACTAATGAATGCTACCCAGATGTGTTGTCATTCAGATGTGGATAGGTCTCACATGCAGCTGAATCTTCACAAAAGTGTACAGCAGGATTATTTAATGAGAGATATTATTATTTTCTAAGTCACTGTTATGTAGTTTTAAAATATGGTGATTCTGTTGTTTGGAATTGTACTGTTCATTGATTATACACCTTGCTCTATTTTGATTGGTCAGTGGTGTATTCATTAGTCGGATTACGTTGCAAAAATAGTTTACTCCAATCAGAAAACATTTCGCATTGAAAACAAGAGTTTCTATTGGACAGATTCAGGTTGGTCCCTCCCTCTTTTGTTCCATTTGCTCTGTTTGCTTCAGTTTGGTTCCTAGATTAAATGATAAACGGTTTCCATGAGCAAAACAAACAAAATGTTTTGCAACGGAATCCGACGAACGAATACACCCCCTGATGTTTGTTAATTATTGGAAGAGAACAGGAAGTAGTTGAGCTGATGCATGGCTGTGGGAGAGATGTAATCTTGTCAGTCTATCAATAATCTTTGGTTTGGCGCCAGTTTTTGCAGTGGGACCTACTACTTGGTGAATGAGTTGTTGGTGAGTGAGAAGTTTGGAGGTATGACAGCCGAAATGGCGGTGAGTATTGTGGATGATATGGAGAAAAGGTTGGAGAAGCAACAGCTGTGCAGGAATGCGAACAACATGGGTGTCAGTTCTGATGATATGGAGCGGGAGGATGAGAGTCAAGGACCAGAATGGTCTGAAGTGGAAAGACATAGGAAGAAGAGATCATGAGACTGAAAGCAGTGGAGCGTCTAGTAAAGAAATCATGAAAGAGGGCCAAGGTAGGAAGCAAGAGTAATAATGTGCCAGAGTGGAAAGTGGTGATAGTGTTTGATGAGACCACAGGGCCTCATTTACACCCTATCCGACCAACCAATGTTGTACAGAAAGAGAGGTGAAGTGAAATTAGCCTGGTTCATTGGAAATGGTAGATTGTTAATCTGTTGTGGTAGCCAGGCTCAGCAAGAGAAGATCATGCAAATAGAAAAGCTTAAAGGGTAGAATAATTTTTCATATCTTTTTTTAACCTTTATTTAGCTAGGCAAGTCAGTTAAGACCAAATTCTTATTTAGAATGACGGCCTAGGAACAGTGGGTTAACTGCCCTTGTTCAAGGGCAGAACGACAGATTTTTACCTTGTCAGCTCAGTGGTTTGATCTAGCAACCTTTTTTTGTTACAGGCCCAACGCTCTAACCACTAGGCTACCTGCCGCCCAAAGACGAAGAGCCATGTCCCTGATGCTTGTGCTAGTTTAAGGGCAGTCATTACTTGGGACCCCAATATCTATGTCCATAGATGATACTCAAGAAAATGTGAAGGGAGGCAGAGTGATGGAGGCCTAAAGTTTGATCAAGAAGGAAAGAGGGTCAAGGGAGTGAAAGCTTATCAACGCTGGTGAGGTTTGTGAAGGTTTTTTTGCCTGGAAAAGTACAGATAAGATTCGTTAGTTTCAATGTCAATGTGTCCCCATCCCCGTGGCAGTGTTTTAAATGACAAAGAAGTAGCTGTTCAGTGTAAAGGAACGAAAAGATGTGCCAAGTGTGGAGGGGAACACGATTGTTGTTGAGAGGGAACATAGTGAGAAGCATTTGGTGGAGAGGCTTAGAGAGGTTCAGAGATAAAGAATCAGTCATGTTGTATCATACTGTGTGCAGAGGCTGTAAGACTGATTGGTGGGACTACAGTGTGGAATGATGAACCTTCTATGGCTGCTCCTTTGCTAAGTGGACCTAATGGTGGTCTTCTGGCGGTTCTGGCATGGTTTCCAGACCTGTTCAGAAATCTGGCGCTCGTGAATGTGCCGTGTCAAAGGTCACTTTGATAGTGAAATAAAGTTAACCTTAGCAATGAAGCTAGGAAGTTATCAACATGACTTCAGGAAAACATGCAGAATAATCCTAAGGGTGAATTGTTTCAGCAAGTTTAATGAGTTGGGGGGGCTTGGTAGAGTTTATGGTTATAAAAAAATATTATTGAGGGGAGTTAGTAGGGATTTATTATTATATGTTTTTCTTGTTCTTATTCTTTTCTTTCTTAGTAATACAGAATTAGGCAGACCGTGACT
Source organism: Oncorhynchus keta (assembly GCF_023373465.1). Lineage (NCBI taxonomy): Eukaryota > Metazoa > Chordata > Actinopteri > Salmoniformes > Salmonidae > Oncorhynchus > Oncorhynchus keta. Next base: position 7,931,966 of record NC_068452.1, on the reverse strand, counting down.
GATCACACACTCCAGGACAGTAGGTGGTGCCATGCACCTTAAACATTTGATATCATAGAAGAAGAAAAGAAGCAAAGAAGAAGAAGAAGAAGCATGGCTGTAAGTGGAGTAAGTTCTTCATTTAACGCTGGACTAATCAGTATCCATCCAGTGTTTGTTTACATGGAGAACCATCCATCCTCCTTCTAAAGGCCCTATGTCCAGTTAGTTTCTGAGTTGCTTTCATACCAACCCTGTACACAAGCAAGCCATTTAAGGACTTTGGGTTTGCACCAGTTTTCCTTGATGGCCAAAAAGCTCAATTTTAGTCTCATCTGACCAGAGTACCTTCTTCCATGTGTTTGGGCAGTCTCCCACATGCCTTTTAGCAAACATCAAATGTGTTTGCTCATTTTTTTCTTTAATCAATGGCTTTTTTTCTGGCCACTCTTCCGTAAAGCCCAGCTCTGTGGAGTGTACAGCTTAAAGTGGTCCTATGGACAGATACTCCAATCTCCGACGTGGAGCTTTGCAGCTCCTTCAGTGTTATCTTTGATCTCTTTGTTTGTTGCCCCTCTGGTTAATGCCCTCCTTGCCTGGTCTGTGAGTTTTGGTGGGCGGCCCTCTCTTGGCAGGTTTGTTGTGGTGCCATATTCTTTCCATTTTTTTAAATAATGGATTTATTGGTGCTCTGTGGGATGTTCAAAGTTTCTGATCTTTTTTTATAAGCCAACCCTGATCTGTACTCCTCCACAACTTTGTCGCTGACCTGTTTCGAGAGCTCCTTGGTCTTCATGGTGCCGCTTGCTTGGTGGTGTTGCAGAATCTGGGGCCTTTCAGAACAGGTGTATATATATATACTGAGATCATGTGACAGATCATGTGACACTTAGATTGCACACAGGTGGACTTTAGTTAACTAATTATGTGACTTCTGAAGGTAATTGGTTGCACCAGATCTTATTTGAATGCATATGCACGCACCACTTTTCCGTTTGACATTTTTGTCATTTTTTGAAACAAGTCATTTTTAACATTTCACTTCACCAATAAAAAAAAATCTATTTAAATGACAGGTTGTAATGAAACAAAATAGGAAAAATGCCAAGGGGAGTGAATACTTTTGCAAGGCACTGTATGTGGTAAACAGACACCAATGGCCACTATCTGTCAGCAGAGCCCATTATGAGCACCATCAAAAGGGGGCCAAAGAAACCCGCAGAGCAACACCCCTGTTTAATAATGAACCAAGGTGTAGTTCACATATGGACGAAGGAGCCGTCGTCTGTCAGGGAAATAAGCCTTTCTATCGTTCCGTTATTGCTGTTAGTTGAGGCTGATCTTCTTCATGCACAGCCCTCCTTGCTCCACCTCCTCATCCCCTCTGCTCTCCTCCTTCTTACCGTAAGTTGGTTGTCAATATGTCAATTAAAGTGAGACTGCTGTATGTTGCGCCATTGTCCACGAGCATATGATGCCTTGATATAAAAGTGCTTTGAAAATCTGGGCCTATTTTTCTCGCTTTCCTTTTTGGAGGCTGCGCTTTTCCCCTCCCTTATTGGCACGCCAACGGGGCCGGTCTTATCTTCCACGCTGAGAATGAAAGGCCAAAAATGCCTCCGCGGTATACAATGCAACAATGTGGATGACGTCATAGCTCACAGAGCCCTAATGACTAGGGCCCATAGTAGTGCACTACATTGCCATTTGGGGTGCAAACCCAGCAGTTAGTGTTAGCTGGAACATAACAAACCCCTACCTAGTCTTATACTTACATGGCCATTGCACTTACGCCCAGAGAAATCACTGAATAAATACCATGTACCGCTGTGGGTATTTGTCCAGTGACACATGTAAATCACCTCGATGTCCCCCTTAACCTTAACCAATGATGCTACGCTAGCTGCTAGCACATGCCCATATTACGACGTCATTTTGTGATACTTGTGATACTGGCAGCTGAGATGCCAGAAATCCCATCTGTTATTTGTGTGGGCTGTTCGAAATGTACCCCTTCCCCTCCAACAATGGACATGGCCGGAGGTCCAAGGGCCTGTTTTTTTTAATGACTTTTACACTATTTCTCTTTTGCTCTAGTGATCTATATTGAGCATTTGGCTGACCAGTGGGCAACGGACGGTTTTCCTATTGGCTGAGCTGAAGTGGCGCAAATTCACATTCAAAGTCAAACACGCATCATCAAAGAGAACGAAACCCGTTCTGACTCTATCAGTCACTCTGGAAAAACAGGAAGTTGATGCTGAAGAAGTTAGAGAGACCAAAAAAGGCTCTTGTGGCTGACACTCCTAAATGTGTGAAATGAACTAACTTATTTGCTTAAAGTTCTGGTTAGAGTGCCGTGTCTGTGAGAGATAATATTTTGGCTGTGTATACAGCATATCGAATTCAATAGGAGAAAACGGAGAAGGGAGGGAGAGAGAGAGACTTCCACTTTCGTAATGCAGCCGTTGACTGTATTCTACAGCTGAAACATTAAGGACATGGCAGTCTCTCTCTCTCTCCATCTCTCTCTCTCTCTCTGTTTTCTTCTATTGAATTATATGTAGCCTAATATTTAAACACTTAGCTAAGTGGGCATGGGGAACACTTGAAATGCACTAGTTTGCAATCTGTAGTTAGGCTGTTATAAGATATTATATAAGCTAATGGTGATCTATTCAGTGATTTTCTTCTTTGTCTAATATATACTGAACAACAATATAAACTCAACATGTAAAGTGTTGGCCCCATGTTTCATGAGCTGAACTACAAGATCCCAGAACGCATAAAAAGCTTATTTCTCTCAAATTTTGTGCACACATTTTTTGCATCCCTGTTTAGTGATGATTTCTCCTTGACAAGATAATTCATCCATCTGACAGGTGTGGCATATCAAGAAGTTGATTAAACAGAATGATCATTACACGGGTGCACCTTGTGCTAGGGACAATAAAAGGCCACTCTAAAATACACAATTCCACAGATGTGTCAAGTTTTGAGGGAGCGTGCAATTGGCATGTCGACTGCAGGAATGTCCACCAGAGTTGTTGACAGAGAATTGAATGTTCATTTCTCTACCATAAGCCGCCTCCAATGTCATTTTAGTGAATTTGGCAGCACATCTAACCGGCCTCACAACCGTAGACCACATGTAACCATGCCAGCCCAGGACCTGCACTTTCGGCTTCTTCACCTGCGAGATCGTCTGAGCCACCCGAATGAAACTGAGGAGTATTTCTGTCTGTAATAAAGCCCTTTTGTGGGGGGAAAACTAATTCTGATTGGCTGAGCCTGGCTCCCAAGTGCATGGGCCTTTACCCTCCTTTGCCCAGTAATGTGACACCTATAGATTAGGGACTCATTTCCTTATATGAACTGTAACTATGTTGCGTTTATATTTTTGTTCAGTATACGTGTTTATTCATTCACAACTAGGATAGGTGACACCTAATTTGAAGTATCTGTTATAAACCCTTTATAAGGCATTTATAAATTGTGTGGTCACCATTTATTAATCATTACTCCCACATTAATAAACCATGTACTAATCATTAGTAAAGTACGTTTGCGGTCCCTAATCTGAAGTGAGGGCTATTTATACTTTTCTTTGGAGTGACAAGTGTCATTTCTCACAACAAATGGGCATGCCATTGGTACACAATCCTGCAGTACCTGGTAAAAGAACAAGCACACAACACGGGATGTTTAAGGAAATGTATATACATGTGTGAATAACTCACTTACTAACATTTACAAAATGTGGGAGCGATGATTTATGAATGCTAAGCATATGGTTTATAAATGCCTTATAAATGGTTTATTGTGGACCATTAAAATAAAGTGTTACCCTAGGGTGGGTGGTTCTGGGCCCAGCACAGGCAGTGTGGTCCCCTGGTCTTCTGGTACCAGTGATGCTAGGCTTGGCAGCACAGACATCTCAGCTTCTGCAGCAGTCAAGTGTAGCGGACGTGGGGAGAAAACTGAGAGGGGGAGACACATGTACTGCCAGTTTATTGATATGTTGGCTCTGTATTATATATGTAATAGGAATGAGCCCTTAGGATAGTATGAAAATCAGGCACTTATTTTTTGCAATATAAGTAGTCAGGCTTTCATGGGGTGGGGGGCTTTTGTCCCAGTCCATCAAGGAACACAGTATACTGTATCCTCTCTGTCCATTGTTTAACTCTTCCATCAAGATTGCATGTTTTATGGAGAACCTCTGTTGGTCCTCACTCAAAGATGAACAATGAGTAGCCTCTGATGTTTCGAATGCATGTGTGTGCGTGTGTGCCTGTGCACACTTGTGTGTGCTTGTGTGTGTCGAGGACATTTAACCCCTTATCGTGTCTTTTCATTAGAAAAGGCTCCAGGGTGTATTTGGGCTGAGTGAGTTCCCAGGCAGCAGCACAGCAAAGCAAAAGCCCCAACTGAAAGGAATATTATGTGGAATTGTAAATCTATATATAAACTCTCTCATGGCTTTAGATGCTTTGAAAAACTAACTTCAAGGTTCGAAGGCTCTGAAAGTTGTGCTTATCCCCATTGGTATTTGAGTATTGGCCTTGAGGCCCCAACCAACCGACACAGTAAGTATAACTTATGGGTGAACATATTGAAGGCAGGCTGCTATATTTGATGTAGCAAAGGTTATTGGGATCCTTGTACAGTTGGGGACCGTCCTGACTTCACCACTTCACATGGTTTTTCCTAAAGGGCCTAAGTAGCTAGGTTTCCATCCAATTCGTGACAGATTTTCATACGAATATTTAAAAAAAAAAAAATCTGCATCAAGAAAATGTGAATTTTCCCCACCGGTGGTGTGTTTCAGCCAAATGTACTTGTTGCAGATAAAAGTCAAGTTGCTTGATGACGTGGTGCTTTTTCGCTTACGTTTTCATGTTCCCGAATAAAAAAGATCTCAAGCTGAATGTGTTTCTAAACTCTACCGATAGTTTTGTCACGAAAACGGTTGTGTTCAATGGCAAATGTGCCCACTCTGGCCTTGGGACGTGCTCTCTAGCCAACAGCTCACAGATACAGTAGGCTAGTCGACATGATGACACTGTTGTGGATAAGAGCGAGAATATTTTGATTTGACAAACGGCAGTCAAGCCTCGATTCATCACGTCACCAGAGTAAGACCCTCGATGTTTACTGGAAAAGGAGCGTCAAGATCACCGTGCACTTTCACCAGCCCGGGAAGTTCGTCACTTTAAAAACTGTGGATGGAAACGTGGTTAGTTGTAGCCAAGACTTTATCTCAGAGCCCAGAATGAAAAAGAAACAAAGGAATGTGAGAGATTTGAGTTGGAGACATGTGTGGGCATGACCATGTGACACTGTTGCTCCTTTAAAAGCACCCGAATGAGAAATCTGCTGAGAGACATCATGCTGCGACGTGCAACGTTGATTTCACATGGAGGGAAAAGGTTCACAGAGACATCAAAGGGAGCGTTTAGTAGAGAACAGATCGGATTAGAACTACGTCCAAAAGGGCGCTTCTATTCCCTTTATAGTGCACTACTTTTTGAACGGGGCCCATAGTGCTCTGGTCGAAAGTAGTGCACTATATAGGGAACAAAGTGACATTTGGGACTCATTCCTGGATCTGGACAGGATTTAGTGCAAAGGCCTGTGAAGTTGAACTAGAACAATATGTAGATATGAGACAGAGATCTTTATTATTTTGGAACTTTTGTAAGTGTAGTGTTTACTGTTTATTTTTTGTTTATTTCACTTTGGTTTATTATCTATTTCGCTTGCTTTGGCAATGTAAACATGTGTTTACCATGCCAATAAAGCCCATTAAATTGAATTGAGAGAGTGAGAGAGAGAGAGAGAGGCCGAACAGCAATGGAGCAACTTCTGTATAGTTTTATTTTAAATGGGGCCCTTATGACAACATTTGGCCCTTGGGGGCCCTAATTAGGACAGCTTGGGATATTTTGAGAAAGGAAGGTGACAATCCTGATTCTGCAGATGAACATAAAAGGCCGGGCATCCATGCGCAAAGTGCGAGAGGAAGAAACCCTGCTTATCATAATTAAGCCTTCCTCATACTCTTATTACCATGAATTATGATTTTGCTATATGACTTGGAACTCAAAACCACATCCTTTCTGTTTGTAAGAGAGCAGGCCTAATATGTAATAAATATTTGTTAGATTGCAGTTCTTTGATTCACAATATGGAAATGAAACCGATGCTATTCCCGATGACATCATTATGGGTGGCATTGGGGAATTAGTGGGATGTTACATCGCCTGTATACTGTATGTGTTGATCTTTATTTATATATTCATGGTATGCATTGCAAATGTCTTTGTGGATGTTATGTTTTTCCTAAATGTATAATACATTTACTTGCATACTGGATCCTCAGTGTGAAACCCATAACCATACACCATCGATCCTCATAGGAGACAACCAGAACAAAGATATGTTCCAAATGGCACCCTATTCCCTACATAGGTCACTACTTTTGTGCACTGTGCACTGTGTAGGGAATAGCGTGCCATTTGGGGAACGCAAGACACAGGGGCCACATTGAAAAATCATTTGGGGCTGAGCCTCTCTCTTGAGTGTCACTCTCCTCTCTGTCGTTATTGATGGTGCGAGCGTGTGCTGGTTAGCCGTTACCCCTGCGGGCTGGGGTTAAGTAGAGGGGAGGGTAATTGGGGACGGATCAGCGTCCAGAACCCTATGGTCTAATTCAGTAGTGCTGTTAACAGCCTCACTAAGGCTGACTGCTGACAGATCAAAGCAAACGCAGGGCTGTTTTAAAAGAGGGAAGAGAGGAACCAAAGCCCAAATGAATTAGGGCCCTCTATTCAGCGAGTCAGGTGGTGTGGGGGGACAGGTATGTGTGCAACGCAGGGTTGACACCTGGTGTCAAGGCATGGGCTGAGCAGTGCGTCAATTAAGTTGTAAAAGGAGAGAGGAGTGTGTGTGTGTGTGTGTGTGTGTGTGTGTGTGTGTGTGTGTGTGTGTGTGTGTGTGTGTGTGTGTGTGTGTGTGTGTGTGTGTGTGTGTGTGTGTGTGTGTGTGTGTGTGTGTGTGTGTGTGTGTGTGTGTGTGTGTGTGTGTGTGTGTGTGTGTGTGTGTGTGTGTACACACCTATCAGGGTTATTGGATTAGCACCAAGCTCCAGCTCTTAACCAGCACCTTGTTGGCCTGAATTTGAATGGCCCTGATTGAATGAATTGACACAACAGTCCTACAATTTAACAGGAATAGGAATGTATTCCATTTGTAGCAGTACATAGGGCCAATCTGTGATATTAACAACAGCTTGTGATCATTTAAATTATTGCTATACACATTAATTAATAAGAATATCACTTATAAATGCCAAGTGTTTTGTTGTATTAAGGATTGAGCCTTTAACTAGTCAGATGCATTATAGGGACATGCCTAATAAATGAAAGAAAGAACAATGGAATGTATTTGAATTGAGACCTTACATGCTGTATATTTTCCAAGATGGTCTCCTGCGTAGAGTGTTGGTTAGCCCAAACCGCTACTAGCCTTGCTCTGTCTACACTCCAACCTCCAAGCGTACCCGCTGATGTCATGCTTGATGAGTTCCCATGTATGATGTCATCAGTGTTTACGCATGTTGACTTGGCTGGGGCTTGAGGCATATCACACCCGGCTAGCACGTAGTCTCTCTCTCTCTCAGCCAGCCTAATGAGTGTATTCTGTAGTCATCAGCTAAACAGGCTCATTTAGTCAGCAACGCTGTTTGGCTGGGGAGGAAACAAAGCTGACGTCAGCCGATAATATCACCGCCCCTATGTCAAGAATGGGACCTGGACTTCATCTGGGCATTCTTTCCCTATATAGTGCACTAGCTTTGACCAGGGCCCATAGGGCTCTGTTCAAAAGTAGTGCACTCTGTAGGGAATAGGTTGCCATTTGATGCGCACATCCCACTTCTCCTTCTGACTCCATCCACCCATTCTGGGATATTCTCTCTTGGGATGAGTAGAATTCTGTCACCACATTCCCACATTGTGGATTTGCCAATCTCCCCCATTGAAACTTAACCCAGCGAGCACATTTAGTTCCTTGGAAGTTGTGGAAATGTATGTTTTTGGTTTCCCATTGGTTCTGGGAACGAAGCCATGTGTTTCCTGAACGGTAAAACAGAATGTTTATTTTTTACTTCTGAAAACTGAAGTTTTTAGGTTGCAGGGAGGTCATAAGAACATTTTACGAAGGTTCCCTGAAAGTTTTCCTGGGAGGTATTATTAACATTCTGAGAATGGAAATGAAAGGTCATTTGAAGGTAATTAATTAAGGTTCCGAGAACATGTTTCAATAAGTATTTTAATATCACTGCTAGCTTAGCTTGGGTTAATTGTTTAGAACTCCAAGCACAGATAGGACACATGGAAATTCATTTGGTTAGGCATTAATCATGCAAACACATTTCTTTTTTATTGTGGCATGGCGTCAGTGAGATTTAAACCTATGACCTTCTGTTCCCTATACACATAATTAGTCCACTGTACCACCATGAAGGTGTTAGCATTTCACTCATAAAAAGCTGTTCATTTTAGTTTATTCAACCAGACCGTTTCAAAGGAAACAAGCACTCATTGAGATCAGATGTTAGTGGGCGTGGCAAACACACCTGAACACACTTAACAAGATAGAGCATAGAGAGAATTTTGTTGATGCTGAGAATGGATTGTATATGTTTTTAAATAATGTTCTTTGAACGTTACTAATGTTTTCTTATGGTTTTTAAGAAAATGTTCTTAATGTTTTGAGAACATGAACTTAAATAAGTGTGGAATAACATGTGGAATCCTGCAGAAAACGTTATGCTGAAGTACTGAAAATCCCAGCTAAGAAACATATGGTTCTCACAATGTTATTTGCTAGCTAGGTATCCTGCACCATTCCCAGAACTTTGTGGGAATGTTGTATGCAAAATAAGCATAGGACAACCACGCTCTCACCAAGCTCTAAGAAACATATGGTTCTCAGAACATTATGTGCTAGCTGGGAAGCCATTTGACACTCAAGGGCCCTATGTTGCAACATGATGATGACAAAAAAAACTATTGATGTCACTACTGCAATAGCTCCCATACATCTCAGGGCCCTGTAAAGATTAAGAGTGCTAAGCGGAATCAGAGGGTGTTCTGGGTAATTACACGCCAGCCTTTAACAAACACCATGTTGCTTTGGGCTGCAGCCAACCTGGGTTAGTTTCATTCTCCCGCATCCAAAATGGCACCCCTACTACCTATATAGTGCACTACGTTTGATCAAAAGGAGTGCACTATAAAGGGAATAGGGTGCCATTTGGGACACACCCTAGAAAGGTCATAGCACTGGATTGTTTTTAATATCTAAGGGATTAGTGTGTGTTTTAATGAGTTCCTTGTCTTTCTCTTCAATCACAGACTGTAGTTTTAAATCACATGCCAGAACTAATAAACTAATATGTAGGTCCGCCCATTTATGTACTGTAGGTTGGGTCCCATCTACTTGTTCTACTTCTATCAGGACCTGTATGTGTCAAGATTCTCAGATTAGCATTACTGATCTAGGATCAGATTAGCAGTACTGATCTAGGATCAGGTTCCTGCTGTTCATATAATCTTATTAGATCAGCACTCCTACTCCGAGAAGCTGATACATAGAGCCTCTGAGCCCCATCTCCTCTTTCCTTCTCTCCATACTTCACTCCTCCTCTCTCCTCCAGGTAGAGGATCGTTCCGGGTACAAGTTGCCTGTAGGCACAGATCTAGGATCAACCTACCCTCCCCCCAACAAAACTTAACCAGTAGGTGGGAGAAACACACAACTAATCTTAGATCCTTATCTAGGCTGAAGGCAATGTTATCCTTTTCCCCTGATCACTAGCCTATATCCCCGGCTATCATGTACTGTAGTGAGACGCATTCAACAAATCGTCTGATGCATGGGTGCACACAGAGCACGCGCCTAGCTGCTACCTCAAACGACAAACAGATTGGGGTGAATAAATTAGCCAGTTCATTAAGGGGTGCGAGGAGACTCAATCTGGAATTCTGATGTGGCGAGATACAGCGAGTGTCACGTTTAGGCACCGAGCTAATTACCAACTCATTAAGCACTCAGTAGGCTAATAAGACCAGCATCACAAATGGCACCCTATACCCTTTATAGTGCCATAGGGCCTTAGTCAAAGTAGTGCACTATATAGGGAATAGGGTACCATTTGGGGACTCAGATGGAGATTCCGAGGCAGAAATATTAGAAAAAAGCGCTTGGGTGTTTGGGATGGCTTGTGCTGCAGATACCAGTGTAGCTTATAGCTCATAGCTCACACAGCCTAGCAAAGTTCTGGAGAGAGAGGGGGGGCTGTGTGGGGCAGTTTAATCATAGCCATATAGCCCTGTGCACAACTTCAAAGTCCAGCGATCGCATGCAGGGCGCATATCAAGAGAAAGCTGCCGGAATAGGATGGAAATGAGGATGGCAGTGTTGGCGTGTCTACTAAAGCAGAGGAGCTGTCCTTTTGAGGGAACAGTGAAGCTACGTAGATCATACTTTGTGTATTAGTTCACTATAACGGGAAACATCATATCAAATTTTATTTGTCACATGCGCCGAATACAACAATACTGTGAAATGCTCACTTACAAGCCCTTAACCAACAATGCAGTTCAAGAAACAACATGTAGTGTATTTGACAGTGTGGAGAATGTGTTTTCTCCACGTGTAAATATTGGTGGTAGTTCTTTGTTTTGTTTTTTTGACTGGTTCGTCAGTTGGAGATGGTGCACTGCAGAAAGAGATGGCATTGGTTTGTCCTCTCTTGTTCTCTTTTTTTGTTCTCTCTCTCTCTCTTTTCTGCAATCTCCTTTCTCTCTCTGGTCCTGTTTCAATTCTCCATTTCTCCATGCAAATGAGAGCTGGCACATTGATTTGGTTTCCAGTTTCAAGTTTCTATGGCAACGGCATAAAAACTACAAAGTGCTTAAAGCGCAGTACTTTCATCCCTCCGTCCCTCTGATCATCATAAGAAATTAGCATGCCGGGAAACGAGAGAGCGAGCCTCACAGAGCAAAGCAATTGTGCATTTGGAAGGCTGTCCGCGCTGGCTGCCTAAAATAAAAATGGGGCGTTTGGACTTGGCAATAAAAATAAAAAATCACGAGGAGAACAAAAAAAATGAAAGAGAGACAACATCCACCACACACACACACACACCTCTCTCTTTCTCAAAACCACAGTGTCTCAAAGTGCATTGATGCCCCACGTCCACTACTGGACTGGACAGCAGACCGCTGTACGGTGGTGCAGGGCCAGTGGATGGATGCCCGGATGCCTAGATGGGGGTGTGTGTATTGGGGGATGGAGGTGGACACTGAGGGCCAAAGCACCAGAGGAGATTTGAAGGGCAACATCAAACGCTGCATCAGCTCATTAATGCATGTAGGAGTGACCCGGGTCAAAGCTAAACAACAGAGCAGGATCACATAACAGACTGAAACTGAGTCCTAAATGGCAGCCTACTCCCTACATAGTGCACTACTTTTGTCTTTGCCAAATGTAGTGCACTATGTAGGGAATAGGGTGCCATTTGGGACACAGGCAGACACATCACAAACCCCCTCCAGAGCCGACATCTATCTTGACCATCATCACACAGCCAGAGAGAGGAGAGGACGGCTCTGAAATCCGCTCACAAGCCCACAGATTCTGACTGTGTCCCAAGTGGCCCCATATTCCCTATGTAGTGCACTGCTTTTAATCAGAGCCCCCATAAGGCCCTGATCTGAAGTATTGCACTATGCAGGGAATAAAGTGCCATTTGTGACAAAGTCTCTGTCTTCTGTTTTCCTCCTGAGAAACCACAATAGCGTAAAGTGTCTCCTTTCGCCCGTATACTGTAGAAACAAATGAAACACAAGCTTGCCTATAAGCGTTTATACACGCATCCCCAGAGTGCAGAAAATAGCAACAAAAAAAGTTATGCTTTTCACAAACTGCTATCTTAGTTATTCAAGTGGTCAGATATCAATATTGTTTTCCAATATTCTCCGCTGAAGAGGCTGGTTAGCCATGGATTTCAAAACTGTCTCACTCACGGGATATGTCTGCCTGACGGCTACCCAGCATGCAATTGTCTCTTTTTTTTATTTCAACGCAGCGTGACCTTTTTTGATTGGGTGAAATTGGTTGGCATGGAAATCACTATGGAGACACGAATTTGATTCAGCCTTATCTCCTCTCCGCACTGTCTGCAGGTATAGACTGGGGAGGAGGTGTGTGTTTGTGTGTGTGTGAGAGAGAGGGGGGTTGATGCCTATTCACTGAGTAGTAATAGAATATCTCACATTGAGGGGAACTGCCCTGATAACAACATCCAACTGATAAAGCCAGTTCTACTGACCAAAGCGAATGTGGTCAGAAAATGAGTGGGTCAGAGAACATTTTGAATATGCTGAAGCCGGTATCACTGCAGTGTGTTAGCGTATAGCTACACTATCACCTTCTATGTGACACAGTCTGCAGGTGATAATAAGCTAGAACTTTCCTTTGTGTTCAGTGGACGTGGTTTGATTAGTGTTGGGAGTTTAGCGGCGTCAACCCCAGGCAATGTAAGGAGGGGTCATAGGTGAACGAGCTAGAACTGAGCTCTGATTGGCTGTTCTCTCTAGGTTAGGAGGGTTCACTGTCTCACAGTATTACTCCTGCCGGCTGCTGATTCCCAGATTCCCCCCCTCTATGCTCCCACTGTGGGTCAGTCCAAGCAGAGGGCCAAGCCAAATGACCCGGAAGGAAATTTAACTTCATTGGAACTAAAAGAATATCTCTCTCACCTCCCCCTGAGCGCATGCAAAAGAAGAAAGCGAAGCAGTTGAGGACCTTGAAAACTTTTTTTTGCTTAAAATGAATCACTCAATGAGAATAAAGCATTGGAAAGCATCGTGATTTTAGGGGTACTGGCTGTGTCTGTGTTCTGAGCTGACCCAAGGAAACACTACAAACGCATCTAATAAAAAGTAATTGAAAGTGTTTTTGAAGAGTTTTCAAGAAGGCACATTTAATTATTGTGGCAAATTCAGGATAGAATTAATGCTCATCGTTATAGCTCCTTAAAGCTTTCATTTCGGGTTTCAAGATTCACACTGTGAGCCGACGCCATAGCAGCTCTGTTTCCTACTAATAAGTACCGCAGTTGGTGAACTAATTGATGGACCCATGCAGTTAACATACAGGAAACGCATCTGCAACACATCAATAACACATCATTACATGATAAGCTGATAAGACGGAGAAGAGGGCAGTGACTTTTCGAGGTCCTGCCAGTTTTTGAACCCGGGGAGACCCTTCGCTCTGTTCGTTTGTGCATATCAATAGCCGGAGCAGCCAGCTGTTTCTCGCTGCGTGCCTCCAAAGGCGCATCTGAAACCATTTAAATCAAAAGCAGTCACAGTTTCCACAGCGCATTATAGGCATTCCAGCAGGCCCCTTGCTCTGTGCTACGTAGTCGCTCTCCGCAGGGGGCACAATATAAAGTGGGCACACAGCAACACAAATATGCAGCCCACTGTGCGCTCCCTTCAGGATCCTTCCATAAAGAAGGAGAGGAAGAGGCAGAATAGCCCTCCGAGTTTTCCGGGGCCTGGCTCCGGGGTTAAAACCTTTCTACTGGCATCAAATAAGACCTCATCTTTGAATGGTTTGTGTACCATCTCGACGGGGAGGAAGAAGAAGAAGAAGAAGAAGAAGGGAAAATTAGGTGGTAGTTGTGTGTTGTGTGAGCTCCCTTACCTGTACACCCCTGTGGTTGTTGCTCCACACTGTCTGCGGTATCAGGAGTGAGGGGGAGCAAACAATGGTGGACGGACTAACCCTAGGAGATGGACTTCACCGGGGAAGTATATGGGCATGCTGACATCACATGGACGTGGAATATTGAGAATAAAGTGCACAAATACTTGAATAAAACTGAGTGTGCAAAGAAATACATTTTCACTGTGAAAATGGGGGAGGGGGATCTTGTATCTGTTCCTTCATAGCACAAGTAAAGCATTGACGTTTTTTAACCCATTTAATTGTACAAATTCGGTTTTAGTTGCCATTCTGTAGGTTGCCCTTGTTGCCAAATATGTACAATAAGGTGCTTAAGTGATGCAGTCTCGTTAGTTCATTAGTTAAGTGAAATTAACCTTTGAATGCCTTGGAATACTTGAATTACCCACTACCTGAACGCTAGGGAACAATATTTTCCTAAAAATCTACCAGGTTTCAATACCGTGATTAATTCATATTTATCCCTTATAGTCCTGAGAAATACATAAAAAATCAAAAGTGCCCATTTTAAAGCTTTTAAAACCAAGATGTGGTCACTATGCCAGGGTTCTTTCTCCCTTAATAAGAGGGGTGCTGCACCACCTTGTCGGCTTGGCTGGCTGTGTGACTATGTAACTGATATTTAATATTGATAGAGTAACTATCTTTGATCACCAATGACGTTTTGAATTGCGAAGCAGGCCGTCCATTTTTTTCCTAGCGTTATCCTGTTCCTCAATTAATTCAGCGCATTTCAGCAGTAGGCTATCTCGACACAGAGCTCTACAGAAGCTCTCATATGGGTAGTAAGTACGAGACAGCGCAGAGAAGCAGGTGTTGTAGCGGTATTTTCACATGCATAGGCAAGCGACGTGCTTTGATTTTCATGCGAGAGACAGGATTTGGGGTTTTAGTGAGATTGGATAGGAAATCAGCCTAGGACAGGAGAAGATGGAATATTGTGCTATTTTATTTTTTTGCTAACCTGCTGCGCATGTTGTGTATTTTGTGGAATTGCATTAGTGCAACATTGTGGAGACGGTTCATTTCCCTGGTCTTGTCATACATTTTTGGGGAGAAATGTGAATTGTTCCCGGGACAGTTAATCCCTACTGAACTTGATATAGCTCCAGCCCTGAAGAGAGAAATGACACATTGAGGCATTGCCATTGAAACTGATTGAGAAAGGCCAAGGGTGAAAGAGGTCAACCTTGTCACGTCCCTCCAATAACTGTATTATCCCCTCCAGCCCTCCAGCTCCATCTCTCAGCCCTTGAGCCAAGTTTAGGCCTCCAGATGACTGCAGTTGTCGGCCCCCACTGTGTGAAGACATCTCTCCCTCGCCCGGTGGTCCGTTGTCATCTCGTCTTTCACTGAACACAGGAGGCAGCAGGAAGTGTCAGGGGATCAACACATGCCAGGGAAACCCACAAAATGGCTCCTCCTGTGCGGGACCTGCTGTGGCATCTTGGACAGTACATTTTTAATTGAGGACCCCCCCCCCCCAAAAGCTACAAAACAAGAACTTGAATTGTCGAAGAATGGAGGATGCCTCTGTGTCCCAAAAATTACTTTTTTTAGGGATTTCAGGGTGCATTTTCGGGAAATTTGTGCGACAAAATGGAAGAGAAGGGTATTGGAGTTGGAGGCTTGGTGTGTATATACGAACTCTGCATGAGACAAGCTAACGGTGCAACTCCGGATGCGAGTGAGGCAATCAGCGCTAGTCACAGAGGATTTGACAGCATCTGTAGAAAACATTATGGAGTGTCCAATTGCCTATTCAACTGGCTAGAGAGCTTTTGGTAGAGCGGCGGCACAGCCAGGAAATTATTTTGGAGAGGGAAGGGAGGGAGAGAAAGAAATCTGCTGAATGCCAGAGTAAATAAATAGAGTAAATAAATCGATGACTAATGTGAGGCAATTGTGGGGTGTGCATAATCAGGGATTTGGAGTGAGCTCACTCTCCTCCTCGTCTCTGACTACAAAACCAGGCCTCTCTCTCTCTCTCTCTCTCTCTCTCTACAGCCAGCAATAATCTGTTCTAGTGCACTTCCCATGAAATGTGCGATGCAGTACTCGTAATGCCCTGGACAGGCAGAGCCTAACAGATAACATAAACCCCCCTCCTCTCCATCCCTCTTCTCCACTCCCCATCCCCTCTTCAAATCAAGACTCTTGTTGATTGCAAACAACAAGCAGAAGATTGGTTCATTACAGTAAGGTCTGTTTTTTCCTCCCTTCTCCCTTCCGTCAGCTGATGTGTGGCGAGCTGTCTCGTCTTTTCGTGTCGGTGCTCTATTTCGTCTTGGCACCCTTGACCTCCTTTGGTGTGTGGGACAATGAGATGGGGTGGGGGGGGCATTTTTGTTCCCATCTCTCGTTTGTATTGTCGCGATTGTCATTTTCCTAATGTATGCGTGTATATACACATGGGTGTAGAGCAAAGCAGCACAGAGCTGACAGTACTGTCTCTCTGTAGTCTCATAGGAGGAAGAAAGAGGGCTGTTTTGACGACGATGAATAGGATTTTTGCATTTCTCTCGGTGGCGCTCTCTCTCTGTTTCTCTGTCTCTGCCCCTCTCAATACTTCCTTTGATCTGGCTTTGGGTTTGGATGTCATTCCATTTGGATGAGTTCACTCAGGATGAGACTTGCTCCCCTCCCAGAATAATGGCATTTCCACAGATTCAGTATGTTCTTGCGCATCATTCTCCATATTTCCTCCTCCCACTGGGTGAATCACAAAGTTCACAAAGTTCTGTGTCTAATATAGACATTTTGGAACGGCGTTTCAGACACCCCAGTTGGAACGGCATGCAACGCCCCAGCTGTGGATCACGCTGATCATCCACAGCTACAGTACGTGAGGCGATGTGGTCGGTCTGAGTCTAACCAGGAAGTTGATGATCCTCTGTAATAACGGGGGGGGAACATTAAGGAATGTTTGATGTCATGGAGATCAGGCTCCGTACATTGTGAATATACTGTGCAGTCGTTGTATTGCCTCTAATTAGCTGCATGCCTATGGAGCCCAGCTGGAAATACAAAGAGATGAGAGGTTCCCGAGACACAGCCTTGCCTATTTGAGTTGTAGTACAGAATAGATATGAATTAGTGGCAAATATGCTAAATTGAAGGGCTTTATGGCATACAACCCTGTGCAGCGAGGAAGCGTATGCTAAAATATTTTGACACAATTATGTTTTTAAACATAGACAGCATTGTCAATTTGAAATCAAACTGTAGCTTTGAGTATGAAAAAATATATATTTTCCAACACCTTTCACCTTAGAAGACTTTTGAGCTAAGCCACCATCTTGAAAACTGCACTGAAAAAAGTGGGAAGACGTTGTTGTTCATCTGAAGTGCTTTAACCGATTGGAATGATTTGAAAATGACGTTTTGGTTAGTTTGAATTGAATGAAAGCTTCTAAATAAATGGTTTTTAACACCACACGCATATGCACATTGAATAGCGGTGGGGGGAATGTAGTGGCGGCAGCCTAACAGAAGAGTTGGAGGCGTAGCTTATTGGGGACATGGTATTCAGGTTGTTCTTTCTGCCCGCCCGTCAGAGTGAATGTCATTCCAGTTAATGTTGTCTAATTGTGTTCATCATTTAACCTTAAACGTGTACACAGAGGTGTATGTTTTAGACTGTAAAAACTGTTGTTCATCAGTGATTTCACTGATTGGTGAACACTTTGGCGAGGTTCGTTCAACCTATTCCGTTTGTCTGGAATCAAACAATGTATTTTGTCGCATGAATGTTTATAAACCGCTTTCAACACCTCATCCACATGTGCATAGCGGTGGCGGCAGTATATCAGAAGTGGACGTGTGGCTTATTCGGGGCGTGCTTTCAGTTTGTTCGTTTTAGCCACCCGTCTGTGACGAACACGGGGGGAGACAGAGAGCTGGTTTCAAGCGCAGCAGGTGTTTATTGCAAAGGACCACAGGAGGAGGCAGGTAACTGGGTCCAGTGACAGGCAGAAAGTCATACACAGGGGGTCCAAAAGGGCAACAGTACAGGGCAGGGAAAAGGCTAGTAAACGTAGTCCGGGAGATCAGGCAATAGGTTGATAACAGGAAATCTGATAGGCTAAAGTACAGGCAGGGAATAGGGCAAAAACTATCATACACGGGAGGAGTAAATCACAGGAAACCCAGCGCTCCGAAAGACGTGTGTCACAAAACAAACAATACCTCACAATGATGGAGTGCAAAGAACTGAACTAAATAGTGTGTGATAATGACATACAGGTGTGTGAACAGGTGATCAGAATTCAGGTGATTGGGATCTGGAGAGTGAGCTGCGTTCACGGGGATCCACGTGTTTGAGGGTGTGAGTTGGAAGCAGACGTTACACCATCGGAGTGAATGTCTTTAAGTTAATCTGTTCTGTTGTAATTCACCAGGCAAAGTTCTGTTTGTACACTGCCCGCACTGCATCTGCAATGATATTTCCAGAAAAATATACCGTTTGTGATTACATTAAATGTTAGTTTGTATTTATGTTATTTATTAGGTTTAACCAAAGGGGGAAAGCAAGTTGAGTGTTGAAAGAATTAGGTTGCAACTTCAAATATCGGTTTGTTGATAATATAATATAACTATTGATATTGAATCATACTGTATTTGCTTTAAACACGTTGTTTATTCAATTGAGAACCTGATTTATTTACTTTTATTATCAATATATTTTTTAAGTCAACCAAAGAGTCATTTTTTACAGTGCATTTTGTGTACTTCAATGTTTTTGCACAAACCTAATATTTAGATTTGCAGGAAATTCATAAAAATAGTTCAGTTAAGTTACTCCAATCCAATAATTGTCTTTAAGCCTAATTTTTGTAATTGCACAGTATTTTCGTTTTAGGTAAAGCAAATAAAGTTAGAAAAATATGAAATGTTGGAGTTGCAGTCAAATTAGGTTTAACTGAGGTAAATTATGGATTTTATTGTAATCAAGTGATACAAGTATCATTGACCTGATAATATCATGTTATCTAAAGTATTTGTTTGACCTGAAAAAACTCATTTACGTGTTACCACTTGAAGTAATTTATTTACGTTTATCCCCAAAAAGTTTTTTCAGTGTGTAGCTACTTTGAAAAAGTTTGAAACGCCCTTAGCCTGGCAAATAAACAACAACTTACATCTCAACGCTGTGGGGGCTTGTCTCTCCAACCAACTGACTTGTTACAGAGAGAGCAAAACAGAAATCAACCCTGTGATCAATAGACTCTGACTGTCCGACCCTACGAGCCCTGTCTTCTAAAGTGCATTGTGGTTTTGGAGATTTTGGAAAATCCGCCACGAAGCCGGGGCCCTCCCGTTTCATCTGAACCAAACAGCGTCAGGCGGCACCCACTCCCATGTCGTTGGGCCTGGAACGCCAGTGCTCCGAGGATGACAGGGTTTCCAGGGATCTGACGGGTTCCTCTCTAATTTGGGCATCTACTTCTGCCACTTCCCCTGACCAGAAACCACTTTAAGTCAGCAGGCGGCCACATGGGAGCTGGCATTCCCCTTTTTCTTTCACTCCCTGTTCACTTCCGTGGCTCCATCTCTCTCTCTCTCTCTCTCTCTCTCTCTCTCTCTCTCTCTCTCTCTCTCTCGCTCTGTTTTCTGTCTCTGTCTCTCTTTATCTCATTATTTTCTTCTCACTGTCTTTCTCTTCTTTTATATCTATATCTTCAGCTACATTAAGTAATTTGTTATTTCAGCACTCATCCTCTTAGACTGTAATGATGGTCATTGTTCACACGCAAGCACGCACACACACACACACACACACACACACACATACATACAAAACAGCAGCAAAGGTTCAACCCATGTTCTCTCTCTGGTTTCTCCCCAGCAGGTTCCTCCTGCCAGTGTGAGTGACTGACAGACTTACCTGTTCTTGTTCCTGGTTCCTAATGTGAGCATGGCTTGGTGGGAATAGCACTTAATGGGATTTCCCTATCAGGATCTCAGAGGGGCTGCCGTGTCGTCTTTGCCTCTCTGCCACCTACATAGTACACTGCCAAGACCGGCAAGGCAGAAGAGCTCATTTCTCAATGGTCTTAATGGTGAAGACTGCTCAGGAAAGACCTGGTTAACTTAAATAAATGCATTGCAATTTAGATGTACATTAATTACATGCGTACGTTCATGTAAAAGCATAATACTGTTTCAACATAGCTAAAGCTAGTCCCTGCCGAAACCAAGGAGAAACTCTATCTGTCGAACTGGCTGTTAGGTTGGTTTTATGGTCTACCTACCCTATCATCCAATAGACACATTTAACAGCTATAGGGCAGGAGTCACCATCCACCTGAGTCATAGAGATAAGGATCTATGACTGCATCCCTAATAGCACCTTATTCTCTACATTGTGCACTACTTTGGACCAGAGCCCTAGAGGCTGGGGTCAATTCTGAATTGACCCCAACCCTGCTATATAGAGAGAATAGGGTGCCATTTGGGATGCAGTCTATGAGGAGAATGGTGTCTGGCTTGTCTAAAGCCAAATACTGCAGTGTGACATGGTGAAGTCATTCAGTGTAACGTTAAGTCATTCTGGTGTAACTTTGCCACAGTACACAGGCATGAAATCCACAGTGATGGGAAGCAGCAGAGCAGTGAATGGTGACTAATCTTTTCAAGGTGATATGAATAAATATGTGGGAGATGAGTGTTTCTGGAAGAAGTAAGAGGAGCTCGTTACTGCATCCAGTCACTGTTGCTTTCGCATTAGCACTGTCACAACAGCACAGCTTTTGGAGCTTTGTTTTCAAGTATCTCTCTCTCTCTCTCTCTCTCTCTCTCTCTCTCTCTCTCTCTCTCTCTCTCTCTCTCTCTCTCTCTCTCTCTCTCTCTCTCTGCTTTTCAGTTTTTCAGTTTTTCTCTGCTTGTCTTCTCTCTATCTTTTAAAGTTTTACAACTGTTGTCAGAAAGTTAACACATGAGTTTGGTGGCAGAGTTCTGCTTTTCTTCTTGTCTTTTCTCTCTCTCTCTGTGTGTTCTTTTTTGTTCTTCTGTGTTGCTCCACATCAGAGAGGGGCCTTTTGTGTCTGACTTTGCCCCGAAGGCAGTCGTCTTGCAAGGCAGATTAATAATTACAGAGTACACAACATTGAGGGGAAAAAAATCTGGATCTTTGATGTCAAACATGAGACACTAAAATTACAAAGAAAAGGGTCTGAAGAGGAAAGGTCCTGAAGTTTTGGTATTTCTTTCTCTCGTTCTTGGCAGTATTTCCTGTTATTGTCGCTGTCTACTGTTTGGCAGTGCATTAAAAACACAAAGAGAACTTTAAAGGGGGAGGGGGGGTTGCCCCTTGGAGAGGGGGGGCACATTTGAGAGGGGCGCGGCAGCCATATTTGTGACAAATGTCAGCAAGATGAAGAGAAAGAGTTGCATTTCATGTTGTTAAGGTTTTTGATCTAAATATTTACATGGGTGGGTACATCAGCGGGATCACTCCCTCCCCCCTCTCTTCCTCCTCCCCATCCCTTGTTATGTATCTATGATATAGACAGGATTCAAGGCCAGATGTAGGACTGACTGTGGCTCCACGGTGTTGTGGTTCACAGTTACGATTATGCTCTGTGACTGAATGGTTGTTAGTGCTCTTTACTGCGCTTTAACATGTAAGTAACTTTAAAAGCATGCATCATTGGAATGAACATTTACAATCCCTTCTGTCCTTCGTGAAGTACTTTACCATGCCATTTTCAGTTAAAACCTCTTACAGCTACCCCCCTACTTTTTTCAATTTCTGCCTAAAGACATACCCAAATCTAACTGCCTGTAGCTCAGGCTCAGAACCAGGGATATGCATATTCTTGATTAACATTTTTTAATTTGAAAGAAAACTCTGAAGTTTGTGTAATGACCCATCAGGTTTGGTTGTGTTACAAACAAACCAGTTGATTGCATTGAAACCAAACATGACTGGAGACGTCACGTTTCATGTGTGTATTTACATCGAATGTGTCATTGAAAATGGAATGAGACGGAATTCACGGTTCACAAAATGTTTTGTGTTAGGCTATAAAAATGGATTTGATCAAACAAAAGACCATTTGTTGTGTAACAATGAGCATTGGGATTGCAAACAGAGGAAGATCGTCTGATTTTGTTACGCCTGTGCTGGTTGAAATAGTTTTTTTTTTTTATGGGGCTCTATCCTCAGATAATCGCACCGTATTCTTTCGCAGTAAATCCTTTTTTAAAATCTGACAACGCAGTTGGATTAGCAAGATTCTAGGCTTTCGAAACATGTGAGACACTTGTATTTTCATGAATGTTTAATATGACTATTTATGTAGCGGTCACCGTATGTTGTCGAATTTCATCCCGCTAACGGATTCGAGAATAAACATGTGTTGTCAGATCTTTAGTTCATGTTACTCAAGCCCGGTTGGACAGTTGTGTTATTATGCTGAACGAGTGTTCGACTACTCTGAGCGATCAGAACAACTTTTATTCTCCTTCATGGAACATCTTCCCAATGCGGTAGGATTCTATTTGCCGCCCCCGTGCAGGTAGGAGGGAGAAGCCTGGCAAAACATCAGTGACATGACGGCTGCTTTGTAGCAATTGCTTCTCAACGGCAGACCTTCTGGGGATGCAACAGTGCGTTTGACCAGTGTCAGTCAGGGTGAAGACTGTGTTCCTCTTCTATAAAAAGCTAAGAGGTGCCACACCGCGACTGTTTGCCAACTGAGAGGAAAAACGTAACCGGGAGGGAAATTCTGAAGAATGAAGCGCGTTTCGCTCAGCTCAGTTGTGTGTGTGTTGTGTGTGTGTGTCACGCAGTGTCTTGTGTTCAAAACCCGAGGGTCATCTGCTGAGACCACGATAGTTGATGCCTCCTCTGTTTACTTATGTGTGTCCTGTTTAGGTGGAAAAACTCAACTCAAAATGGAATTCACTGAAACATCCTCATACCACCATTGGAATTATAATCCTTCTGTTCCTTTTCCGGATTCAGTTCTTCATAGTTGTGCCACCACTATTCTACTGTCGTTGGTGCTAATGGATCGGAAATCGGGTTTCTGGAGGTAGCCGAGCTGCTGAGAAAAACAGGAGTCGATCTGTACGGGGGGGACGGGGGGTAACAGAGTTGAGGGGAGAGTAACAGAATTGACGGAGGGTAACAGCGTTGACGGAGGGGAGGGTAACAGAATTGACGGAGGGTAACAGAGTTGACGGAGGGTAACAGAGTTGACGGGGGGGGTAACAGAGTTGACGGGGGGGAGGGTAACAGAATTGACGGAGGGTAACAGAGTTGACGGAGGGTAACAGAGTTGACGGGGGGGAGGGTAACAGAATTGACGGAGGGTAACATAGTTGATATCGGGTAACGTAGTTGATGGGAAGTAACGGAGTTGACTATAATGCAAATGTGGCCGCTGTGTACTCAGCAGGTCGGAAGTGTGGTGAAACTGTTCAGAACAGGTGGGGAGACGCTCTGAGGCAGTTGACACGTAACATCTGGTGGAACCGAAAGGCTCAAAGCCCTACCACGAGGCTAGGGTTCGAGAACGATTCAGCGGCGTCACACTACACCGCTGCCTCTCGCTCTGGAGTACATTTACCACGTCTGTCCCACTAGGGGTTCATCGAAAAGTGACGCTGTATTAGGACTGACGTGCCAGCCATTTCCATGTGGTGGCCAAAAGTCATTTTGTTACAAGAGTTAACATGATTGACAATGAAAACAAGTCAGCACCGTCATGAGCTCTCCTACCACATGTTGAGTGGATGTGTTACTAGTTTACCAGAAATGCTCAAGGAACAACACAGTGTTTTAAGGAAAGTGGGAGGGGGAAAAGGGAGGCGGGGGGGGGGCATTGACAATTGTGAAAGTTGTTTGTTTCCACTACCTGCGTTTGGATATGGGGGTAATGTGGAAATTAGTCAATGTTGTTACTCACTGAAGCCCTCTCACAGATCCAACTGAGGCGAGGCAGATGACTGGGAGATCATCGTTTACTTGTGACAAAGTGAGTTGTGATGTCAGATGCCTCACGGTTGCGAAGAAATGCCTTCCTTCACCATCATAGCTGACCGGGATGTGAGGCCTACAACCCCCCCGCGACCATGCAGTGAGGTTTGGTGGTTTTGTGTCACCCAATCAGATCGACACAAAGCATATGCCAGACACCTGTCTTGCTGCTTGACTTTAACCTCAAGTTCAACCTTCAGCTCTGTTAGTTGAAGGTACCTCTTCCGAATCCTAACGCCGAGGACAAAATAAGGAACGTTGTAAGAAGGGGTGGATGAACAACGCAGAAACAAACAACGTGGGACAGCTGCACTCTATTTCCTCCCGCATACTGTTTCTATCACGAGGTCTTTGTCAGACGCACCCAGACCAGAGGTTACAGAATGGCTGTGAATCCAAACTAGTCTCTCCTGTGAGTGCACTTGATGAGGGCTCCATGCAGGAATCCCTGTTCGCACCCTCCACCACCTCCCAAGGCTATTTGATAATAACTAGAGGGGAAACTAAGGTATTTTAATGGGAAGTACAGCCCACAGCCGCTTTAGCATCTGAGAGTCAGTGGGAGTTTCTATTGATGTTCCGTTGAGATTCTGTTGTGTACAGTAGTGATCCATTCTGTTAATACAGGGATCACTAGACAAGAATGCGGACGAAGAAATGTCCTATCTTAAAGCATTTAGACATGATATGTTCCATCTGGTGCCGAGAAGAACGGAATTGTTTTATATGAGCGGATTAATAAATCAAACACCCCCCCCCCCCAGAATGCCGCAGTAATTTTTTTTTTAAGCATTCTGTTTTGAATAACGTTGGTTATGAAAGAAACGCCACACTCTCGTAAAAAACAACAGCCCCTTGGTATGACAAAGTCTTCACTATTAAAGTGGTCCTTATAGTAACTCAACATGGTTTCAATCATATAACACTGGGGTTAGTAGCCTGAGATCATCCATGAAGCTACACTCTTGGGGAAAAGGGTTCCAAAAGGGTTCTTTGCAGAGGGATAGGATTCTACCAAGAACCGTTTTGATCAGAAGAACCCTTTTAGGAAGACAATGGTTCTTTGTAAGGCAAAGGGTTCTACCTAGAATCCTTAACATCCTAAGATCCTTTGGAAGAAAGGGTTCTTTGATGATTATTTGGAAGGCAAGAAGGGTTCTACACACAGTGGCTTGATAAAGTAGTCACCCCCCTTGCCATTTTTCCTATATTGTTGCCTTACAACCTGGAATTACAATTGAGGGTTTGTTTCATTTGATTTACACAACATGCCTACCACTTTGAAGATGCAAAATATGTTTTATTGTGAAACAAACAAGAAATAAGACTTGGGGTGACAGGGTAGCCTAGTGGTTAGAGCGTTGGAATAGTAACCAGAAGGTTGCAAGTTCAAATCCCTGAGCTGACAAGGTACAAATCTGTCGTTCTGCCCCTGAACAGGCAGTTAACCCACTGTTCCTAGGCCGTCATTGAAACTAAGAATTTGTTCTTAACTGACTTGCCTAGTAAAATAAAGGTAAAATAAAAAAAATAAAAAAACTTGAGTGTGCATAACTATTCACCCCCCCAAAGTCAGTACAAAGTCAGTACCTTTTGCAGCAATTACAGCTGCAAGTCTCTTGGGGTATCTCTCTATAAGCTTGGTACATCTAGCCACTGCGATTTTTGCCCATTCTTCAAGACAAAACTGCTCCAGCTCCTTCAAGTTGCTGGTGTACAGCAATCTTTAAGTAATACCACAGATTCTCTATTGGATTTAGGTCTGTGCTATGACTAGGCCATTTAAATGTTTTCCCTTAAACCACTCAAGCGTTGCTTTAGCAGTATGCTTAGGGTCATTGTCCTGCTGGAAGGTGAACCGCCATCCCAGTCTCAAATCTCTGGAAGACTGAAACAGGTTTCCCTCAAGAATTTCTATTTAGCGCCCTCCAACATTCCTTCAATTCTGACCAGTTTCCCAGTTCCCACCAATGAAAAACATGGTGTTCTTGGGGTGAAGTGAGGTGAAGGGAGGTGTTGGGTTTGCACCAGACATAGCGTTTTCCTTGATGGCCAATAAGCTAAATTTTTGTCTCATCTGACCAGAGTAGCTTCTTCCATAGGTTTGGGGAGTATCCCACATGCCTTTTGGCAAACACCAAACATGAATATGCTTATTTTTATTCTTTAAGCAATGGCTCTTTTTCTGGCCACTCTTCTGTAAAGCCCAGCTCTGTGGAGTGTACAGCTTAAAGTGGTCCTATGGACAGATACTCCAATCTCTGCTGTTGAGCTTTGTAGCTCCAGAGTTATCTTTGGTCTCTTTGTTGCCTTTCTGATTAATGCCCTCCTTTTCTAGTCTGTGAGTTTTGGTGGGCGGCCCTCTCTTCCCATGTTTGTTGTGGTGCCATATTCTTTCCATTTTTTAAATAATAATATATATATATGATAATAACATATGCCATTTAGCAGACGCTTTTATCCAAAGCGACTTACAGTCATGTGTGCATACATTCTACGTATGGGTGGTCGCGGGAATCGAACCCACTACCCTGGCGTTACAAGCGCCATGCTCTACCAACTGAGCTACAGAAGGACCACCAAATAATGGATTTAATGGTGCTCTGTGGGATGTTCAAAGTTTCAGATATTGTTTTATATTGTTTTATAACTTGGTCTTCGTGGAACTTGGTCCTGTGGTCTGTAGCTTCTTGGTCTTCTCCATAACTTTGCTTCTTGGTCTTCGTGGTGCTTCTTGGTCTTCGTGGTGCTTCTTGGTCTTCGTGGTGCTTCTTGGTCTTCGTGGTGCTTCTTGGTCTTCGTGGTGCCCCTTGCTTAGTAGTGTTGCAGACTCTGGGGCCTTTCAGAACAGGGTTATATATACTGAGAACATGTGACAGATCATGTGACACTTAGATTGCACACAGGTGGACTTTAGTTAACTAATTATATGACTTCTGAAGGTAATTGGTTGCACCAGATCTTATTTAGGGGCTTCATAGCAAAGGGGGTGACTGCATATACACGCACCACTTTTCAGTTTCAATTTTTTGAATTTTTTGAAACAAGTAATTTTTTTCATTTCACTTCACCAATTTGGACTATTTTGTGTATGTCCATTTCATGAAATCCCAATAGAAATCTATTTAAATGACAGGTTGTAATGCAACACAATAGGAAAAACGCCAAGGGGGATGAATACTTTTGCAAGGCACTGTAGAACCATACATAATATTTCCCAGCATGCTCTATTTCAGAATTGTTTGTTTTACTGTAATATCTGTGTTTTTGCATATATATTGATTGGTTGTTTACTTGTGTGCTTGTGTGCTACACACATATAAATAACATCTAAATGAATCCAATCTATTAGTAATTGGATTTATTGCACCCGTTACTGAGATGGCTGTTCCAGTTTAGATGATTGAGGTAGTCTCAGTACTCCATTTTTCCTGGCAGTCATTCTGAATGAAAGTTGCGGGTGATTAATAATTCCACTTGTTGGATATCCGAACTCTGCCTGGATTCCAATAGGAATTGCAAATCACTTAACATGCCAGCATAATGTGATTTGCAGGCCTGATGTGGCCTGTAAATCAGGAGATTCCGAACACCAATGTGTTCTTGTATAACTAGGCCTTCAAAGCAAGGCCTTATGATACATGCAATGTATTGTCATAAATAATTACATTTTAAAGGCTAATAAGGCTTATGGGACTTTTCATAGAGGGGTTTAAGAAGAACCCTCCAAAGACAAAAAGGTTTCTCGGTAGAACCCTTCATAGAGGGTTCTAGGTAGAACCATATATAGGGGGTTGTTTGAAGGACCCTACATAGTGGGTTTTAGAACCCTCTGCAAAGGGTTCTACACAGCACCAAAAACGGTTCCACTATGTGGACAAACTAAAGAATCCTGTATGGTTCTACTTAGCACCTTTTTTTTCTAAGAGTGCAGCTAGCTAGCGCCAGCTTAATAATTGTGTGTGTGTGTGTGTGTGTTGAAGAAATTAGGATATGAGTAGTAAAAGAACACGTCCTTCTTTAACCTTGAACAAATCTACTTTGAAACAAAAGTATACACCTCACACACATGGTTATGGGATGTCAGATATTTAACTTTTATTTAACTATGCAAGTCAGTGTAGAACAAATTTTTATTTTACAATGACGACCTACCCCGGCCAAACCCTGCGTTTAAAAAAATGACAACGTTTATTAATGATGAAAAATATGTATAGCATTCCACCCATGAGGCAACTAGGTCATTTGAATGCAGGAAAGGGCTACCTTCAGACAGTGGTAGTGTCAGGCCCTGATCTGTTTCACCTGTCTTTGTGCTTGTCTCCACCCCCTCCAGGTGTCACCCATCTTCCCCATTATCCCCTGTGTATTTATACCTGTGTTCTTTGTTTGTCTGTTGATAGTTAGTTTTGTTCATAGAACCTACCAGCGTTTTGTTTCCCTGCTGCCACCTGTTTCCTTGCTCCTGTTTTCCAGTTTCCCGGTTCTGACCGTTCTGACTGCCCTGACCCTGAGCCTGCCTGTCGTCCTGTACCTTTGCCCCACTACTCTGGATTACCGACCTCTGGCTGACCTGACCTTGAGCCCTCCTGCTGTCCTGTACCTTACACCCTCTCTGGATTATTGACCCCTGCCTGCCTTGACCTGTTGTTTTCCTGCCCCTGTTTGAGGAATAAACATTTGTTTCCTCAACACTGTCTGCACTTGGGTCATACCTTAAAACGGGATAGTATGACCTAGCATTGGACACATTGCAGGAGCAATTCCGTGGGTTGTCTACTAGGCAGCCTACCACGACAGTAACCTCCCAGCCTCTCAGTAACCCGGCTGGTAGCAGCGTCATCTACCTGGTTTTCCCGGGAATCCCGCATACCTCCCATGGAGCGCTTCGATGGAGAGTCGGGCACCTGTCGGGCGTTTCTCGCTCAGTGTTCCTTCGTCATGGAGCTGCAGCCCTCCTCCTTCCCCTCGGACCGCTCTAAGATAGCCGTGTGCTTCAGTCTGAAGGGATTCTACTGCAGCTTCAGCAGGACTCCCTCAGTGTGGCAGACTATGCAGTGGATATCCGCACACTAGCAGGTTGCCTGGAACCCGGAAGCGCTGTTCGACACGTTCCTGCATGGATTATCGGAGGAAGTAAAGGACGAGCTTGCTGCCCGGGAACTACCGACGGATCTCGACTCACTTGTCGCTTTAACCATCGATGGTTGGCTACGGGAATGTATGAGGGAGAAGAGGTCTGATTGCGGTCCCAGTTGCTCACTCGAGGATCCCACCTTGCATCTGATGAACTCCGGAAGTCCCCGGTGTCTACGTCCACGAGAGGATCAGAGCTTTTACCCGAGTTCCACTATACAAAAACACAAACAAAAAAGCGAGGAGTACCTCGAATAAATAACACACACGAACAAGGATTAACACACGGGACGAGACCCGAAATCATCTGCGCGATCCACAATGGCACGAAAGCCAAAACACACAGCACAGGAACTCACATGCACCAACGGACATAATAACAATATTCGACAGCCCAATGGAAACCAAAAGGCACTCTTATACAAGTAATACGTGGGAATAGGGGACAGGCGTGCGTAATGAAAGTTACGGAGGGAACCCGAGACACATTTTTTCATAGTTTTATCATATTTGTACTGTGTACTTGAGCTTGTGTTCTCAAAAGTGACTACACCTCAGCAATTTATACCAATTTTTACCAGAAATGTGAGATGTTAACCTTTCTTTGAACATAACTACTTTTAGTTATTGTTGAAGGCCCTCTCCTGATAAATAATTACTTTTGGGGATTACATAGATTACATTTTAGATTACATGTAACTGTTTTTAACTGTCTCCACATATCAAAATAGTACTCAGCATTAGTCCCGCCACATAAAATTGGGCCCTATGGTGTCCATTGCATAGGCACCAAGACTAATTCTAAATTCACAGGTTCTCCTGGCTCCCCAGGGTTCCACAGTCTCTTCCTCCACAGTGACAGAGACACGACAAACACCATGTCGCTGCAACTGAAATAGGTCAACAACAAAAAAGAAGAAGAAGAAATGAGAGATGAATTACTCATTCTCTTTCAACGCCTTTGTAGATGGAGGAAGCGGATGCCGACGTAGAGATCAAACAGTGCCCCGTGAGAAACAAGTGTAAACTGCCATCCCGGCAACTGGGAGAGCTGATAAGACTGACTCGGTCAATAGGTTGGTGGTGCTCCAACATCATAGCTGCTAGTTACTCCTTTTTGGAACTTCCCCGCGAATAAAATGTCATCATCCCACTGTTGTTACATTGGTAAAGTCGTGATATCATGGCTACGCATCCACCCCGCTTCGGCCAGCTGACGTTTCCTCTCCACAACGAGTCTGGATTTGCCTCCCGCCCCGATGACTTCTGGAATGGGAACACATTCTGATTGTTCTGATTGGTTCTTCAGAATGTATATAAGTAGCAATCGGTGGAGCAGGGGAGTTCAATTTAGGGCGAGTCGTCAGGCAAGTCATCCTGAGCCGTTTGTTCATACTATTTGGCCTCATTTACATAACTTGTCCCGACGTTGTCATGTGGAAATGTCTGCCCCGGTTCCTATCATTGTGAAGCAGAATTCACCAAGCGTTGGATTGTTCACCCACTAACAGGGAACGTGAGCTGGGTTTAGACCGTCGTGAGACAGGTTAGTTTTACCCTACTGATGATGTGTTGCTTTAACACTTAAATTGGATAGTCCATCTGTAGATGTTACTGACAGGCTCCTGATGTGCTTTTGAAATGATGCTAATCGTCCACAGATGGTTTGTTAAGCATCTGTAGATGGACTGTAGACTGACCGCTGAGATGTGGACCGATAGTTTGTAGAACGTCTACTGACAAAGTGTTACCCCGTTCACACCTGACACAAAGTGTTACCCCGTTCACACCTGACACAAAGTGTTACCCCGTTCACACCTGACACAAAGTGTTACCCCGTTCACACCTGACACAAAGTGTTACCCCGTTCACACCTGACACAAAGTGTTACCCCGTTCACACCTGACACAAAGTGTTACCCCGTTTACACCTGACACAAAGTGTTACCCCGTTCACACCTGACACAAAGTGTTACCCCGTTCACACCTGACACAAAGTGTTACCCCGTTCACACCTGACACAAAGTGTTACCCCGTTTACACCTGACACAAAGTGTTACCCCGTTTACACCTGACACAAAGTGTTACCCCGTTTACACCTGACACAAAGTGTTACCCCGTTTACACCTGACACAAAGTGTTACCCTGTTTATATGTCATCCCCACAACTGTCACCCTGCTTGCCTGACAGAGAGACAGCTGAGCAATGTATTTGCCGATCTACACATCAGCTCAAGACGACGGCTGCTACAGAACTTGTTCCCGTTGAGAATCTGTCTCTCACGCAATGTCAAATAGATCAAATGGTGAGATCTCAATCTAAACCTCAAAAGCAGTTGTGAAAATCTACGAGGAATCCGCATTCCTTTGGACGAGTTACGAGTCGAGAGTTCTGCGTGTCTTAGGAATAGATGGCTGAAAATTGCAGATCTCACTTATTCTCCGTTCATTATTGCAGTATCTTTGGATAATGAATCAAAACTCAACTGATAATCTTTTCCACTGGGTTTTTACTTAAACATGTAAAGCCTTGCATTTGGTGCAGGCTGACTGAAGTATGAGGGAAATAGGATTTCTGGAGACTGCGAAGGCTTAGTCCAATAATTATCATACATATAATTCACCCGAGTTTCGAAATATATGACATGCATTACCACCACCCTTATCAATCATTTTATCTCGATTGGTAATCTCAACTCATTTCCTTGTATGATTGAAACGTATCATGTTGATAATGATGTGTAATTGGTGGAAAAAGCCATTCTTTTGTTTGGCCAAATGGTTCTTTGATAGTGGCGCAACTGCAATTAAAGTCCTTACCTGGACATTATCTCAAAGTCTGTGTGGTTTTGAGAAGTACACTGCTCCAATCCTATTGGATGAATTCAAATGAACAGTTCACTTTCAATTCGCTTCAGGGCGAGGTTGCCCTGGCAACAACTCAATACCTGTAGGCCAATTTGGCTGATGGCATCCATTTTGAACTACACATTCTCAATCAAATGTAGCAATTTCCCTAGAATATTATAGCTTCCTTCAAGGTTACCAGCTTCTACCACTGACTACAGAGAGATAGAGAAGGAGAGAGAGAGAGAATGCAATTTAAGTTGTAGCTGTCATTTTAGCCATACTGGAACTAAGTGAGAAAACACATTTAGAAAATAGGAAAATGAGGGACTGCCTTCGATGTGAAGGGTCCATCAAGGAGAGAGAGGCTGAATGTGTGTCAGATCTGTGGCAGCTGTAATTTCTGGTAGTATTTCTGCGTAATAAGTGTGTCTTTGACACATCGTGACTGAATTCCAGTCAAGGAGAGTGTCAGACATGTTTAATCCAGTTTGCTAGTATAAACCCAAACAGAATATTTTCTTTATTCATACACACACTAAGCAAACAGCATTCTAAGAAATACTTGGGAATGTCATGTTTGTGTAGATTTGTGTAAGGTTTAGCTTCATCTTACCCACAAGGCCTATTTATTCAAATCAACACATCAAAATACACGATTAATCAAGAAATACATGCCTTTAGATACAATAGATCAACTGCCAATAAACTGCCAGTGACTAATACACGATCCTCACATCTCCCAATCCCACAGACCGAAACTTAACCGTTAATACGTCATCTGTACAATGTCATACTTCCCAGTCATTTGTGGGCCGTCACTCATTATAGCCACTTACCAAATGAGCCTCTCCCATTTCCTCTTCATCCCGGACCCAACGTGACCCAGCCAGGCCCTTGTAAATTCTCCTCCCATCTGGCTTTGCCTTAAGCAGATGTCCAAGTGTCCATATTTAATCGCCTCTGTCAAAATGGCCTCCCGTCATCGTGCAGCAGTCTGTCGCTCTGAGGTAGAGCAGACCCGGTCTACATCCTAAATGGCACCTTATTCCCTGTATAGAGCACTACTTTTGACCAGGGACAATAGGACTCTGGTCAAACGTAGTGGCCTATATGGGGAATAGGGTGCTACTTAGGACACCGCCCGAGGGAGACATTCCAGTCTGAGCAGCCCTCCTTGTAACACAAGGAAATGAGATTGTGTCCGGACTATTTCGGAGAGTGCTTTGAAGTCTTATTTTACACCGCCTCAGGGGCAGGGGGGACTGCAGCACAGAGAGGTAGGGGTATCAACTGAAATGTCTGAAATACCCCGGTAGCCCAAAAGACTTAATCTGTCTGATCCAGACACCACGTAGGTGGTCAGAGGGCGAGAGAGAAGCAGGGAGAAGTAACGCAGGGGTTTTAAAATCATGTGTCACTTACTGTATGCCACTGGTTCCCTTGATTTCACATGGTGTTTCGTCTTTACCACACCAGTACGATGTCTACATAGGGAGGAATTCTATACACATGCACGCAAAACACCGCAGGGGCTTTTTGCGTGCAGAGAAAGTGATGACGAGAGATGTTTTACTGGCTGTGTTATTCACTTACATTCGTGCATCCCGAACTAAATGTCATTCTCAAGCGCGAACACTTCATGAGATCGTCTGTCTCAACGTCTACAGGCCAGAGAGAGACGTCCGAGGGGAAATATAATAACGATAAGAATAAACACGTCTCAGTGTCGCTGGGACACATTTGTTGTATGATTAAAAAAAGAAGGAAAAAAAAGAGAAAACGATTTAGGCCTAGAAGAGCTAGTGGGAGTTGTCTCTCTTGATGAGTCTACCAAGTTGTTGTTTTTTCAAATACCTTTTTTTTTTATACACATAGCATATGGTATATTGTGATTCAGGTTATGGCAGCAATTGTTTTGGAGGTATACAATGATGTGAATGTCATTAAATGGCCAGTATCATCTCCAGTGATTCTCAAGGACAAAGACTTGTTCCGACAACATACGGCAGCGATTTGATATTGACCTGACAAACAGAGGTGATGAATGGGGGTAGGACACACACACACACACACACACACACACACACACACACACACACACACACACACACACACACACACACACACACACACACACACACACACACACACACACACACACACATATACAACAGAGAGGGAGAGACTCCCTGGTGTGGATGGTGGACACCCTGGCCCCCCTCCCTTGCTGCGACCAGAGCAGGCTTCCAGGCGAGAGGGCATCCCGTGGTGCCATTTGAGTCTCCTTGCCAGCTCCAGACAACTTCACTATCCCTGCACTAGCAGGGGGCGGTAATCGCATCAGAACCCCCTGACAAGAGGCATTCAATTCTGCTTCGGCTCCCTTAAGAGTCTGGCACCCAGCAGTCTTCTCTCTACAGCGTGGTGACGTTACAATGAGATGGTTGTGTGTTTTGTTTTTCTACCGCCATCTAAATGTATTTGGAGACAGATTTACGATTCCGTGTCACCGGGCGAAATCTGAATTGGCAGAATCGAGCATTGCTGCCAGCCCCGGTTCTTCTAGATGTGTGAATGGTGGAAGGAGTGGGCTTCTATATTCCCACTATGGTGAATTTCAAACACGATCAAACCCCCACTTCTGTCGGCCAGGACTGAGGAACAGTAGTGAATAGACTTTATGGATCTTAGGAGGTTCTCATGGTGTCGTGTGTAATTTCCGCAAGCGTTAGCGAGTTATGGTCATACTCGAAACAGTTCTAGTATATTCCGTGACGTTATATGAATGCATGTAGATGATAAAGGATGAGACAATCCATACAATTCTGTGACAACAGGGTCATGGTCAAGGTTGGTTCTGTGGCTTAGCGGGACATAAGTCGGTCCCCTCTTGCGTCCCTAAAAACAGTGGGGCGGTGGTCTTGAGAAAAAGGATGCTACCGCTTTAAGAGGTCCATCCGCTGTCCCTTGCCACCCTCGATCAATTTTGGCCGGCTCCTACAGTTAGCAGCATTCTGCATTTTTCCCCCCTGTTGTCTTGAGTGTGCAGGTTTGTGTGTGTCTGCATGCGCGTGGTTGTGTCAGATTTGTCTTGGTGTGTCTGCAATGATGTGTTGACCAGTGTCTCCAGGTATACTTTGCATCTAAGGACGGCTGGTGACTCGTTGTTTACGTTTTTTTTCGAAAGCCTAACCACCGTTCCCGCAACCTCAAATTCAGAGAATGATATGCTTTCGCCAAAAGCCCAAGACGACAAGGACTACTTGGGGCATCTTTCTTCTTATCCCGAAATCCACCAAAACTGAGGAAAAACGCTAGTGGCTGTTTTAAGCAGCTTTTGTGGCCTGCACTGTCGCATGGGCTTCGTGGGGAGCCAGGCTTCCTGCAGCTACGCCTCCATTCATCACCTTCATTTCAATGGCCGTCCGCGCCGCCTCTAGGTTAGCGAGCCAGGTAGGGTGCCGCGCTAGCACAATGTAGGGGGATTAGTATCAAAGTAGCTCGGGCGAGGCCCCGCATCCCGGGCCGCCATTCAGCCCTAGCAGGGGAGCCATAGCTGAGGAGCGCTGTGGGGAGCAGCCAAGGTCACCGTGGAGGGAGACTGGGAAAGGAACCCTGGGAACCAGCCGTCTCCCCCTGCTAATCAGAGAGCTAGCCAGGCTAGCAGCACAGCAGGTGTCTCCCCCGCTAAATGTACATCTGTTTGGACCGCGGATAACGTGGCTGACAATGAGATAATGCCCCATGGCTTTACTTTTTTTCCCTCTCTCTCTTCTCTACTCTCCTTTTCTCTGTTCTCTCTTTTGCTTCGTGTTTTGTCTTTTTTTTGGTTTCCTTGGGGTTTTCGTTCACATCTCTTCTTTTTGGTTGTTTCTACCGAAACATTAAATGTATGCTTACTTCTCAGACTTATGCATACTTACCGAATGCTTTGTACTTGACAGGAAATCAGTCCCAAGTAAAGAGAGATTTTTTCGGGGGGGGGGTTAAAAAGTTTATTTTAAACACAAGATATACAGCCACTGTAATGGTTCCATGGATATTATAAGCCCTATTGCATAATCCTCTGTATTATTACCAAGTTCAATGATGCAATCTCAAAGAGAGAACTGGGTTACAGGTGAAAGTGGCTGGTAGCGAAGTTTTTGGCTCCTTCGTTTCTCCACCGAGTGATTGAAGCGTATAATAACGATTATAGGCATCATTTTAAGCCGATTGGGCATCCTGGGAAGCGAGGAATAGGACTAAGGAACTCCGATGGGACATCTGCAGGCTTCAGTAGCACAGTGGCCTAGTAACTCTCAAAGAGAAGAACGACCGAAAAATTAGCAACGAGGTTGGGAAATAAGAAATTAGGTAACGAGGATGTAGAGGTGAACTACTGTTGACGTCTTCCGTTTTGAGTCAAGAAGGCAACCATGTTTTTTTTCCCGCCCCTCCACCCCTGTTGGGATATTGGCAAGTTGTCATGACGACAGGGATGTTCTGCTGATGAAGTCCCGCTCCTCGTTGTCCAATCAGATTGTGGAGTCTAAAACTGCAGTACGAAACAGGAGAGGACGCACCTATTCCAGTTGCACAATGCCGAGAAAGGACAGCCCGATCCTGGACCACCTACGGACGGAATGGACGATTTGGGGGAGACCGTCAATGGGGCCGCCATGGCTCGACAAAACACAGCGGGGGTCGAGGATGAGGGGCTACCAGGTAGGGGGTCCAATATCGTGTCTGATGCTGTTCATGTCACAATTCATCATTGCTATCAACACGATGGTCGAAGCGTTGTTTACAATTCTTTTCATGACCGACTTATGGAAAAATACATATATTGGGCGGTCACTGTGTAACGCTATGAGTATTGGCAGGTATGTTTTTGTGAAGATATTGTTTCTGGTGGGGGTTTTCAGGTGTACTTTTCCCAAATTCGTAATCCACTCCTGCAGGTGGTTTTACGGATGCGAACGGAAAAGAGAAAACAAATGTTTGACACAATTCTGTATGTGTTGGTTTCGTGGTGGGTTGTAAAGGCTATTGTAGAGTAGGTTAATATGCAGAAACCACAGGTAGCCAAATGAACAGAACTCTCCCAGTGAAGTGCGATTCAGGCCTTTTATTCAGAATCCTGGGCTACATTTTCCTATTATTTTCGTCTTTTGGCTGGCTTCAAAACTGGCTGAGCTAAAGCTGAGCTGTTTATAGCCCTGTAAAAGATGGAGCGCTTAGGGGGGACTCCCTCTGTTTTCCTCTGAGCACTGCAGGTAGCCATTGCGGTCATCATCCTTTTAAAACACGCCTCGTATTCTTCTTATTAAATCACAGCTGCCCACAATTAAATATCGGCCGCCTTGGAGTTTTTAAAAAGGGGTTTGGAATACGGACCTGGTCATAAGATGATTATAATTTGCTACTCTCCCCATCAGCAGGTCTGTTTAGCACCATACTGCTCGGCCTCCCCCTCCTCGTCTTCCCCCCCTTCCCCTCGTTCATCCCCAATCCCTCCATCATGGGGTCTCTGTGGGAAGCCATTTGTCAGACTGACCCCCGACGGTGGATGTGTTTGACTCTTCAAACCTCCAAATGAAATGGATCTTGTCAGCATGGAGAAACCATCTTTATTGGCTCCTAGGTGGATATCAGCGGATATATTTGTTTAAAGTTGCGGTGTTGGACAGTTTTGCAAATGGCGGTGGCGCCACACTGAGATGGTTCACCGTAGTGGCCGAGAGATCAGGATCACAGTGTTCTAGGAAATTACAGACAGACTCTTTTCGAAGTTGGGATTATGATGAATATTTTGGACCACACAACCCCATTCATTAAGATCTTCAAAATGTCTCAAATGCTTTGAAATTGACAGATTGACGAGCAACAACATCTTGTGACTTAAGTGATTGTAGAGCGCATGCTCCCTAAAAGTTTATAGAGTTTGAAGAAGGCCACATTGCTGGTAGGATAGAGCAAGGGTAGAACTTCCTAAAACCGTGTGTTTTTAAATCTGTCACTTTTAAGAGCCTGTTCTCTTCAGCCGTCACAACACAACACAGCAAAGCTGCATGAGGCTAAGTCTAAGCTGGTCAGTTGGACCTCTGGTTGGAGATACCGAGGACATTTGGACAGGGGAGAGAACTGCAATAATGGGAAGTTGTTTTTGGAGAAACAGCCCCAAAGCCATAGCGATCACTCTAAGCTGATTGCTGGGTTAT
Organism: Oncorhynchus keta; assembly: GCF_023373465.1. NCBI lineage: Eukaryota > Metazoa > Chordata > Actinopteri > Salmoniformes > Salmonidae > Oncorhynchus > Oncorhynchus keta. The sequence continues at coordinate 7,893,981 of NC_068452.1, read as the reverse complement.
TATGTCGTTTTAGATGGCAATCACTGTCGCCAAGGGCAAAGACAGAAAAACATGCTTCAACCTTGATTCAACCTCCATTCAGGTTCCATTCAGCCTCCATTCAACCTATTAACAGTTTAAAAAATAGTCCCACCCACCAGTGATTGACACATAACCTTGAACAGTAACAGAGAGATACAACAGAGCAAGTTGTAGATGTCATTTTGGAAAACGAAAGCGTGTCGGCCAGTAGTTGAAACTCATGTCCAGGATGTTTGCTGTTCTGTAGAAGGATTGCTTCCTCAGCGTTATAACAATGGGAAATGGGTTTTCAACTGCTTTGAACCTGTGTGCCACATGTGTAATAGGTTTGGCCCCTCAACGTTAACAACCAATGATAGCAGTCTTACGATGGATGTTTTATAATGGTCTTAAAGGCTTCAACCTCTGAGATGCAGGTCAATCACAACACGCTGAGTTTTTAATTTTTTTTTTTACCAGGAAACCGATATAGGGGGAAAGACCAGAGGGGTCTTATGATGCAGATTAGTAACACCAGGTTTGTGTGATTTGAGGTCAGGTGTGGTGAGCAGCCCTCCACAGTATGAACCTCATGAGCTTGGGTCTGAGGAGGAAGTGAGTTGTTTTTAGAAATGTTCTGCTTTATGGACCAGTGTCCCCTTTAAGCAATGAAGAATGGTATGTCCCGGCCAGAATCAAGATGTAATAGGAAATATGGAGTCAATATGCATTTCAGTTATTCACCACAAGCTTCCTATAAGGCAAATGTCTTTTGGTTTGGGGAGTGTGAGATATTTGTACCCGTTTTACTCCCTAAGCCTTAGACCATAAAGCATATGAATCAAAGCCTAGATGAAGCTGTCAAAAAGCCACAAAACCCTGTAGAAAACCAGCGCAACCTGTTTGGAATTCCTTAATATGCATCATGTAATCAAGCAACGTTGCCATCTGGATAAATCAACATTTGAATCATCTGAAGAGGAAGGATAATAAGCAGCCATTTCCCAGTCTGTCGTCAATCGCCATGGACGCCATGTGTCAGTAAATGTCTTCTCGAGGTTGATTGGACCACCCAGAGTTCGGCCCATTAAAAGCCATGCTGTTTTCATTCGGAACTTCCAGCGCTGTACCCCGACCATGTCCCCCCCCCACCCACCCCACGGTTCCCCCCAGCTAACCCACATAAAGACCTCTGATCTAGGGCTGGGGTCCCCGTAAATTACTGTGTTTAAAGGAACCCGAACATGATCAGAAAGACCTCGGGTCCCCAGAGCAATGGGAAGCAATGGGAACATCGTGTTCCATACAGTTAGTGTACATTCCTCCCTGGAACGAACCATAACAAGAACACTTCAGATGATCCCAGTGATACCAGGGCACCTTGAAGGAGTTGGTTGGTTTCAGAGCCCTTGGCTTGACGTATGCCTGATGCGCCTTGCAAGTGGAGATTGCAGGGGAGGGGTTCTTCTGGCTCGCTAATTGCTCATCAGTTGTCAGTACAGAAAAACTAGTGCTGTCTAACGCTGTCAGCGAAGGACAATGAATGCATACAGTAACAATACTTCTTTCTTTTCATTTAATAGAGGGAGACCACAGACCGAGCTCAGGGAGAGCATGGTTAGAGCAACTATGTGCAATGTGTCCACATTGTTAACATAGCAGACATAAAGAGAAAGGGCAAGATTGCAAACCGGTTTGATCACCGTGGGGCTGTCCAGACTCCTCTGACAGAGGAGGAGGAGATGGTGATGGTTGCCTCTTCAAGGCACGTTTCTCCTGTCAACTAATGGTTGCCAACAGCGCTGTGGTGTCCATTTGCGGTGTCCAGTTCAGTAAAGAGACAAGCACTGACACCACAAAGACGGGAGCTACTAGACAATAGACGATACCGTCTCCAATTGACCAATGGTGTATCTGCTTGTTGCACCAATTATTATTCAGGGAAAGGCTAGAGATTTGTACTTTGTTGAGAAGTGGTGCATTGGTCTAACGACAGTTCAAATTCACTTGCTCCATAATAAATAAGAAGAAGATAAAAAAAAAAAATGAAATCAAAAGGAAGTGTTAATTGTAGTGGGAAGAAACGGCACACATAAAATGTAATGAAATTGGCTTTCCTTTATCTAGTCAGATTTTAATATTATGCTATTTGTTCAAATCCAATTGGTCTGGGACTGCTCAGGACAGGCAGATCATGAGATAATGGACACATTCTTCATTTCTGATGAGACTATAGATCTAGGATGACGCAGTTCTGTAACGTCTGCTCCCAGCTCACACTCTCAACCACGGAGATCCCCTGAACGCGGCTCACTTTCCAGCCCACCTTCCAGCTCACACTCTCAACCACGTAGATCCCCTGAACGCGGCTCACTTTCCAGCCCACCTTCCAGCTCACACTCTCAACCACGTAGAACCCCTGAACGCGGCTCACTTTCCAGCCCACCTTCCAGCTCACACTCTCAACCACGGAGATCCCCTGAACGCGGCTCACTTTCCAGCCCACCTTCCAGCTCACACTCTCAACCACGTAGATCCCCTGAACGCGGCTCACTTTCCAGCCCACCTTCCAGCTCACACTCTCAACCACGTAGATCCCCTGAACGCGGCTCACTTTCCAGCCCACCTTCCAGCTCACACTCTCAACCACGTAGATCCCCTGAACGCGGCTCACTTTCCAGCCCACCTTCTAGCTCACACTCTCAAACACGTAGATCCCTGAACGCAGCTCACTTTCCAGCCCACCTTCAAGCTCACACTCTCAAACACGTAGATCCCCTGAACGCAGCTCACTTTCCAGCCCACCTTCCAGCTCACACTCTCAAACACGTAGATCCCCTGAACGCAGCTCACTTTCCAGCCCACCTTCTAGCTCACACTCTCAAACACGTAGATCCCTGAACGCAGCTCACTTTCCAGCCCACCTTCTAGCTCACACTCTCAAACACGTAGATCCCCTGAACGCAGCTCACTTTCCAGCCCACCTTCTAGCTCACACTCTCAACCACGTAGATCCCCTGAACGCGGCTCACTTTCCAGCCCACCTTCCAGCTCACACTCTCAACCACGTAGAACCCTGAACGCTGCTCACTTTCCAGCCCACCTTCCAGCTCACACTCTCAACCACGGAGATCCCTGAACGCGGCTCACTTTCCAGCCCACCTTCCAGCTCACACTCTCAACCACGGAGATCCCCTGAACGCTGCTCACTTTCCAGCCCACCTTCCAGCTCACACTCTCAACCACGGAGATCCCCTGAACGCGGCTCACTTTCCAGCCCACCTTCCAGCTCACACTCTCAACCACGTAGATCCCCTGAACGCGGCTCACTTTCCAGCCCACCTTCCAGCTCACACTCTCAACCACGTAGATCCCCTGAACGCGGCTCACTTTCCAGCCCACCTTCCAGCTCACACTCTCAACCACGTAGATCCCCTGAACGCGGCTCACTTTCCAGCCCACCTTCCAGCTCACACTCTCAACCACGTAGATCCCCTGAACGCGGCTCACTTTCCAGCCCACCTTCCAGCTCACACTCTCAACCACGTAGATCCCCTGAACGCGGCTCACTTTCCAGCCCACCTTCCAGCTCACACTCTCAACCACGGAGATCCCCTGAACGCGGCTCACTTTCCAGCCCACCTTCCAGCTCACACTCTCAACCACGGAGATCCCCTGAACGCTGCTCACTTTCCAGCCCACCTTCCAGCTCACACTCTCAACCACGGAGATCCCCTGAACGCGGCTCACTTTCCAGCCCACCTTCCAGCTCACACTCTCAACCACGTAGATCCCCTGAACGCTGCTCACTTTCCAGCCCACCTTCCAGCTCACACTCTCAACCACGTAGATCCCCTGAACGCTGCTCACTTTCCAGCCCACCTTCCAGCTCACACTCTCAACCACGTAGATCCCCTGAACGCTGCTCACTTTCCAGCCCACCTTCCAGCTCACACTCTCAACCACGTAGATCCCCTGAACGCTGCTCACTTTCCAGCCCACCTTCCAGCTCACACTCTCAACCACGTAGATCCCCTGAACGCTGCTCACTTTCCAGCCCACCTTCCAGCTCACACTCTCAACCACGTAGATCCCCTGAACGCTGCTCACTTTCCAGCCCACCTTCCAGCTCACACTCTCAACCACGTAGATCCCTGAACGCTGCTCACTTTCCAGCCCACCTTCCAGCTCACACTCTCAACCACGTAGATCCCCTGAACGCTGCTCACTTTCCAGCCCACCTTCCAGCTCACACTCTCAACCACGGAGATCCCCTGAACGCTGCTCACTTTCCAGCCCACCTTCCAGCTCACACTCTCAACCACGTAGATCCCCTGAACGCTGCTCACTTTCCAGCCCACCTTCCAGCTCACACTCTCAACCACGTAGATCCCCTGAACGCTGCTCACTTTCCAGCCCACCTTCCAGCTCACACTCTCAACCACGTAGATCCCCTGAACGCTGCTCACTTTCCAGCCCACCTTCCAGCTCACACTCTCAACCACGTAGATCCCCTGAACGCTGCTCACTTTCCAGCCCACCTTCCAGCTCACACTCTCAACCACGTAGATCCCCTGAACGCGGCTCACTTTCCAGCCCACCTTCCAGCTCACACTCTCAACCACGTAGATCCCCTGAACGCGGCTCACTTTCCAGCCCACCTACCAGCTCACACTCTCAACCACGTAGATCCCCTGAACGCGGCTCACTTTCCAGCCCACCTTCCAGCTCACACTCTCAACCACGGAGATCCCCTGAACGTGGCTCACTCTCCAGATCACCTGAATTCTAATCACCTGTTCACACCTGTATGTCATTGTCACACACTATTTAGTTCAGTTCTTTGCGCCCCAACATTGTGAGGTGTTGTTTGTTTTGTGACACACTTCTCTTTGGAGCGCTCTTTTTCCCGTGATTTACTCCTCCCGTGTATGATAGTTTTTGCCTGCCTCACTAACGACACCTTTTGCCTATTCCCTGCCTGTACTTTGGCCTATCAGATTTCCTGTTATCTACCTATTGCCTGACCTCCCGAACGACGTAACTAGCCTTTCCCTGTACTGTTGCCTTTTTGGACCCCTTGTGTATGACCTGCCTGCCCTGTGGTCCTTTGCAATAAACACCTGCTGCGCCCTGCTCTTGAAACCAGCTCCCTGACTCCCATTCTACTTCGTGAATATTTTTAATTGCCAGAGCAGACTAGATGGATCTGACTGTTTCTTCTTCGAGTAGTTGCAAGTCAGTCAGTCAGAAACACAGAGTTCAGTCGATGAATGTTATTTTAATTCCCCACATCCCTCTTGCTCATCAACATTCCTTTAATGCTCCATGATGGTTTCGATCTCTTCATTGTAAAATAACAATTAAAATACTTACTATCCTGGTTCAATTACTAACATGTTATTAGGCTAATTGGCAGCCCAAAAAAGTTGGCTGTGTAATGACTGCAAGTCAGTTATAGAACATGTGCATCTCTCTTTCTCTCTAAACCGACAGACGTTGAAACAGTGTCATGCAACTCCCACCAATAAGGGCCATTCATGAGCAGCACCAGGCATCCCTCCCACCCACTTTGATATGAACTGTGAATAATTCAAAACTTGGCTCAACTAGGAGGATGCTGCATGGTTCCATGTATAAGGAAACCCTCTTCCTTGGTTCTACGGACGGATGAATTCCGTTCACTGTCCACGTGATAGAGCCGTTTGAAGTGAGAAAGCAGAGTTTGGGTGGTGAAGGGTGATGACACCTGGTACACTACCCCGTAGTCATGTTTCAGTTGTCGTACCGTCATTTTACAGCAGAGGCTGCATCTGCGTCCTTCACGGCAGCCTTAATCCCTACATAGTGCGCTACTTCTGACCAGAGCCCTTCAGGGGAATTGAGTGCCATGTGGGGTGCGGCGTAGCTTTAGGAGTGCGCGGGGTTCAGCCGTTATGACACTTTATCCAATGACAAGTGGGGGTTTCAAGGACGTGTCGAGCTGTCCTGGCGATGTGCTACACAAAAGAGTGGCCCCCCCATTTCGACTGACTAAAGACTTACGGTGGAGGAGAAAAAGAAACAAGGGTCTATAGGGAGGCCATTCCCTGAGGTCTGAACTAATGACAGCTTCCTGTCTGTCTCTCTGCCTTGCCTCACACATCTGAGGGAGGGAGGGGGTGAGAACATCTGTGGGGTTCTGGACCACTGCTTCGGTTAAAAGGAGGGATGGGGGGGCTGCATGGCGGATGGATTGCTTTTCATGTATTTCGCGATGGTGCCCATTGGTTTTGATTATGGCTGCCTCTTTCAAGTTGGAAATAGGCGCGGTTCAAAAGACAGTGCTGTCTTTTTCTTGCGTTTTCTCTTTGTGTCTTTGTGACTGGGTGGGGATGGGGACATGTGTCTGTGTTTTGGTGTGTGTTTATACATCACGTGCATGTGTGTGTGTGTGTGTGAGTGCAGATGCTTGTGTAACGAAAGGGGTCGATGGGTTTTTGTGCTCCATACATGTGTGTGTGTGTGTGTGTGTGTGTGTGTGTGTGTGTGTGTGTGTGTGTGTGTGTGTGTGTGTGTGTGTGTGTGTATATGTGGTATATGCGTGTGTGGGTCTGTCTCATTTCCCCAGCACAGCTGCAATAGGAATAGATTGATGTGAAACACACACATGTTTAAAGGCAAAAGGCTGGACAGACGTGGTCTTGGTACCAGATGGGGGTTTGTAATGAAAAGAGTAATCCCTACCCAGGCATCACTTCCATCAATCCAGCACTACAAAGTGATTCATAGAGGTTTCACAAGAAATCTCTCTCTCTGCCTCTCTCTCTCTCTCTCTCTCTCTCTCTCTCTCTCTCTCTCTCTGCCTCTCTCTCTCTCTCTCTCTCTCTCTCTCTCTCTCTCTCTCTCTCTCTCTCTCCCTCCCTCTCCCTCTCTCTATCGAAGACTTGCAAATGTAGCATTAACTAATATTCAGAGAGCAGCTCGCCTTTTTATGCACCAGGGCCCTTCTCTGATTGAGCTCCAGTTGACGCATTGCAAATGAGTTGCAGCGCCACAGCAAGCTAGTGAAGCAGGCAATGTCTCTGATTTGTATTCAATATACATGTCACTTCAGGACATGCTAGTTTGGAGACTGTGGAATTTCTCTCTCTCTCTCTCTCTCTCTCTCTCTCTCTCTCTCTCTCTCTCTCTCTCTCTCTCTCTCTCTCTCTCTCTCTCTCTCTCTCTCTCTCTCTCTCTCTCTCTCTCTCTCTCCTTCTTTTCATGTCTTTGCCTTCTTCTTCTCTTAATTCCACTCCCCAGCCATAAAAATGTCTTTCTTTGCCACAGTTCCTCGTTATGACAAAGACGCAGCAAATTGGACACAGAAGCAATTAAGGGAGCGGCAGCCTTGCAAGTGTGTTCATAAGCACAGTCCTTTTCATTCCTTGTGTATGTGCAAGGCTCTTCCTCCCTCTCTGATTCCACACTCCCACCCTCCTTTTCCATCTCTCTCTTCCTCTCACCCTCCCTTTCTCAGTGAATCTATATTTCTCTCTCCCTCTCTCTATTTCTCCCTCTCTCGACATATCTATTTCTCTCTCTCACTCCTGCGCTCTCTCGACATATCCCCCCCCCCTCTCTCTCCCTCTTTTAGTAATAGTGTATGTTTAGCTCGTTCTAAGCAACTCTATGCAGGGAGTATGGGAGGGAGATGGAGTTCTCTGTCGTAGACTTACATCACACTTGCACAATATGTCAAGAATTCATCATGCATTACCATGTGGTGGAGTGGAGTGGAATGTTTAAAGTGCTGGTAAATGCAGGCGATGAGATTCTTATGGGACTTTGAAGACAGCGATGTCTAAGGGAACACCTGAGTCTATGGGAGACAATGGGGGTATGTTGCCTCTCTCCTTTCTCAGCAGCAGCTTCCATCAAAATCAAAGCCTTGGGAAGGCAGATACCGTCCAAAACTGGGAATACATATGGGGATTCATTTCCAGCTCTTTGCTGAAAAAACAACGAGCTCAAATTGTGAAGACAATACTGGCTGCTTTCTCTTCCCCTCTTTTTCCTTTTTTTAGGAAGACAACTTCCATGTCCTCTTCCCCTCTTCCTCTTCCCCTCTTCTCCTCTTCCTCTCTTCTCTTATCATGGGGAGTGTCTCCAAACACACGTATTCCTGAATACCCAACGGTGAAATCCGAGGTGCCTTGATGCTCAGTGGAGCGTTTGGGTTAGAGGGAGGTTTGGCTTGGCCCTCCTCCAGGTGGGAGAACTGGGGTGTAAAACAGTTTACAGATCTATGTGTGTGTCTGGGTCTGGCAGGTTGGGGGGAAGGCTGGGGCTTAGCCTGGAGGAATGTAACCTGAACACCACTTCACAGGGGGAGCAGGAGTACGAACGGGCATTCATGCATATTGTCTGGCTTGCAGGAAACGGCCCTCCATGTTCAAGGGGAACCGCGTAAATGGCTGACGTAGGGAGTCAGGGGGCTCTGTTGGCCTGTCGGAAGGACTTGGCCGTGGGCCGCCGGAGGAGGAGGAGGCTCTGGGCTTACATAGTTAGGTTAGACCCGGTTCCAAAGAGGGTGTGTGTGTGTGTGTGTGTGTGTGTGTGTGTGTGTGTGTGTGTGTGTGTGTGTGTGTGTGTGTGTGTGTGTGTGTGTGTGTGTGTGTGTGTGTGTGTGTGTGTGTGTGTGTGTGTGTGTGTGTGTGTGTGTGTGTGTGTGTGTGTGTGCGCGCGTGTGTGTGCATCCCCTTCCATGTGTCTGTAACTCAGCGGACTCAGCATTATGCATGTTTAAAATCACCATGGTCACGTGACCTTCACTGCATAATAAGCAGGAAGCGGTAAGCAGGAAGCTGTTGCAGCAGAGAGCAGATCTGGCTGCCTTCAATGCAAGAAGAAAAATCAGGTGTTGGCAACAAAGAGGAGGAGAGAGACGAGTATCTCCAAGGACACATACCACCCAGCAGATCAAAAGACCCAGAGGACACGATTGATGGGAAGCCACACTAGCTAGCTAGCTGCTGTATGGTTGAGGTTGAAAGCAGTGGAGGCTACAGCCAACACATGATAGAATTCCTAATGCTGTCCCTGTCTGTCAGTTAATTGAAGCCGTGTGTCTCTCCCAAGGGATAGTTTGGGTTTGCCTTTGTCGTGTATCTTTGTCCTATTGTGTGCTTAGCTAATCATTTTCCTCAGTAACTTCAACAAAAATACTGTCGTTATTTGCATTTTTCTCTTGTTTTGCGGTAGTCTTAGTCTAGCTGCTGATGTTTGACAGAGTTTGTATCAAACCGTATTCATTTACATGATTATGGTACCTTGTAAAAAAAAACCAATGTTTTTCTATAAATGTGTTTGTCAACATCGGTTCACTTGGTCACATGGGAATCGATAACACCATCTCCATTGGTTGGACAAATAATTCAACGGAGACTTTAGCGCAAAGACTATTCATCATCCATCCTTTGATTTATGACAATGAACTATATGTGTACCAGCGGAGGTGGTAGCGGAGGTGGCAGCGGAGGTGGTAGCGGAGGTGGCAGCGGAGGTGGCAGCGGAGGTGGCAGCGGAGGTGGCAGCGGAGGTGGTAGCGGAGGTGGCAGCGGAGGTGGTAGCGGAGGTGGCAGGGGAGAAGGTAGCGGAGGTGGTAGCGGAGGTGGCAGCGGAGGTGGCAGCGGAGGTGGCAGCGGAGGTGGTAGCGGAGGTGGCAGCGGAGGTGGCAGCGGAGGTGGCAGCGGAGGTGGCAGCGGAGGTGGTAGCGGAGGTGGCAGCGGAGGTGGCAGCGGAGGTGGCAGCGGAGGTGGTAGCGGAGGTGGCAGCGGAGGTGGCAGTGGAGGTGGTAGCGGAGGTGGTAGCGGAGGTGGCAGCGGAGGTGGTAGCGGAGGTGGCAGCGGAGGTGGCAGCGGAGGTGGCAGCGGAGGTGGCAGCGGAGGTGGCAGCGGAGGTGGTAGCGGAGGTGGTAGCGGAGGTGCCCGCTAGTCATTTACCCCCTAACACGTCCCCTTCCCCAGAGACGGGAAGAAAGTCACTCTGTCCTTCTGTCTGTCTGAGGACGTACAGGGTCTAAGTCTAAATACACACGGCTGACAGTCTTAAAGACCATGTGAATATCTGCACATTTCTGTCCAGATTGATATGATAGAACCCGCCCATTTCAGTCACCTGTTTTACATAGCAGCGACCCGCTTGGACAGTTATGTGCCTGGTGTTCTGATGGGCTGTTGTTGTGTTGTAATTGGGGACCCCATTTATCTGTTTGCTCTGGGTTCCACGGGGTCCAGCATGCCAGTCCCCCTGCTGTCTGCCAATCACGTGAATGCCTGGAATGTGCTAGTGCCAGGTGTCCTTGTGGTTGGTGGAACAGGGGGGATGGGGGGAGGGGGGTTGGGCACTGCAAAAGTTCTAAGACCAGGCCTTTTCTTTGTTCTCTCTCTCTTCTTGTGTTGCCAGACAGTAGCCTGTGAACGTTTGGGTTCAGTAAACTGTTTTCATTGGACAACTCGAGAACTGTTGTTTCGAGGAGGGGTTTTGAAGCGCTCAGACAAAACGGACTTAAACAATGCTTAATAGGAAGATAAATAGCCCTTTATACCAGGGATAAACAGCACTTGGAACTCTTGAAAATGACGGCGCACTCCTATCTCCGCTAACCAAATGAATGGGTCAGGGCTATGAAGAGGAAATGGCATGCATTCCTCCGCAACTCTAAGAGGTATTTGCAGATGCTCTCTGAATGATCATGTGGCAACAGCGGAGCGTCCGGTGAATCTTTCACAAAAAGCGCTTTCTATTATTTGCATTCATTCCTCAAATGTCATGTGGTTTTACGTCTGCAACTGGACGCCGAAGGAAAGCATTCATTCTGGGAGGGAGTCGATGCCCGGGAAAAAAAAGAAAGCCGTGGAGAGGTCAAGCATAGGGGTCACAGTCTCTCTCGGAGCCTTTCGCCGCCTGCATGAATACATAACCGCCCGTTGACTTTCTAATGGGGGGGGGGCTGATAAAATGTGCAGTTTAATAACTGTTATCATGGGGCCTGTTTTTTGTTTCCACCCATCTTGTTTTGGTCCACCAGCATCTAAGCGACTCTGCTGATTGAATAATGAAGAGCTGCCGGCTCCCTTTGGGACCCTTTTGGCCCAGCGTTCCACCTCTGAAATTCAAAATGGCAGCCCACTTCTTCTCATGCATGAAAGGGCCTTGAGATTTCCTCTGATATGATCAAAGCGTTGACCTGTGTTGCCCGGGCGACCTTTCCATTCCCTTGCCGAAACCCTTGAGTGTGTGTGTGTGTGTGTGTGTGTGTGTGTGTGTGTGTGTGTGTGTGTGTGTGTGTGTGTGTGTGTGTGTGTGTGTGTGTGTGTGTGTGTGTGTGTGTGTGTGTGTGTGTGTGTGGGGAGGGGGATCCTGGCTCATGGCGGACACCGGGGAATTGTGCGGCAGCGTCTTCTGCTGTCATCTTAGGCCTTGTCTACTTGATGTGACCTTTCACCCTCGACCGCTGTAGCGATCATGTGGGAGATCTGACTATAGCCCTAGCAGGGTCTGAATAATAAATGACCTAGAATATTATCTACCTGGATATGTGTCCCCAATGCTCCCTATGCAGCGAAGATGTGTCCGACAGTTCTTCAATTATACTAACCTCAAGGGGGATGTGCTCTCTTCCTTTGTCTTTCAGGCTATGGCACAAAGGACCACTCTAATGTTGACCCATGGAAAGGAGCTGTCAGAAGATTGGAAGCGGTTCAGTGTGGGCCACTGGGGATGGGTTCGGTCTGGAGAGGCTTGTCCAGGAACCAGGCTTGTGTCTGGATGACAATGGGACAAGGGGACATCTGGACCAGTCGACTTTTTCGGTCCAGACTGACGTCGGCCATCTTGAAAGTGAGAGGCATGAAGATGTGACGTTCAGTGTCCTCCATTTTGTTTTTCATCTCGTTGTCCTGTCACTCTCTTGGCCCCGCTCCAGGACCCATTATTGAGTGCATGACTTTGCATGTTGTAATGTATGTTGTCAACATGTTGACGTATCGTGAGTGTTATTGTTCATATTCGGGTCATTATTGGCTTGTAAAGTTGAGCTTTTTCAGTTTTGTACTTCATATGAATTTTTTTTTCTTTCATTTTTCAATCATTCTAACCTATTTTGTCAATGAACGTTACTTTGTGGGGGGCTATTCTTCAAAGTTTGTTTATTTCTCTGTCAATGTTAGAGCCCGGTCCGTTGACGGTCTGTTGGGCAAACTCCACAGTCCTCCAGGGTTGAACATCCCCTCAGCTGTGTAGGAGGTCGATATTCCAACGTCTCCACACTGCAAACTAGGCCTGCGCCTCTGAGGATTTGGTAGGGGAGAGGCAGGGACGGCGGTAGGGTCTGACTGGGTTTAGTTTGGCTGCCGTGGGGGTGACTGTGGTTTGGACTGATTTGTCGCTACTGCCTTGACCCCTGTCACTCTTCATATCAGCAGACCATGGGGAATGTTGAGATCTGTTGGCCACCGATGTGACATAACCCCTCACTTCCTAATCAATGTACCGTTACTATAACACATCTGGTTATAAAGGGGTTACACAATTGCTCTGAATATTCATGGATACGTTGCAGGCACAGGGTCTGTAATCACTATAGTTACATATGAATAATCATAAACCGGGTAGTTTGGGTCCTGGATGCTGATTGGCTGAAACCGCAGTTCAGCCGTGTGTGTATCAGACAATATACCAACTGTATGATGCAAAAATACTGGTTTTACCGCTCTAATTATGTTGGTAATCCGTTTAAAATATAAATAAGGCACCTCGGGCCAGTATACCACAGCTAAGGGCTGTGTCCAGACACTCCTCGTTGCATCGTGCCTAAGAACAGCCCTTAGCAGTGGTATATTGACCATATACCACACCCCTCGGGCCTTACTGCTCCCGTATAGTTATCTATGACTACCGGCACATGTACCTATGCTATGACATCATTGTTTATAAAGGCTTTATAAACCCTTAATAAGCAGTCCATAACAGTCATATGGCTTTGTGAAAGAAAAAGCTCATTGATTTGTGTGTCATTCATCGGGACTCGTGGTCTTGATTGGTTCCCACCAAAGCCATTGTCCTATCGATGGAACCCATGTGCCTGTGTCGCCACGTTCTCTCAATGCATCTGCATGGTTTTATTGTGCTCATTGGAATGTCTCGAAATCCAGACTTCATTTAGGTCCGTATGTATACCGTACAGGCGGCCCCTCCCATCCTGAAGGTCTGTAGTGGATATTAATATGTACAGAACCTGATGCATAACGTGCACAGAGTGATCATTTCACCGTTTCGCCGTCTCAAGCACTTTTAAGGCCGACCGTGCGTTTGAGCACCGCGCCCAGCGTGTCAAATGCTCCAATCTTTTCGTACCCGTTCTCCATTCATCTCAAAGGTAAGAGTTCGACAAGGACACGGGGGGAAAAAAGGCGAGACTGACGACACCACAGTGTCACACAACTGCCTGTGATGCTTGTGGTACTTAGAGCTGAATCTACACTGGCAAATGTGCCAAGTTAAAGTTCTCACAATTCCAGCTCCCCGAAATAGGTGCTCGCCTTATCCTGGTATTTCAGTAAGGGTGTGCCTCAAATGGCACTTTGTTTCCTAGGTAGTGCACTACTTTTGACCAGGGCCCATAAGGCTGTGGTCAAAAGTAGTTCACTGTACAGGGAATAGGGTGCCATTTGGTGTGCACCCTCGGAGGCCCTAATAAATGGTGGGTGGTGCTGCTGCTCCATAATGAGTTGGCTGGCTGGGTAGACCGGAGTTCTCCTAAGCTGATCTGTAGTCCTCATTCCTTGAATGCAGACAGGAACGCCGGATATTCTCCGGTGTCAGCGCTTCTTAAAGTGGGCTGCCGGAGTTTCAGCACTTTCCCCAAAGCCTAGGAAAAGAGTGGATAAAATCCGGTTAAATCCACACAACTCTGGAATGCATTTTCATTAAAAGGCGTTTGTTTGAACGGATTGTGTGGTCCAGGGAGAGGGAATATCAGAAGGGATCAGATTGAATGGCTGATTGCTACGTACTGTAGTCGGAGAGCTACTGTTAGAGACAGGAGGGTGAGAGAGGAGAGAAATGACCTGACCAAGACACATTTATTTGGCTGCCTGGTTGCCAACAAGGCGTGAGAACTGTACATTGTTTTTATTTTTTCAAATCCCAGTTTGTGTGTGTGTGTGTGTGTGTGTGTGTGTGTGTGTGTGTGTGTGTGTGTGTGTGTGTGTGTGTGTGTGTGTGTGTGTGTGTGTGTGTGTGTGTGTGTGTTCGTGTGTGTGCGTGTGCGTGTGTGTGTGTGTGAACTCCTGTACCACCAGATAAAGCCACTGTCTGTCTAAATCTCCTATTACTCAGTCCCTACACGTCTCCTAGTCTCTCTTTCCTCAAGAGGTAATTACAATCCAAGGAGAGACAGGGCTTATCGCAATACTGCTGCCCCCATCCTAGAATGTGTCTGGCAAGGGGCTGCTGAAGTCGTGGACCCCCCCCACCCATCTCTCTCCACTGTCCACTGTGTGTTACTCCAGCAGTTTTTTTGTTACTCTGTCTGTCTGTCTGTCTGTCTGTCTGTCTCTCTGTCTCAATCTTTTACACCAGTCACCCAACAGGTGAAATAATAACATTTAGAATAGTTCGGTTCACACAGTTCCAACCCATAATACGTCCCAAATGGCACCCTATTCCCTTTATAGTGCAGTAATGTTGACCACAGCCCAACTGTATGTTCCGGATGACTGAGATGGAACCCACACGTCAATGAAAAGGTGTTGATTTGGTCTTCGCCATGCCTCAATAAGCACTTGTGCGACAACACTGTCAGGCTCATTGAGGTGAACGTGTGGAGCTTTTAAGATGAGCACGAACCACACACTACCTCTCCTTCCTGTTCCTCTCCTCACACACACACACGCACACAACTCCCCCCACACACACACACACACACAACCCCCCCCCCCACACACACACACACACACAACCCCCCCACACACACACACACACAACCCCCCAAAAACACACACACACACACACACAGCCCCCACACACACACACACACAACCCCCCCCCTCACACACACACACACACACAACCCTCACATCCCAGTGTTCCATTAAAACCAGTTGTACCAGTGGTTTATGGTCAGAGCGGAGGGTAATGTAAGCTGACACCCTGATGCCTTGATTACTGAGACGTTGCTGCAATCTGCAAACCAGATGAGCCCCAGCCTCTCGCTCCTCTTCTCATCATCCTCACATTCTACTCCCACCAGACCTGTGGGTTCCGTCTATCAATCTCAACTGCTGCTGCAGAGAGAGAGAGAGGAAAGGGGGGACGAGTTTGAAGGAGGGAGCTGGTGCAGCCACTGCAGAGAGAAGGAAAGAGAGAGGGAGGGAGGAAGGGAGAGAGAGATGGGGAGGGGTGGTGGGGTATTAAAATTTTATAGTTGATATTTTTTAAACAGATATGGACACCCTCTGTGCTTGGCTGACAGCACTGGCACATGAACACACACACACGAGCACATGCACACACACACACGAGCACACACATGCACACACAGACACACACACACACCCTCCCTATGCTCTGCATGGCAATCGCCATGGTAACAGAATGCACAGAACAGAACACAATCGGGCCAGGGTCATTTTACGTTTCAAAGGGATGGAAAGAACAACAGGGATGACAAAGGGAGGAAGAGAGGAGAGGCAGGAAGAGAGAGAGAGAGAGAGAGAGAGAGAGAGAGAGAGAGAGAGAGAGAGGGAGGCTAAGCGTGAGCAGATTGAGGTGTGTGTCTGTCCAAGGTTGTTGCCTAGAACCGTCTGAATAGGGGGGGAGGAGGGAAAGAGAGGAGAGGGTAGGGCTTGACAGGCAGGACCTACACCATATCAGAATATATCAGAATGGGAAACGACCTTGGTTAGAGTGAAACAACTAAATCCGTATATGTATTTGTATACGTCTGTGTATAAAAATAGAAACATTCAAAGCAATCTACGGTCAGGGCCTAAACCCATAGGGGAGGGTCTGGGTGGGCATCTGTCCGCGGTGGTGGCTCTGGCACGGGACGTGGACCCCACTCCACCATGGTCTTGGCCCACTTAAGTGGCGCCTTAGGAGCGGCGACCTTCGCCGCCGACCTCGGACTGGGGACCCTTGCAGCGGGCCCCGAATAGACGGGAGACTCCGGCAGCGCCTGACAGGCAGGAGACTCCGGCAGCACCGGAGCAAAGGGCGACTCTGGCAGCTCCTGACTGACGGGCGGCTCTGGCAGCTCCTGACAGACGGGCGGCTCTGGCAGCTCCTGACAGACGGGCGGCTCTGGCAGCTCCTGACAGACGGGCGGCTCTGGCAGCTCCTGACAGACGGGCGGCTCTGGCAGCTCCTGACAGATGGGTGGCTCTGGCAGCTCCGGACAGGAAGGAGACTCTGGAAGCGCCAGACAGGAGGGAGAACCTGGAGGGAGGAGACGGAGAGACAGCCTGGTGCGTGCGGCTGCCACAGGAGGCCTGGTGCGTGGAGGAGGCACCGGATGGACCCGACCGTGGAGGCGCACCGAGCCTGCACAACCTGTCCTGGCTGGATACTCCCTGTAGCCCGGCAAGTGCGGCGAGTGGAACAGACCGCACTTGGCTGTGCTGGTGAACTGGGGACACCGTGCGTAGGGCTGGTGCCATATAACCAGGGCCGAGGAGACGCACTGGGGACACCGTGCACCTCACCGCATAACACGGTGCCTGCCCGGTCAACCTCTCCAAGCATGGGGAGTTGGCTCAGGTCTCCTACCTGACTTAGCCACACTCCCTGTGTGCCCCCCCCCAAGACATTTTTGGGGCTCCCTCTCGTGCCTGTTGCGCTGCCGTGCTAACTCCTCATATCGCTGCCGCTCGGCTTTAGCTGCCTCCAGCTCTTCCCTGGGGCGGCAATATTCCCCAGCTGTCCATTCCTCCAGATAGCTCCTCTCCTCCTTCTCACGCTGCTTGGTCCTCCTTTGGTGGGTGATTCCTTAACACTTTTCCTCCTCTTTCAGAGGAGGAGTAGGAAATATATCGGACCAATGCGCAGCGTGGTAAGTGTCCATGTTGTTTATTATAACCGGAACACTGAAACAAAAAGAAAAGTAGACCAAAACGCAACAGTTCTGTCAGGTTCTGTCAGGTACTCACACAAAACAGAAAACAATCACCCACAACTCAAAATGGGCAAACAGCCTACCTAAGTATAGCTCTCAATCAGAGACAACGATTAGACAGCTGCTTCTGATTGAGAACCATACCAGGCCAAACACATAGAAAACGAAAACCTAGACCTACAACATAGATTACCCACCCACATCACACCCTGACCAAACTAAAAATAGAAACATACAAAGCAATCTACGGTCAGGGCGTGACAGGTTTTGAGTTTGCAAGAAAGGCGTTAAATGAAAGATATTAAAACTTGAATAATGAGCGCTCAAACACACACACACACACACACACACACACACACACACACACACACACACACACACACACACACACACACACACACACACACACACACACACACACACACACACACACACACACACACACACACACACACACACACACACACACACACACACGTGTGCAAGCAAGCAGACACACACACACAGCCGACACTGAGCCCCTCTGCCAACAACAAGCCATAAAGTCCACATCTGGCCCACTTCTCACCACCACTTTATAGGACATGCCAGTATCTCAGGCTGTATCTTACTGTAACCTGTCTTTGGATGTGGGATGTAATCCATCAACAAAGTGAATGTAGTGCACCTTCATCAGTGTTTTTACTACATACCAGTATAGAAATAAATCCAGATGCTGACTGTGAATAAATAGAGTACGCTACTCTAAATAAATGCACGCACGCACGCACGCACGCACGCACGCACACACACACACACACACACACACACACACACACACACACACACACACACACACACACACACACACACACACACACACACACACACACACACACACACAAACACACACTTTTGCTTTACTATCCTTGTGAGGACATATTTTCCCCACAAGGATAGTGAAACTAACCCCCCCCTCATGACTCTTCATGTCATCTACAAGACCCTGCTAGGTAAAGTCCCCCCTTATCTCAGCTCGCTGGTCACCATAGCATCTCCCACCTGTAGCACACGCTCCAGCAGGTATATCTCTCTAGTCACCCCCAAAACCAATTCTTTCTTTGGCCTCCTCTCCTTCCAGTTCTCTGCTGCCAATGACTGGAACGAACTACAACAAACTCTGAAACTGGAAACACTTATCTCCCTCACTAGCTTTAAGCACCAACTGTCAGAGCATCTTACAGATTACTGCACCTGTACATAGCCCACCTATAATTTAGCCCAAACAACTACCTCTTTCCCAACTGTATTTAATTTATTTATTTATTTTGCTCCTTTGCACCCCATTATTTTATTTCTACTTTGCACATTCTTCCATTGCAAAACTGCCATTCCAGTGTTTTACTTGCTCTATTGTATTTACTTTGCCACCATGGCCTTTTTTGCCTTTACCTCCCTTCTCACCTAATTTGCTCACATCGTATATAGACTTGTTTATACTGTATTATTGACTGTATGTTTGTTTTACTCCATGTGTAACTCTGTGTCGTTGTATGTGTCGAACTGCTTTGCTTTATCTTGGCCAGGTCGCAATTGTAAATAAGAACTTGTTCTCAACTTGCCTACCTGGTTAAATAAAGGTGAAATAAATAAATAAATAAAAAACTAGGAAGACTAGGTTCAGCTGAGTTTGGACCAGACCAAATAGAGAAGGGGGGAGAAATCTAGAAACTTGCTCATAGCTAGCTTTGCACCATTTAAGCTGTGACAGAAAACCCCGTTGTTTTCGGAGAATGGTTGGAGCCAGAGAAGATAGGCCTGGGTAATAGGAGAAATGCAAGGCTGTTGTTCTGTCTGAGGTTCACTTTCTCCATACCGATATGCCTGAGAGATGATTGGATGATTTGTCTGTTTTGCTGCCAGGTTATCCCCCTTTCTTCTCCTCCTCCACCTCCTCCCCCTTTTTCCTCTCTCCTCACCCTGGTAACTTGTTAATTTCTGTCAGCTGTTTTTCTGTCATTTAGAGATACACCAAATCACATTATTTTTTTGTCATGGATTATGGAGAGGCAATACATTTCAGCGAAGAGAAAAAAAAATATCAAAGATGTTTCACAATCACCTACTAGTGGTGAAGGAGGGTGTGTGTGTGTGGGGGGTGCTCACGCTTGTGTGAACATGCATGTGAATGTTTATGTGGTACATGTGTGAGCGTGTGTCACTCATTTTAATGATGAAGACCGTGTATTAATTAAGGGAGAAAGAGGTCTATGCTGGCGGATAGAAAACGGCTGATATGCCCAGAGTCTTGGGCATGCCAGAGATGGTCAGACTGTCAGATATGATGTCTTCTACACCTATCAACTTCAGAGTTTCTCACTTCAAAAGAAACGTAATTGATTCGGCAAGACCCTTGGCCAGGTCCCAGGATTCACGACACCCAGTAAATGCTTCTGGAGGTCATCAAATAGACTGACCTGCAGGGGGTCCCAGCTTCTTAAGACATGGGGGGGGGGGGATACACACTCTCTTACATCCTCAGAGAGGAAGAGAGGGGGAGAAAAGGGGGATGGAAAACCGAGAAGATGGAGTTCCCCCCACAAATATGCTGTTGAAGGCATTTTTTCAGTTTGTTGCCTTTCCGAGCTTCGGAAGCTCCATGATACACACAGATACACATACACACATGCATCCCCCCTTCCCCATCCTCCACAAACACACACCAAAAAGACCGTCCACCCTCTGCTGAGGGATGTAGCACGGATCCATGCTCGACAGTGTTACAGTAGCAAAAGCCCCTCAAAAACCAGTCACCAGAAGCCGGAGGTGGCTATGATGAAGAGTGTGTGGCGGAGGATTTGAAGCTGTCACTTTGTGATTACCTCAACATACACAGGCTTGGATAGGGAGGGAGACGGAAGGGGAGGGGGGGCCAGAGTGACTGAAGCCAGCTAAGAGGAAAGCTGTGGTAGAAAATTGGAAGTGACAGACCAAATAACACCGCGTGGGACGTAAAATCACTTCTTTTTTTCCCCTCTTCCTCCGTCTTTAAAAGAAATAAATCATGCGTTCCTGTTACTTCAAGGCTTTTCTCGGCGACGGAGGGAGAAGAGCTGAGCTCTATCTCTGAAACGAGAGAATATCCCTCGCTTTCATCTCGGGAAAGAATCTCTCACATCCCTTACCTTTGATGGGCTAGTCTTTGGTGTGTGTTCTTATCCTTTTACAGGAGGTGTGTGTGTGTGTGTGTGTGTGTGTGTGTGTGTGTGTGTGTGTGTGTGTGTGTGTGTGTGTGTGTGTGTGTGTGTGTGTGTGTGTGTGTGTGTGTGTGTGTGTGTGTGTGTGTGTGTGTGTGTGTGTGTGTGCATTAGGTCCTAGACGTGACACACTGTGACATTGACACGCCGTGATATCACTTCCTCGTCGAGGAGGACGGGGCTCGGAGAGTGTTGACGGTGCTGTAATGGATCGTCTGTAGCCAGACAAACTCTGCACAATGAGGAACTGGGCCTTGAATGCGCATTGACTTAGCAAGTCTCTCGTAATGGACCTTCTGTAGCCACACAAACTCCGTAGCCAGAAATGTATCTTCTGTCGCCAGGTTTAAAAAAAGCACGGTGGACGAGAGAAACAAAGCCCTTGGAGGCCCGAGACTCGCTCAGCCGACCGGCATTCGAGGGCCTCGTTGCTCTTCCTCGTTTGTCCCCGCCCTACGTGTTTTTCAAGAAGGAAGTGAGGGATTCGTGAGGACGCTCTAGCCTAACGGCGATGCCCACTTAGATTCATTGTGTAGGCGATTACATCACCATCCTGTGCTTAAGCTCTTGGCAGTGTTGTGAAGGTCCTGGGACAATGCTCCTGTAGGACATGAAAGCGTGTTGCGTGAATGGAACATCAATCCCAAAGAAACGGCCTGTTTCCTCGTCTGTGGCCATATTTCAAATTCAGGAACAATATGGCCCTGAGTGATCTGAGATGTGTTACTCAGAGCCCCATTATTTTCTATGTGTGTGCGGTGTTGTGTGAGTGTGTGTGCGTGTGCGTGTGTCGATTTACATGCGTGTGAGTGTGTGTGTGTGCTTTTATGCTACACTAACCTGCCCGCAGCTCTGTACCTCCAACGTGTTTTATATTCTCCTCCTCTCTCTCTCTCTCTCTCTCTCTCTCTCTCTCTCTCTCTCTCTCTCTCTCTCTCTCTCTCTCTCTCTCTCTCTCTCTCTCTACCAGTGCACCTCTACCGCTGCGTGCCTGGCCAGAATCTAGCTATAGATTGATTGTTAATTAAGGTTTGTAAGCGATGCATGGTACTGCTTCCAAATACTACCCCAGTGTTCTTTCACATTCACCAGTGTCCATGTTCCATTCCATTGATATTAGTGATGGTAGTGTCTGATAGCGCCCCGGTCTGCCTGCACAACTGAATGCATGTGGCTGGTGCAGGTATTCAGGTATCATGTGCATTCACATGCACACATACACACCTGAATCAATGATCAAAGATCAATGTACAAATACTCAAACAGAGCTGTACACAGCCACACGTACACACACACACACACACACACACACACACACACACACACACACACACACACACACACACACACACACACACACACACACACACACACACACACACACACACACACACACACACACGCACATTAAAACACAAATGCAGACGTATACAAACAGTACTGTTTTCGAGTGTATATACTCTTCACTCAACATCTCATCTAGCACCTCCCATGGCAAATTGGATTTTTAAACGGCTTCCTTTTGATCATTCCCCACTCCCTAATTGACTGACGTTTTTTTTTTCTCTCCCCTCTCTCCCTCACTAGAGAAGCTAATGAAACAGAGAAATGGTCTCTATAGCAACTCTAGCAGGGAATGCATAAAAGGACGAATGACAAGTGTTTAAAGGGCTTGAGGGGTTTTAAATGTTCAGTTTTGCTTTCTCTCGCTCATCGGCTGAGAAGGTCTCCGGAGAAACACAAATCAACAACAGCCACGGAAAAGAAAAAGGAGAGAGAGAGAGAGAGAGAGAGAGAGAGAGAGAGAGAGAGAGAGAGAGAGAGAGAGAGAGAGAGAGAGAGAGAGAGAGAGAGAGAGAGAGACATCCTTGGTGATCAATGTCTGAGCTATTGTCAGTTATTTTTCCTCACAAGGACGAGAGGGGAGAGAAGAGGAGACGAGTATGATGCATTGCAGTTGTGCACAATGCTTAGGCCTGTGCAAAAGGGCCATTTGCAGAAATGACAAATGCACTAGTCTTGTCTGTGAGGATATTGTGTCCTAGTGTAACCTACCGTACCTAGATATCTGTGATATGGAGTATTTTAGCTAACAGAATCTTGCTTCAGAGCTTTGCCTTAGGCCCCGTAATAGGAACTAGTGCTTGTCTATGAGTGTCTCTGTTGACATACAGTGGGGGAGAACAAGTATTTGATACACTGACGATTTTGCAGGTTTTCCTACTTACAAAGCATGTAGAGGTCTGTAATTTTTATCATAGGTACACTTCAACTGTGAGAGACGGAATCTAAAACAAAAATCCAGAAAATCACACTGTATGATTTTTAAGTAATTCATTTGCATTTTATTGCATGACATAAGTATTTGATCACCTACCAACCAGTAAGAATTCCGGCTCTCACAGACTTGTTCGTTTTTCTTTAAGAAACCCGCCTGTTCTCCACTCATTACCTGTATTAACTGCACCTGTTTGAACTCGTTCCCTGTATAAAAGACACCTATCCACACACTCAATCAAACAGACTCCAACCTCTCCACAATGGCCAAGACCAAAGAGCTGTGTAAGGACATCAGGGATAAAATTGTAGACCTGCACAAGGCTGGGATGGGCTACAGGACAATAGGCAAGCAGCTTGGTGAGAAGGCAACAACTGTTGGCGCAATTATTAGAAATTGGAAGTTCAAGATGACGGTCAATCACCCTCAGTCTGGGGCTCCATGCAAGATCTCACCTCGTAGGGCATCAATGATCATGAGGAAGGTGAGGGATCAGTCCAGAGTCAATGACCAGCACCTGGTCAATGATCTGAAGAAGCTGGGACCACAGTCTCAAAGAAAACCATTAGTAACACACTACGCCGTCATTTCTGCAAAGGGGACAGGACGACTGCACCGTATTGAGGGGAGGATGGATGGGGCCATGTATCGCAAGATCTTGGCCAACAACCTCATTCCCTCAGTAAGAGCATTGAAGATGGGTCGTGGCTGGGTCTTCCAGCATGACAACGACCCGAAACACACAGCCAGGGCAACTAAGGAGTGGCTCCGTAAGAAGCATCTCAAGGTCCTGAAGGGCCTAGCCAGTCTCCAGACCTGAACCCAATGGAAAATCTTTGGAGGGAGCTGAAAGTCCGCATTGCCCAGCGACAGCCCCGAAACCTGAAGGATCTGGAGAAGGTCTGTATGGAGGAGTGGGCCAAAATCCCTGCTGCAGTGTGTGCAAACACTGGTCAAGAACTACAGGAAACGTATGATCTTTGTAATTGCAAACAAAGGTTTCTGTACCAAATATTAAGTTCTGCTTTTCTGATGCATCAAATACTTACGTCATGCAATAATTGCAAATGAATTACTTAAAAATGTGATTACAATGTGATTTTCTGGATTTTTGCTTTAGATTCCGTCTCTCACAGTTGAAGTGCACCTGTGATAAAAATGACAGACCTCTACATGCTTTGTAAGTAGGAAAACCTGCCAAATCGGCAGTGTATCAAACACTTGTTCTCCCCACCGTATGTACTCATGTAGGTGTCATCATAGTACGCTTTGACGTACTGCAACAACCTGAAATGTCAACTCACAGGTGAGCATGTGTGAAAACTAACGGACCGATGTGGTCTCATGAACAGTGTCTTCTGCATTGACATACTTGAATATAATGAGTTTGTTTGCATCAGCTTCCCATACGAAACGTGCAGTACATTAATGGCTATCAGGAGCGTTGCTAAAACCAAGGCGACGGCTGCTGAATTCGTACCATTTACCACGTGGTATTTATATGTTCTTCATAGGTTGACAAATCTGTTTGGCTCACGGCAAACATTCGAATCCTCCCCACTGTTGTCGTGGCAATGTCCCTCACAATCTAGTGCAGTTGACACGCTTCAAGTCACAGTGGTTGTCTCAGTGCTGACTTGTTTGTTTTGTGTATATTGAATATGGATCAGAGGAGTGTGAGTGTGTACAGTATATATTCCCTCGTGCTTTTATTGACTGCAGAGAGAGAGAGAGAGAGAGAGAGAGAGAGAGAGAGAGAGAGAGAGAGAGAGAGAGAGAGAGAGAGAGAGAGAGAGAGAGAGAGAGAGAGAGAGAGAGAGAGAGAGAGAGAGAGAGAGAGAGAGAGAGAGAGAGAGAGAGGAGACATGAGACATTGGAGAACGAACTTGGTATAAACGGAGTCGTTTAAAAAGTGCTGACAAAACTCCAACACATAACTTGCACATCAATGTCCGTAATGACCCGTAATGACCTCCAGCAGGTCAGCCTCCCCATAGCCTCTATCACCAGAATCCTCCAACTAACACCAAGTCAAACTATCAAACCCTTTTTTATCTGTCTTCCCTCTGCTTTTCTCTTTACACAGAGCAGAACCTTGATGTTTTTCCAATAATTGGCAGCAAGAGATAGCTTTTTTTCTCTCTCTCTCCCCCTCTCTCTCTCTCTCTCTCTCTCTCTCTCTCTCTCTCTCTCTCTCTCTCTCTCTCTTCTCTTTCTCTGTTTTCTTCTCTTTCTCTTCCTTTGGAGAGATGAATAGTTGGCCGGGGATCAAAGGCGGATCCTTGCGCCAGTCCAGCCACCACAAAGGGGCGTCGGGGGGTGTGGCATGGGGCCAGGTGCTGTACAGCTACATGGACAGGACAGACACACAGGACAGCCAGACAGGATAGTCAGATAGACAGACAGACAGAAAGACAGACAGACAGACACTGGTGTGTATGGGGCAAGGGGTGGGCCCCACACAAAGGTCAATGGCAAAAAAGTGGCTGAGTCCGGTTTCACATTACTTATACTCTCTCTCTCTCTCTCTCTCTCTCTCTCTCTCTCTCTCTCTCTCTCTCTCTCTCTCTCTCTCTCTCTCTCTCTCTGTCTCTGTCTCTCTCTTTCTCTCCCTCTCTCTTTCTCTCTCTCTCTTTCTCCCTCTCTCTCTTTCTCTCTGTCTCTCTATCTCCCTTCAACTTTCTATCACTCTCTCTCTCTCTCTCTCTCTCTCTCTCAATCTGTCTTCTGTTTGTGCTCTAGCAGGTTGAAGGTGCATACTGAAGCATAGACTGGGCTGAGGCCCACGCAGCTATGGGTCAACATCTCTTCCCCATGGAGAAACCCTGTTTAAATGTTTGAGAACTTGACTAGAGTTCAGTGGAACAACAGCCCTTGTGTATATATATATATATATGCTGTAGCCCCAGTCAGATGTGTGTCAGGCTAGAACAAATAAATTGAGGTTGTGGAGACAAAAAAAGCGAGGTAGGTAAAACAAATGAACAAGCCCTCGTAGCCCAAACATATCCAAGACCCCTGTTAGTTTCAAACCCTTTGCATTTGACACGTTTGCGGAAATGTGGTAAGAAGAGGATGGGCAGGGGGCAGAGTAACTCTTACTTCCATAGCCTTGATCTGAGGCTACTATTCTAGCATCTACAACATCACTGACTGTCACGGCTTCAATAAGTAGTGAGTGCAGGAGTCAGGCGCAGAGAGCAGGGTAGTTCAAAAAGATGCGGATCTTTTAATATTCCAACAAAACCAGAGAGACGTTCACGCCACACACACACACAAGGGCGCGTAAAGTCCCAGTCCAAACAAACAGGACGAAACTGATCGGAAAAAAAGAAGCCACAAGAATAATCAAACACCACAAACAGAAAAACAAACCCGCACAAAAGCCGGCGGGCCTACTGGGTTTAAATATCCCACAACCAAACCTAAACACCAAAACAGGTGCAACAAATCAGACACAACTAAATGAAACAGAAAAGGGGATCGGAGGCAGCTAGTAGGCCGGCGATGACAACCGCCGAGCGCCGCCCGAACAGGAAGAGGCACCATCTTCGGCGGGATTCGTGACACTGACAGAATGTACACGTATTATCTAGTCTTCCAGAATGTACACGTATTATCTAGTCTTCCAGAATGTACACGTATTATATAGTCTTCCAGAATGTACACGTATTATATAGTCTTACAGAATGTACACGTATTATCTAGTCTTCCAGAATGTACACGTATTATATAGTCTTACAGAATGTACACGTATTATCTAGTCTTCCAGAATGTACACGTATTATCTAGTCTTCCAGAATGTACACGTATTATATAGTCTTACAGAATGTACACGTATCATCTAGTCTTCCAGAATGTACACGTATTATATAGTCTTCCAGAATGTACACGTATTATCTAGTCTTCCAGAATGTACACGTATTATCTAGTCTTCCAGAATGTACACGTATTATCTAGTCTTCCAGAATGTACACGTATTATCTAGTCTTACAGAATGTACACGTATTATCTAGTCTTACAGAATGTACACGTATTATATAGTCTTACAGAATGTACACGTATTATATAGTCTTCCAGAATGTACACGTATTATATAGTCTTCCAGAATGTACACGTATTATATAGTCTTCCAAAATGTACACGTATTATATAGTCTTCCAGAATGTACACGTATTATATAGTCTTCCAGAATGTACACGTATTATATAGTCTTACAGAATGTACACGTATTATCTAGTCTTCCAGAATGTACACGTATTATCTAGTCTTCCAGAATGTACACGTATTATATAGTCTTCCAGAATGTACACGTATTATATAGTCTTACAGAATGTACACGTATTATATAGTCTTCCAGAATGTACACGTATTATATATTCTTCCAGAATGTACACATATTATATAGTCTTCCAGAATGTACACGTATTATATAGTCTTCCAGAATGTACACGTATTATATAGTCTTCCAGAATGTACACGTATTATATAGTCTTCCAGAATGTACACGTATTATATAGTCTTACAGAATGTACACGTATTATCTAGTCTTCCAGAATGTACACGTATTATCTAGTCTTCCAGAATGTACACGTATTATATAGTCTTCCAGAATGTACACGTATTATATAGTCTTCCAGAATGTACACGTATAATGTACATGTATAATACATGTTGGCCAACATTTGATGAAAATAGTCTTAATTATGCCAGCTTTAAAACATAGTAATTCCCATTTTAAGGCCTTAAAGGCGCAGTGCACTCAAAAACGCGATTGCCCTGTGTTTTATATATATTTCCATACTATGAGGTTGGAAATAATACTGTGAAATTGTGAAGATCCATTTTAGTGTCATGAGCTGTTTGAAAAGGCCGCCTAAAATGTCAGCCTGTTTTGGTGGGATGGTGTTTTGGCCTACCATTGTGACATCACCAGTCGATACATTTGTTCATAGACAAATAAGAAAGATAGTTCCAAACCTCTCTGCCAATAACAGCTCGTTTTCTCCTCCTCACTCAAACTACTCCCAGACAGTCCTAGCTAAATTATTGCTTGAGAAATTGCTCTTTGCTAAGAGGCAATTTAAAAAAAATGTAAAACAATCAAAATAAAATAAAATAAAATTGTATTGGTCTCACACATGTGATTAGTTGTTGAGGGTGTAGCGAAATGCTTATGCTTCGAGCTCAGACATTGCAGTAATATCTAACAAGTAACATCTAACAAATTACACAACATATACCCAATCACACAAATCTACGTAGGAATGAATTAGGACTATATACATAAATGGACGAGCGATGTCAGAGCGGAACGGACTAAGATACCTTAGAATAGTATAGAATACAGTATATACATATAAGATGAGTAATGCCAGACATGTAAACATTAAGTGACTAAGATACCGTAGAATAGTATAGAATACAGTGTATACATATGAGATGAGTAACGCCACATATGTAAACATTATTAAAGTGACTAGTGTTCCATTCCTTAAAGTGGCCAGTGATTTATAGTCTATGCCTATAAGCAGCAGCCTCTAATGTGCTAGTGGTGGCTGTTTAACAGTCTGATGGCCTTGAGATAGAGGTTGTTTTTCAGTCTCTCGGTCCCCGCTTTTATGCACCTGTACTGACCTCGCCTTCTGGATGATAGCGAGGTGAACCGGCAGTGGCTCTGGTGGTTAATGTTCTTGATGATCTATTTGGCCATCCTGTGACATAGGGTGCTCTAGGTGTCCTGGAGGGCAGGTAGTTTTCCCCGGGAAATGCGTTGGGCAGACCGCACCACCCTCTGGAGAGACTTGCAGTTGGGGGCGGTGCAGTTGTCGTACCAGGCGGTGATACAGCCCGACAAGACGCTTTCAAATGTGCATCTGTAAAAGTTTGTGAGGGTTTTAGGTGACAAGCCTCATTTCGTTAGCCTCCTCACCTCACAGTAATTGTTACCCAGAAATGATTTGATATTGGGATAAAAACAGCTGCATTGGACCTTAAGTACAGACATAGTGTACAGAATATTTTGAAAACATTATGCTCTTTCCATGACATAGACTGACCAGGTGAATAGATGTGAAAGCTATGATCCCTTATTGATGACACGTGTAAATGAAGGGGAGGAGACAGGTTAAATACGTATTTTTAAGCCTTGATCAAATTGAGATATGGATTGTGTACGTGTGCCATTCAGAAAGTGAATGGGCAAGACAAAAGATGTAAGTGCCTTTTAAACGGGGTACGGTAGCAGGTGCCAGGCGCAGAAGTTTGTTTCCAGTGTGTACTGTATCAAAAATGGTCCCCGACCCAAAGAACATCCAGCCAGGGTATTGGAGTCAACATGGGCCAGCATCCCTGTGGAACGCTTTCAACACCTTATAGAGTCAATGCCCCAATGAATTGAAGCTGTTGTGGGGGGGAGGGGGGCGGGTGTTCTTACTGTTTTGTACACTCAGTGTATTTTCTTGTTCAAGACCGTGGTTCCTATTTCAACACAAGCACAACTTTTTACATTCCTCCATTGCTCAAAACACTTGGCATGTGACTCTCTCACCTGTAACACATTTGGTGTATTTGAAGTACGTTCAGAGCATATCTGGCCCTGTCTGATGACGAGTCCCCTGGTCCTCGTTGCTCCTCGTGCCATCTGTGGGAAAGACTTCCTTTATCCTCTTTCTCAAGGTGTTTCATAAACGTGAGAACTGTGAAGGCATTCATCCACCGCTGTGTTCGCGTTGCTCGCTCGGATATTTCTCCACGTCTTTCTTCGTATTTCCTTGTACTTGTGTGTGTTATTCTTGTATTGTTAGGTATTACTGCACTGTCGGAGCAAGCATTTCACTGCACCTGCGATAACATCTGCAAAATATGTGTACCCGACCAATAAAATGTGATTTGATTTGTCCACTGATCTGATTCCTCGGTACATTTGTTTTCTATGTGTACTCCTGTTCTGCATCGTAAACCCCCCACCCCGCTAAACATCAAGTCAGAATGTCTGAAATCGTTTAAATGTTTTCCTCTTCAGACTGTGGACTAAGCATCCATTTTAGGAGGAGAAAGAAAGGACGCCAGCTGTGTTTTTTTTCTCTCCACATCTTGCATGCGGTCATGCGTGAATCCTCGGCTCCAGCCATATGTTTAACATTATATGTACTCTATGTCAGAGCTGAGAGCAGTCGGCAGAGTTATGCTCCTTCTTCCCCGCTGATGGTGAATCACACTGGGCTTGATCCACGCCCTCTCCTTATGGCTTGTTGTCGCTCATTCCCCATTAAATGCTGAGCTGGCACTCATTGCATAGTGTATGCACAGCCAAGATAATAGCATGGAATAGGTATGCTGATCCAAAGTAAACTTGACGATATAGCCTTGGTTTTGGTGTCGTCACTTTCATTCTGAAGCGATACATGAGTCAGTATTATTGGCTGTAGTTGTTTTTATTGTGAAGCACTTGAATATTACAATGATGCACCTGCAGGTTAGCATCCAGTAGCAATGCTAATCCAAAGGTAAACTGTGCCAGCTAGCATTAAAAGGCCATGCTTAAAACTATGCATTCAGGTAGGTGTTATGGCATGCTGTACACAAAGTTTTGGATAGCATGCTAACTATGCTAATCCAATTAACTACACTAACAAACAGGTGTGGCATTCCATTTTAGCAGCAATCTATCTGTATGCTAACGTTGTGCGAGCACAAATGTGGCCTGTTGGCTTAGTGAACGCCTAGTGCGTTACCACTATAAAGTTGCAATGATTTAACAGTCTCATGATCTGAACCTATTTCTTTGATAAAACATTATCTTATGAGGTTACATCATAGACAGAATGGCTAACATCAAAAGGTGCAAAAAACCTATTGACCAGGTGCCAAATCTTATTTTTCTTTTACTCAAATGGAAGATAAGAAAATGAGTCAAAGCCCTTGGGCCTTTGCCTATATAGTTTGTGGCTCGATTTCCTCTCTCTCTCTCTCTCTCTTTTTATAGCTCTCTCCTCCCCCTCTGAATGGTTTAAGTTTTAAGAGGTATATTTGGTGAGGAAGTTAATTTTGACATAGTGTTAGCAGTTGGTGCATAGGTGAAACTCACTCCTGCTGGGGTAAGGCAAATATATTCAACTAAATAAAAGGAAGTTACAGACTTAATGTTGCCACTATGGAAAAAGTGTTAAGTTAAAACTCAGCTAATGGCTCAATCATAATAATATCGCTAATTAGCAATGAAAAATGCTAACACTATTAACACGAGGGGGTCTGAGTTGTAAGAAAATCATTCTAAGAGAAGTCTCATGTTGTTGCGTCATAATAATGGGCATTATTTTCACTTTTATGTGGTTCTCCTACAGAGAAAATAAGCCTGATCGTTGCCTTGGTGGTTGCTCCAACTGTTGACTCCCACCTCCCACACAACATATTATTCCCAGCAACACTGTTCACTCCAAAGTGTACACACAATAAATAATGATATGCCCAAAGCAGTTAGCAGTTAGCCGGCTCTCAGTTTCCTGGCTGGAGTTGAAAAGAAATGGTAATTTTTGACTTGAGGAGGATTTCAAAGGAATGGCGTCCACTTTTCATCTTCGCACATACCACGAGCTAGCTCTCTCGTCGACACATTCATGCTGGGTTTTGTACATTTTTCTATGATTTTTCTCTCCCTTCTCTGTTATAGCCCTAAAGACGCTAGATGTAAAGATGGAGGTATCTTCCTCTTTAGATGTTTGTTCTGATGGTCACTTTTTACATAAACATCTTCCCCCCGTGTGGGACCGATAGATTGATGTGTCGTTGTTACTGATGTGTCATTGTTTCCGCCAGGCATTTGAATAGATAATATTATGCATTTGCTTTGAATCTCTTCATGGGGTCAAAGTTCGTCTTGAGTGCAGTTTGCGGGAACAAAAATATTGTATTCTCTCTCCCTGCTATTGTTGTGTCAAGCTTTTCAACGAGTCAAACGGATATTTTATTAAAAATTTGTCAAAAGAAACATTGACTGACACATTTGATCCTCCCTTTTTGCTCCTGGAGTGTTTCAGTTTGTGTTTCAACAAGTTTTACGATTACAAGATCTCCAACTGCCTGACGTTCTTTACAAACGTTCCCCACCTAACTGCTGCTCATTGTAGTTCTGTATTGAAAACGTTATCATCCTAATTGTGTCTTTTGTCTTAGAGCTACCATGCTGTCCTGCAGTGACGATGTGGTGAACCTCAAGTCCCTTCACTACTATAGCAGGGGACAGAGGAAGATGGACGTTCAAACAACACAGACAAGGTGTGGACACAACACAACCAGTCAGTCAGTCACAATAGCAGTCTGGGAGAATAACGCAGGACTAATAACCTTTAGGGTATCTGACTGTTCCCCAGTCAGCCTATTTTTCACATACCGTGCCTATAGGCTTTAGCTCAGCAGGCTAACACAGTCTTCTGGCACACAGGACACCTGGGTTCGAACCCAGTCAGTAAACAATAGCAGTCTAGGTAATAATGCGGGTGTAAAAACAGGTTACCCAGTCAGCCTATAGGTCTGCCTATTCCATTCCATTGGACAAGCAGCCATGCTGTTGTGTCACCTTAACAAAGGTTGGGTGGAAAAAGTCCTGGCTGTAGTCTAGTGTCTTCATTATCTCTGGGTGACCCGTCACATAAACGCTCGGTGGGTTAATTGCAGTTGTTTTAAAAGTGAGCAAGGAAGGAAGCTGCATTCGAGGAGAGGGAGAGAGAAGACCTTAGGGACTTCTGTAGAAACCCATGTGAGAGAGTGATATTCATGCAAAATGTGTTGCACTTTCAAAACTTACTTAAAAGCCTTTTACTGTTGTAGTTATTCCCCCCTTCTCCCCCCTTGGAAATAATAATACACAAACTGAAGTGAAAACGGTTCAAAAATCCCCCCTTAAATACTGTATCAAATAAATACTGTGTTTTATAGAAGTGGATGTGAATCACTCTTACTTCTATGTCTTTCACGTGATCCTCTTAAAGGGGAATGATACCAACGCTGCGTTACATTTTTTTTATTCCAGCCTTTGTTGTGTGTAAAATACTGTTACCGCACAGTTCACTCCATGTGACCGCAATACTTACCTTGGTTCAAAGTTCACCTCTAAATTATGAAGTTAGTCTCTGATGTCTGTTTTCACCCTTTGCTGCTTTTTTAGCCCCCACCTATCTCCACTGTAGAAGTGGTTTTAGCTGGATGGGAGGGGGGTAAAGGAGGGAGGGAGGGAGGGAGAGGGGAAGACTATAACCTTCATGCTTTTTGCATAGCGGGTCATGCTTTGTTTAAATTTCCCAGATCAAAGAGCTCAATGCAAATTCCTCCAGCTCCAAACCACCATTTGATGTTCTGGGAGCCAAATTATTGTGGTGATTACCGTTAGCCGTACACAACGGTTAGCGCCGGGCCAAACAATCTCCTTGTTGTGTCTTGCAATTAGCGCTGTGACTTTTTAGGCCTAGCTAGCGTCTGAAGTACATCCACAATAAGACTGGCTGTTGGGGTTGATAAAGTGATTTGGCTTTGCAGTTCCTTTCATCCTAGCAAAGTCGGGATGTTGCAGGGCTCTTGCGGGTACCACATGCATATTCACACCTCCTCCTTATTCTTCTTCTGGTGACAACAGCACCACTGTGTTCTATAGTCTGAAGCTAGCGCTACGTGCTCTCAGTGTCTTAGAAATAGTATTACAGAACTAGAAAAGGCACATTTCTTTAAAGAAAATGTGTGTGCTGATTTCTAAACTGAACAAAAATATAAACGCAACATACAACCATTTCAAAGATTTTACTGAGTTACAGTTCGTATAAGGAAATCAGTCAGTCTAAATAAATTCATTAGGCCTTAATCCATGGATTTCACAAGACTGATAAGACTGGGAATACAGATATGCATCTGTTGGCCACAGATACCTTAATAAAAACGCATCTCCTTCGCATTGGATTGATCGGACTGTTGATTGTGGCCTGTGGAATGTTGTCCTACTTCTCTTCAATGGCTGTGCGAAGTCGCTGGATATTGGCAGGAACTTGAACACGCTGTCGTACACGTCGATCCAGAGCTTCCCAAACATGCTCAATGGGTGACATGTCTGGTGAGCATGCAGGCCGTGGAAGAACTGAGACATTTTCAGCTTCCAGGAATTGTGGACAGATCCTTGTGACATGGGGCCGTGCATTGTCATGCTGAAACATGGTGATGGCGGTGGATGAATGGCGCGAGTTCGCACACACGACGCCATACACGTGGTCTGCGATTGTGAGGCCGGTTGGATGTCCTGCTAAAACGATGTTGTAGGTGGCTTATGGTAGATAAACTAACCTTGCATTCTCTGGCAACAGCTGGTGGACATTCCTGCAGTCAGCATGCCAATTGCACGCTCCTTCAACACATCTGTGGCGTTGTGTTGTGTAAAAAAAACTGCATGTTTTAGAGTGACCTTTTATTGTCCCCAACACAAGGTGCACCTGTGTAATGATCATGCTGTTTAATCAGCTTCATTATATGCCACACCTGTTAGGTGGATAGATTATCTTGGCAAAAGAGAAAAGCTCACGAACAGGCATGTAAACAAATTTGTGCACAACATTTGAGAGAAATAAGCTTTTTGTGCATATGGGAAATCTTTTATTCAGCTCATGAAACATGGGACCATGACTTTACATGTTGCATTTATATTTTTGTTCAGTATGATCTGTTTAAAATACTCAACCTTATTTGGGGAACCTGTGGACATGTATACAATTGGTGCTCAACCACATGTTATATCCTAAGGCTTTATAGACACCTTTTGACATTATACATGATACATACAGGTACATACCTTTCACATACAGTATACCATTACACACAAAAGCAGTAATCCACCTGACATGTATTAACTCATACAGTCTCTAGCCACAAGATACCACAAGCTGGTAGAAAGCTACAGTAAAATATACATTGATATTTACACACAATATATTTTGGTACTGTTTCATGAGCACAGAGGTCATAAGTAGGGGCGGCCCTAGCCTTTTGGGAGCCTAAGCAAAAAATAAATGGTGGGGCTCCCCCACCTCAAGAGCAAAACATTTCTGTGTCCCTCCCCCCTCTTGAAGGCAGAGAGAAACACGTTTTAGAGTTCATTTCCTGCAATTCTACACATTTTGCCATGACTTATGCCATGGTAATATGATATCTGAGTTAGAATGACTATCAAAATCAATAGGGGCCTCCTGGAGGTCAAAGCCCCTGGGTATGTGCCCTTCATGCCTGGTCGATAATTCAATCATGATTACTGCAATTCTAGATAGCTGGCTAGACTAACAAACAAAGAAATGTTCGCTGACATGGGCTCATTGACCGACTGTCAGTGGCTGACATAACAAGAGAAAAACTGCGGTGCACCACCACATTTTGAAATTGCACCTTGTGTATTCTACAATTATAACTCTCAACAGTCAGTTGAGACCCCAACTGAGTTCCCAGTCGGCCTCTTATGTCCCTTTATGCCCAAGGCCGGGCCCTGATCTTAAGTCCTTCTGTAGCTCAGTTGGTAGAGCATGGCGCTTGTAACGCCAGGGTAGTGGGTTCGATCCCCGGGACCACCCATACGTAGAATGTATGCACACATGACTGTAAGTCGCTTTGGATAAAAGCGTCTGCTAAATGGCATATTATTATTATTATTATTATTATTATTATTATAAGTCACGGAGAGCCACAAAGACCGTATGTATGTATGTATGCCTTTGTGTTCAAACCTATTCAAACCAACACATCAGATCTGAATACACAAAGTCAATAATCAGTGCGTACTTCGCATTCTGACACGTTCGCCTACTCATCATCCGTTTGTGAAGTTTTTTTGGCGCCGACATTATTTTTGTTTGGGGTTATTGAAGGCAGCCGGTTGAAAGGATAACTTTGCCTGTGGGAAGGACGGGCACAGAGGATCAAGTTCAGCTGTATTTTTGATAACACTTTCCATTCCAGAGGCACTCGCCCAGCTCTGATGCCTCACTCTTTGATTGTCTCTTTAATGTTCGAAGCCTCTGATGCCTCCGACAGCGGAGCCGTTCAGGGGTGGAGGTGAATGAATGGCCAAGGATTTACAGCAACCGGAATGTGGATGGATTTCTTCCAAGGTGACAGACACATTGGAGGATGTTGGTTTTCAAGGCCTTGTATATGTAACAATGTTGGTCAGAAGAAAAGAAAAAAAACCGTCTGTATTCTGAATGTGTCACGTACAATTAGCACTGCGACATAGATATATGACATAGCTAATTGTACGTGACACATTCAGAAATACAGACGTTTTTTTTCTGAGTAGGGAGAACAAGTATTTGATACACTGCCGATTTTGCAGGTTTTCCTACTTACAAAGCATGTAGAGGTCTGTCATTTTTATCACAGGTGCACTTCAACTGTGAGAGACGGAATCTAAAACAAAAATCCATAAAATCACATTGTATGATTTTTAAGTAATTAATTAGCATTTTATTGCATGACATAAGTATTTGATACATCAGAAAAGCAGAACTTAATATTTGGTACAGAAACCTTTGTTTGCAATTACAGAGATCATACGTTTCCTGTAGGTCTTGACCAGGTTGCACACAATGCAGCAGGGATTTTGGCCCACTCCTCCATACAGACCTTCTCCAGATCCTTCAGGTTTCGGGGCTGTCGCTGGGCAATACGGACTTTCAGCTCCCTCCAAAGATTTTCTATTGGGTTCAGGTCTGGAGACTGGCTAGGCCCTTCCAGGACCTTGAGATGCTTCTTACGGAGCCACTCCTTAGTTGCCCTGGCTGTGTGTTTCGAGTCGTTGTCATGCTGGAAGACCCAGCTTTTGTTGGCCAAGATCTTGCGATACATGGCCCCATCCATCCTCCCCTCAATACGGTGCAGTCGTCCTGTCCCCTTTGCAGAAAAGCATCCCCAAAGAATGATGTGGCTGGCTTGAGCAGGGGGACCTTGCGTGCGCTGCAGGATTTTGATCCATGACGGTGTAGTGTGTTACTAATGGTTTTCTTTGAGACTGTGGTCCCAGCTCTCTTCAGGTCATTGACCAAGTGCTGCCGTGTAGTTCTGGGCTGATCCCTCACCTTCCTCATGATCATTGATGCCCCACGAGGTGAGATCTTGCATGGAGCCCCAGACTGAGGGTGATTGACCGTCATCTTGAACTTCTTCCATTTTCTAATAATTGCACCAAAAGTTGTTGCCTTCTCACCAAGCTGCTTGCCTATTGTCCTGTAGCCCATCCCAGCCTTGTGCAGGTCTACAATTTTATAGATAGAAATCCTGATCGAAATTCTGATTCCCATGTGCTTTTTGAGCCTGCTGTCGTAGTGTAGCGGCCTACACTTAATACAAGACAGCAAACTCAAGTTTTGAAACCTGGCTATTTTATTTCCGCCATTTTGAGTCTTCTCTGTTTCTCTGTGAGCGAGGCGTATTTGTGGCGACCTCAACAAAGAAGCGCCGGATTAGCGACAGAGAAAGGGCCTTGGAAACGCTCCTTTTTTTGTGTATTTCCGAGCAGAAATGTAACAGTATTAGATCGACTTTAATTACACAGGCTCGCGGATGGGCCTCTTTTCTCTCAGCGGTGAAAACGCTTAGCGTTTGTTGTCGTTTCAAGGCTCTCAAAAGGATGTGTTGGCATGTGCAGGGCCCTGGCAGAGGAGGCAGAAGGGGGAGCATTGAACTGTTATTGTTTGAAAAGCGTGTAAGCGGCCTTCACAACGGCACAGCCACATCCACGAAACGGGCAAGAAGAAAAACAGAGAAAACCCTCTTGACAGACGGCTTAACAGGCAAAACCGAATTTTGTCTTTTGCCGGCAAGACGTCAGATGCCTTGCCAATGAGAGGGAGCGAAAGCACACCACAAAATCTCTCTCCCGCGTCTTTCTCGCCCTCTCTCCTCTCCTCCGCTTGAAGTCGGTTTGGTGAATGCAAACATCAAAGGACGAAACGCTCCGAATGTACATTGTTGTTCCCAGTAACCACATGAAAAAGGGGAGAGGAGTGAGGAGACTGGGATCCCCCCTCTTCCCAACAGAAATAGGCAGCAACGGAGGATTGGGTTTGAAATGGGGAAAGATTGACTCTTTTATCTCTTCATTTCAAACGTCTTCCTCTTCTTTCTAACCACCTTCTTGATCTTAACGCCTGACCAGCTCTGATACAAGGCAGAGGCCTCCTGTATATTGTGTGTTAATCCTCCACAAACAGAGGAGCTGATGTGGGCAGAAAAAGCCACAGGGCTTATTAGGAAGAGGCTGATGATTAGCTTCAACTAGTCATGCTCCCGACTCATTGTCATTAAACAAGCTCTGCGATGGGATTTGAACTTAGGGGAACACTTCTAGCCCTCTACGGCTCTACAGGCCGCAGACGTTCCACCCGTGTTGTAAAAAGGGCGCCGCTGCTAACCTGACACAACAGCCCCAACTTGTGCTTCTACTTAACAGAGGGCTTTAGCAGAGCTCGCCTTATCTTTACACAAGGACCACCCAGGAGTGACAAATCACTTCTCACCTTCAGTCGTTGTGTGTGTGTGTGTGTGTGTGTGTGTGTGTGTGTGTGTGTGTGTGTGTGTGTGTGTGTGTGTGTGTGTGTGTGTGTGTGTGTGTGTGTGTGTGTGTGTGTGTGTGTGTGTGTGTGTGTGTGTGTACGCGTGTGTGGCCTAGGGTATGTGCAAGCTCATGTATGTGCGTGCCTAAACAACGGCAAGTGCGTATGACTGTGTGTCCCTAAGTAACTGCAAGCTTATGGAGTACGTGTGTGTCTGCATGTGTTTTATTTGTGTCACTGTCTACCTCCCACCATCTGGGACCTGTTTGGAGAGATTCTCTGTAAAACCCACAGTCACGCTGAGGAAGGATTACCACTGTGAAAGCAGCACCTGGAAGAAACTCTGCTCTCCTCTCTTCTCCTTGGCTCCTTCAGATGCTGAAAGAGGTTCTGGTTTCTCTGCTGGAGGCACAGGATTTGTGGCTGACCTACATGGGAGTCCTGGAGCGCTGTATCCTTCCATAAAAGCAACAAGCCAACATCTACCTAGCCAGCTTTTTTCCCCCTCTACCACCAAGATAGATTCAAGTGTGGAATAAACTATTGTTGTGTTGTACTGTACATTTCTTGAGCATTGAGTGACTTTTGAGATCGCTAGTGTTGTAATCCTACACAAGGCCCAGTTGTTTTCTTGACCACCTGACCTGACCAGGAAAAACACTGGGCCCTACAGATGTAGGATCTTAATTTGAGCCAGTTTGCTACAGCAGGACAATAATCCTGCAGCAACAGGAAATGTGAATTATTATGTGGATTCTAATTAATGGACATTTTGTCACGTTCTGACCTTTATTTTCTGTGTTTTGGAATGGTCAGGGCGTCAA
Organism: Oncorhynchus keta; assembly: GCF_023373465.1. Classification (NCBI taxonomy): domain Eukaryota; kingdom Metazoa; phylum Chordata; class Actinopteri; order Salmoniformes; family Salmonidae; genus Oncorhynchus; species Oncorhynchus keta. The sequence continues at coordinate 7,854,928 of NC_068452.1, read as the reverse complement.
GTCTGAAATGTTTGTGGAATGGTTCTCAATCAACTGTCAGTTGTCTCTGAAGCCTTAGGTGGCCTTTTCACTGTGTGTTTGTGGGTGACCTCCAATGCACAGATACTGTAATTTGAAGTTTTGAAATGCAACAGTATTGGTCCTCTGATCAAATTAAGATCCTCGGACATCTGGTAAAGGACAGCGACGACAGCAGCAGCAGCAGCAACAACAGCGGCCAGCATCACAGGAGGAATGGACATGGGAGATGTATTGGACGGCAAGGGTTGCTACACCTGGGAGGAGATCCTGGCGGGAAAGGATCGCCTTCCATGGGAACAGGTGGAGGCAGCTAGGAAAGCCACGGAGGCAGCGAAAGCTGAGCGGCGGCAATATGAGGAGCCAGCACGGCAGTGCCCTGAGGCAGCCCCAAATTTTTTTTCCGAGGTGTGGTCAGCCAGGTCAGATAGCCAGGAAAAACTACTGGTCAGGCCCTAATCATAGAGTATTTCCAAATGTGATTGTCCCAAGAAAGGGCGTATGGTGCCTGCTCAGCGGGTCTGGTACTGGCAGTCTTGGAGGTTATCCTGCGCCGGCTCCGTGCCTGGTCTGGGCGCTGGGAGGGTGCAGTGCGTCCTCTGCCTGCGCTCCGCCTGGCCTGGGGTGGCCTGTGGGGCTGGGCCTCCATGGGAGGGTGGTGGATAGGGTGAACACAGTGTGGCCTCGAGTAGTTGTCCAGCATCCAGCGCTGTGTGCTGTAAGAAGGTGCCTGAGTTATGCAGAGTTCCTCCCTGCACTCCAGCTCCACCACCAGGCTGTCTCTCTGTCTCCTCTCTGCAGGTGCTCCCGCCTGTCCGGCGCCGGCCGGAGCCTCCCGCCTGTCCGGCGCCGCTGCCGGAGCCTCCCGCCTGTCCGGCGCCGCTGCCGGAGCCTCCCGCCTGTCCGGCGCCGCTGCAAGCCTCCCGGCGGCGCCGCTATCGGAGCCTCCCGCCTGTCCGGCGCCGCTGCCGGAGCCTCCCGCCTCTGCTCCATGTCTGAAACATGTCCCGCCTGTCCGGCGCTGCTGCCGGAGCCTCCCGCCTGTCCGGCGCTCGGAGCGTCCCGCCTGTCCGGCGCCGCTGCTGATGTCCCTCCATGTGCCCCTCAGCCCAGAGGCGCCAGACATGCCCCTGTCCCTTTGTCCAGGGCCCCTGTCCTCTGTCCAGAGCCCCTGTCCCTCTGTCCAGAGCTTCTGCCCCTCTGTCCCGAGCTGCCCCTCTGTGAGAAAGCCACGGAGGCGGACAAAGACATGCATGTCACGTTCTGACCTTTATTTTCTGTGTTTTGTGTTTAGTTGGTATGGTCAGGGCGTGAGTTGGGTGTGTAGTCTATGTTTGTTTATCATTAGTTGTGAGAATCATACTTAGGTGGCCTGGGTTTCACTGTGTGTTTGTGGGTGATTGTTTCCTGTCTCTGTGTATGCACACTGTCTGCCTCTCCTCTTCACTCAGGGGAAATCATGTACCACAATGCACTACAAGTTTGAAATGCAACAGGGTGATCAAATTAAGATCCTACATCTGTAGTTATAGGTCATAACTCGATGCCCTGAGCTTTTCCCTGGTCAGGTCATATAGCCAGGAAAAACTCCAGGCCCTAATCATAGAGTATTTCCAAATGTGATTGTCCCAAGAAATCCTGCTCTACTGGATGGAGGAACCCTGGTTGGGGAGCTGTGTTCGTGTTGCCTGGCCTGGCCTGGGGTGTTGCCTCTGGGGCTGTGGCCTCTCCATGGTGGGTGGTGGATAGGGTGAACACAGTGTGGCCTAGCATCCAGCTGTGCCAAAAGGTGCCAGAGTTCCTGACCAACCCCTACGGCTGGCTTATCGGACGTCACCATGTCTCGGTTCACTATCTCTGATCCATGTCCACTGTCTCCACACTGTATCCACTTTATCATGTTCCATGTACCAGCACACTCCACTATATTGTACCACTATCTCCACACTGTCCCACTATCACGTACCACTGTCTCCACACTGTATCCACTATCATGTTCCACAGCCTCCACTATATTGTACCACTGTCTCCACACTGTCCCACTATCACGTACCACTGTCTCCAGACTGTATCCACTATCATGTCCCACTGTCTCCACACTGTCTCCACTATAATTTACCAGGGCCCTTAACCCTTCCACCACTTCCCCTCTGCCATCTCCCTCTACAATGTTCCCCTCCTCCCCCAGCCCTGCCCTGCTCCTATTGACCTCTGTGGTGCCTGGTGTTGTCGGGGGGGTGACGACATCATCTGTTACAATGAGTCCACTGCCTCCTCCAGTTCTACTGTTCGAGTCAATGTCACTGTGTACTGTTCGAGTCAATGTCACTGTGTACTGTTAGAGTCAATGTCACTGTGTACTGTTAGAGTCAATGGGCAGTGGTGTTCTCTGCTCCCTGACATTGGTATGGCACGCTACTACTGTCATAATGAAAGAGAGAGGAGCATTGTGTGGCTGAAGTCATTATAGTCCCAGTTCTTCTGAAGGGAAGCTTGACTGCTGATACTGTTAGCTCTCTGGATACTGTGTAGGAGGAAGGTGTGTTTTTGAGGCTTATATTAGATAGAATGTACAGAGTTCTAACTTCAAATGTACTGTTTTAATTGCATAATGTCTGTGCATTACAGAACAAATGTGTGTGTGTATTTTTTGTTTTACTGTCCTTGAGGGACCAGAAGTCCCCCAAGGACTAGTAAAACTAGGACAAGTGGGGACATTTTGCCAGTCCCCATAACGAAAAAGGCTTAGAATTAGGGTTAGGGGTTACTTTTAGGGTTAGGCTTAGAGTTTTGTGGTTAGGGTTAGGGTTAGGGTTAGGGTTAGGGTTAGGCTTAGAGGTTTGTGGTTAGGGTTAGGGTTAGGAAAATTGTTTTTGAATGGGAATCAATTGTTCGGTCCCCACATGGATAGTAAACCAAACGTGTGTGTGTGTGTGTGTGTGTGCGTGTGTGTGTGTGTGCGTGTGCGTGTGCGTGCAGGTGACTGCCCTTCTGTGTGGAGGTAGAGAGTTAAAAGTCAGTGTGTTTATGGAATTCAGTCTTTCCTGCGGGCCTATTTTTATGGCGCTGCCTTGTTTGTGTTGTCTTAATTAGTACGGGCCACGATTAGATCTTCACAGTAGCGAGAACAACCTCACGTAATTACGGCTTTACTCGTAGAGCAAAATAACCTTTGAAGATGGTAGACATAACAGATGAATCCTTGAAAAAGGGCAGGTGCCCTTAAATCTACGCAATCTAGGTCTATTTGCCTCTGCTGCTGCTCTTCAGGCTGATTCAGTTGAATACTCATATGGAACATGTTGTGCTATTTATCACAGACTACTTTGTGTCAAAGTTTAACAATGACTCTCTCCTCCTCACCAGTGTCATGATCAAAGATGCGATCAAGAGCCTCACATACAGTATATTGTTTGGTCATTGTGCTGCCGCACAATGAATTGTGAGCAAGGCCTCAAAAAAGCTTTATATAAGAGAGCTGCAAGAAAAGTTCTATATTATTGAAACAATGCTGCGATTGTTTGTGAGAATGCCGACAGGTGTGGTTCCCGTGGGGAAAGGTTCCCGTGGGGTTGCCATGGAAGCAAAGAAGGTGTTTGTGTGTGTGTGTGTGTGTGTGTGTGTGTGTGTGTGCTCAAACACACATGCATGTGGGGGTCTGGGTGAGGAAGTGTGTCAATTTGATGAGTGGGCATGTTTCTGAACTCAATTTTAATTGTAGTCTCACCCATTAATTTCTAATGACCGGTCATTTTTGACCGGGAACACCACAGGTGTACAAAAGTTAAATAAAACACCCAAAATTTAATGAAAATCATCCAAATTGTCACGCCTTGGTCTTAGTATTTTGTGTTTTCTTTAATTATTTGTTCAGGCCAGGGTGTGACATGGGGTTATTGTATTGTCGTATTGGGGTTTTTGTAGGCATTGGGATTGTGGTTGATTAGGGGTGTGTCTAGTATAGGCTTGGCTGCCTGAGGCGGTTCTCAATCAGAGTCAGGTGATTCTTGTTGTCTCTGATGGGGAACCGTATTTAGGTAGCCTGGGTTTCACTGTGTATTTCGTGGGTGATTGTTCCTGTCTCTGTGTAGTTTCACCAGATAGGCTGTAATTAGGTTTTCACGTTCCGTTTGTTGTTTTGCTTTTGTATTAAGTTATTTCATGTATCGCTCTTCATTCATTAAAGACATGAGTAACCACCACGCTGCATTTCGGTCCGACTCTCTTTCGACAAACGAAGAACGCCGTTACACAAATGTATTTTGTGTGTTCAGATGCCCTGTGTGGACAAAGTCATGGAACCTTATGACAATCAGATTAAATTAACTACATTTTTCAGAGAGGAAACCCAGACGACGCTGGGGAAATTGTGCGCCACCCTATGGGACGCCCAATCACAAGTGGATGTGATGTAGCCTGGATTCGAACCAGGTACTGCGGTGACACCTCTTGCACTTAGACTGCTGCCCAACTCGGGAGCCCACATCCTTGGAGACAATTCCTCAGGGATTTACCATCGGTGTCACACACACTTATTGAAGAGAAAATAATTCCCCCTCCCTTGTCAGGAAAGACTCCCGCTACTTTCATTCCATATGGAGAATTGTCCTAATTTCCCTTCCTTTACCTCAAATCGAACACTTTAGAAGTCAAACCTGCCTTTTTCCGTTGCGTTTACCTCATGTGATTTGAGCCCTTTTGTGCTCTTCTGTGGCGACGTAAACGTTGTGAGCGATGTGACTTCTTCATATCCAGGGGAGAGGTGTCTGGCGAGGTTTTGTTACGTTCCCCTGTTTCTGAGAGTGGGCATATTCTTCCCCGCGGGTCCATTAGCATACATCAAGCCCCTGTCGTCAAACCGCAAAGTTAATTTGAATCTTCGTTTCAGGGGGAACGGTGTCTTTCAACAGGAAGCTGTCAGACACGTCAACCGCACGGCACACGGTAGAGGAGGAGGAGAAGTTAAATCGAAGTACTCTCTCAAAGGCTATATTTAGATGACATGTCACTTTCTCTTTTCAAGAGAAGAAGCTCTTTCGAAGTCGTCAATACCGAGGGCTTTATCAGGAACCTAAAAAAAACGTAGAACAATTGGAAAAGATGAAGTGATCTTCCGTTTTATTTTGCTTGAAAGACAGAAAAGTGAGATTGTTCCTAAGTAGACAGGAACGTTTAAGGGCCTCGCGTTTTGAGCCGCCCATCAGTCAAGGAGAAACGAGCAGCACCTCCCGTTGGCGTCTGATCGTTAGGTGTCCTCAAAGTGTCTCAAAGTCTCTTTGTTATCGCTGAGCGCGTCGATTAAAGAGACGAATATCATTTATTCATCCTCGCCATTGAGGGAAAGAAAAAAGGATTCAAGAGTTTGTGTTTCGTTTCCGGCAAATTCAGAGGCACCTTGATGAAGTCAGCTTTCTTTGTCAAGCTGTGTGGTGAGACGAGGCTGAAAGCTGTGGCCCATTTGAAAATGTACATTTTGGGGGGCACTTTGAACTGTTTTTGGTAAGATAAGCGGTATTTAAACTTTTTTGTGGAACTTTGAATTGTAGGGCAGCAATACTGAGGAGAAAATACTACTAAAACACTGCTCCACTGTTTGTAGAGCAGGTGAAGCACGCTAATACGTAACAATAGAACAAGAGAAATGACCTTGTAAGACTCTTATGTGTAAGTGTGTATGTAGATAAATGTAAAAAATGGATTTCAGTGACGTGGACGTTGTGGAAGAGTCAGCGTACACTGGATGGGTCTGGTTATCCTTTCAGTGTGGGACAAAAACATATTCATTTAAACTCCCCTTGAAGTCTGATTCTTTAGCATCCTTGACAGTCTCAGTCCCATATGTTCCGACCGTTTACATTTCAAGATTACAATCCTGTTGTAAGGTTTCTTTTGGTGGTTGAAAAGTTATTTTCAAGCCGGGAAGTTTTGCCGTCTTCACTTTTCAACTGGCAAGATGAATATCGGTGGGACAAAGCAGAGAAGGGAAGGCTTTTGACTAGACTTCTAAGAGCCAGGAGCGAGTCCTCTCTTTCTTTTGCAGTTCCCCATAACTGGCTGCCTCGCCTAGCTGCTGAAGAGACACTATATCAAATGCAAAGTGAGAAGTCAAAGTCTTTCAAGTTACATCAGTAGATCCTTGTGGAAATGCTCCTCTGCTATGCTTAGGTTTTTCAGAGCTTTTTTCCATTTAAAAAGAGGAGATTGGTTCATTTTCTCCATGTTTTTGGATGGTGGCTTATGAGCAGTTATGAGCAGGAAATGTTATAATAAGCCTGTATGATCCGTTATAAGCAGAAATTAAGTAAGTTATAAGCAGGAGGTGTTATAATTAGTGGTTATGACCAGCTATAAGCAGAAAGAAAGTAAGTTATGAACAGAAAGTGTTATAACAATCAGTTATGATAAGTTATGAACAGGAAGTGTTATAACAATCAGTTATGATAAGTTATGAACAGGAAGTGTTATAACAATCAGTTATGATAAGTTATGAACAGGAAGTGTTATAACAATCAGTTATGATAAGTTATGAACAGGAAGTGTTATAACGATCAGTTATGATAAGTTATGAACAGGAAGTGTTATAACAATCAGTTATGATAAGTTATGAACAGGAAGTGTTATAACAATCAGTTATGATAAGTTATGAACAGGAAGTGTTATAACAATCAGTTATGATAAGTTATGAACAGGAAGTGTTATAACAATCAGTTATGATAAGTTATGAACAGGAAGTGTTATAACAATCAGTTATGATAAGTTATGAACAGGAAGTGTTATAACAATCAGTTATGATAAGTTATGAACAGGAAGTGTATGTTGTTTTTACTGTACTGCCATTAATGGACAGCACTCTTGTTTTAAAGAGGGATAAAGGCCTCTGTCTGTATCGTATTCACTAAAGTATAACCAAAGGACATTCACCTAAAAAACTCCCTTGAATTAAGTGCAGTGCCTGTCATCGGATAGCTAGGTGCCAACAGAGAAATGGCAGATGTTGTAATAAGGAGATAACACGATTTAGCAACAAACCAAAAAACTTCAAGAGAAAAACCACGATTAAGTGGATCTTTCTTGGGTGTGGTCACATTTTTGGGTTTGAAGTAGTTTGGTCAATGATAAGAAGCAAACCGTTCTTTCATAGAGACGCTAACTCGATTTGCCCCTGACACTTTCAAGTATCTCAGATCAGTTTAAAGACCGCCCAACCACATCAAGACTGCCTTTATGTCCCCTCAAATGCAGTAATGGTTTCTGTTGAGAACTTGATGTCGGAACATTCTGTGTCAGATATTTTAAGTCTAAACAGTCTGTGTTTTGTGTTCACCAAGGTCGGGTGGCCAGTGGTTAACACTCTCAATAGCACTTTCCTGGGTTAGAATCTGGAAACAGCATGTAACTAGACCTCACTGCAAATAATCACCCGGGGCTCTTTCGATGTTCTTAGCCCCGTTTGTTTACACATTGTAAATCGTGAACAGAAATGCTTGAACAGTGTGCGGCATGTATATTTCAAGGTTTGAACATTATATGGCATCTGAATTCCTGCCACATGACCGCAGGCTTTTGGTGCTTTTTCCTCTGAAGTCTTACTTAGATTCCTGAGGACAAAAAAAAAAAAGAGGAGGGATGTGTTCCGAGGTTTTGCAAAGAATGCATCACCGACTGTTTCCCAAGGGGAATTTCCTCAGAGCGCAATATATAGGCTCAGACATTGGCTTCTACACAAACTGTTCTGTCCACATAACTTTCTGACCCTTTTGAGAAAGTTTATGAATCCGTTTTGGCACCGTGCAGCCAAACAGGCACACCGGTTCCCAACACTGGTATTCACCCCGGAATTCTCTCCCTTTGATCTGATGTAGGTTTCTAGTTTCGTAACGTCTTCCTCTACTTCCTGTGTACCGTCCGATAGGCTAAAAGCCTCTTCAATAGGTGCAGCCCCGGTGATGTCATTATAGGTGACACCACCACCACCACACCTGAGAGTATACTTGGCCATTACATAATCTGTGTGTGTGTGTGTGTGTGTGTGTGTGTGTGTGTGTGTGTGTGTGTGTGTGTGTGTGTGTGTGCGCCCGTGCGTGCGTATGTGTCCCTCAGTGTCCTCCCCTGGTCTGCAGTATCACAGGGGGGGAACAAAAGAATCAAAAGCGTCCCATCACTCCATGCCCCCGGATAGTGTTACATGGTGTGTCGTGCCAAAACACAAGGGCATAGAACAGGAAGTGTATGAGAATCAAAGGACACCGAGGAGGGTAACAAACAAGGGGACTACCTTTGTACATTCTGACAGGAAGGTAGTGTGTAAGACAGGGGAGATTTGGGACTGGAAATATTCTAACCTGAAAAAAACAAAAAATGCCAATCCCCCCAAAAACTTGGCATTTCGTCAATGACCTTCTTCCACTCCACATCAACACACACAAAACAAGTGACATCCTCTCTGTCGAGAGGCCAGGAAGATTTATATTGGGGAGAAAAGCAAGTAGGGTGACATTTGAACCTTGGAGGAGGATGGAGGCTTTGAAAGGAAATATGATAAGGTATGCCTGTGGAATGTCTTTGAGAGTTGGCGCCTGGATCTGTTACTCATTTTGCATCCCAAACAGCACACTATTCCCTATATAGTGCATTACTTTTGACCAGGGCCCATAGGGTTATGGTCAAAAGTAGTGCACTATGTAGGGAATAGGGTGCCATTTGGGACACATCCCTCCGGGTTCCTAAATGTAGTTGTTGAACTCTGACTGCACTGGGCTGTGCATCCTTGATAATTAAGTGTTTGGTTGAAGCATTTAAACAAAATATTTATGAAAACCTCAAAGTATGTCACACATTATCGGGTTTTTGTGACACTGACACATGACTAATTGGTTCAAAGAGTGGAACTGCAAACTTGCAGGGCCAGTAGAGCCAATTCACAGTAAAAGTCCAGTTCACAGTAAAAACAATGTCTCTTTCCCTGTCTATGTCTTCAGTCTTTAGATCATGTCAACATCTAAAAGATTTTAGGCACTTAATACTGACCTTTACATTTTTGGAGTGAGTGAAGACATTTTGTGGCTGTAAACATAGAGTGTATCGTACTACCCAGATATTACTATACTATGTACATATTGAGTAATACAATTACTAACTTCTGCATCTGGTTGCAGGTGGACTGTATCTAGAGGAGACTTTTGGAGAAGAGACTGCGGACCAACATACTGCCAGTGGTGAGTACCTGTTTACAAGTGATGCATCAAATCATCACAGATACAATTGGTGATAATGGCTAAAAAAGGCCAGTGACCAAGTCCCCATAGGACACCAATCCTGACATCTAACACACATTTTCAAACACTGGCTCTTGCACTGGATTACATGGACACACACACACACACTCAACACACACGTCAACACACACGCTCTAGAGTCCGAAGCCAGGCCAATCACTTCCCAGAAAGACACAATACAAAGAGAGGGGTGACCTTACATGACCACACACACACACACACACAGTCTTGTATAACTAACCTTGTGGGGACACACAATTCAGACCAGATCCTATTTTCTCTAACCCTAACCCTAAACCTAATCCTAGCTCCTAACCCTAACCCTAAAAGCAACCCTAGCTCCTAACCCTAACCCTAAAAGCAACCCTAGCTCCTAACCCTAACCCTAAAAGCAACCCTAGCTCCTGACCCTAACCCTAAAAGCAACCCTAGCTCCTAACCCTAAGCCTAATTCTATCCCTAACACTCATTCTAACATGCTGACCACACCACTCATGTCGTGTGTGCTCGAGTTGCAAAATAAAATAAATGTACACATACATGTTATTCAATCATTGCATCCACACCGCTCGTGTGTGTCAATGAGTGTCCGCGTAGCCAGGCGCTAAAATAGAACTTGGTTCTATTTGTGATGCTTGACACGCTGCAAGTCCTGCCTCTCCCATTTCCTCATTGGTTTGTAGGAGCATATACCCACGTGGGTGATTGAAAGATGAACTGAGGTCCACACTCCAGGGGAGTGGAGGGATGGAGGGATATCTTCAACCACCAACTTACCATCCTGAGACAAGGCTGAGTATAGCCCACAAAGATCTCCGCTACGGCACAAGCGAATGGGGGGCGCCAACCCAGACAGGAAGATCACATCAGTGACTCAACCCACTCAAGTGAAGCACCCCTCCTAGGGACGGCATGGAAGAGCACCAGTAAGCCAGTGACTCAGCCCCTGTAATAGGGTTAGAGGCAGAGAATCCCAGTGAAGAGAGGGGGACCGGCCAGGCAGAGACAGCAATGGCGGTCCTTTGCTCCAGAGCCTTTCCTTTAGAGATGAAAGTACTTTGGTGTGAAACGTGCAAATCGATCCCAGAACAACAGCAAAGGACCTTGTGAAGATGCTGGAGGAAACAGATACAAAGTATCTATATCCACAGTAAAACGAGTCCTATATCGACATAACGTGAAAGGCTGCTCAGCAAGGAAGAAGCCACTGCTCCAAAACCGCCATAAAAAAGCTAGACTACGGTTTGCAACTGCACATGGGGACAAAGATCGTACTTTTTGGAGAAATGTCCTCTGGTCTGATGAAACAAAAATATAACTGTTTTGCCACAATGACCATCGTTATGTTTGGTGGAAAAAGGGGGATGCTTGCAAGCCGAAGAACACCATCCCAACCGTGAAGCAGCATCTTGTTGTGGGGGTGCTTTGCTGCAGGAGGGCCTGGTGCATTTCACAAAATAGATGGCATCATGAGGTAGGAAAATTATGTGGATATATTGAAGCAACATCTCAAGACATCAGTCAGGAAGTTAAAGCTTGGTCGTAAATGGGTCTTCCAAATGGACAATGACCCCAAGCATACTTCCAAAGTTGTGGCAAAATGGCTTAAGGACAACACAGTCAAGGTATTGGAGTGGCCATCACAAAGCCCTGACCTCAATCCTATAGAAGATTTGTGGGCAGAACTGAAAAAGCGTGTGCAAGCGAGGAGGCCTACAAACCTGACTCAGTTACACCAGCTCTGTCAGGAGGAATTGGCCAAAATTCACCCAACATATTGTGGGAAGCTGGTGGAAGGCTACCCGAAACATTTGACCCAAGTTAAACAATTTAAAATGACAATGCTACCAAATACTAATTGAATGTATGTAAACTTCTCACCCACTGGGAATGTGATGAAAGAAATAAAAGATGAAATAAATCATTCTCTCTACTATTATTCTGACATTTCACATTCTTAAAATAAAGTGGTGATCCTAACTGACCTAAGTAAGACAGGTCATTTTTTACTAGGATTAAATGTCAGGAATTGTGAAAAACTGAGTTTAAATGTATTTGGCTAAAGTGTATGTAAACTTCCGACTTCAACTGTACATGTTTAATGCTTTTATACCGGTTCCCAAATGAATATAGTTGGTTCAGAGTTCGTTTTGATATTTCAACCTGCGTATCCTGATTGCATCTGGTGTGGGTGGACAAAATCAACAGGCGGTAGATCACACACCCGCGGAAGCACGAGCATGAGCAGCCTGGTGAGCATGTAAACCCCCTACATAGTATAAAGGGGGTGAACAAATTACAGTATTGACTTATTTGAACCCAGAGTGAGTATTTTCAACATTATGAGTTAATGAGCTCTAGTGTCTGAATTAAATCGGAGTGTACAATTATGCAGTCATTGCAGTGTAAATTCAACTAAATTCAGTGGAATTTTAACACCATTTTGAGTCAAATTAACTCTGAAAAGGTGACACTACCTGTATAGTAACTTTAACACTATGTAGACTGGGGCCAAATGTTATCTGAAAGTGTTGAATAAAACTCAATAGGAGTTAAATTAACACTTTTATTTTCACTGTGTAGAAATAGTATATGACCTTGTGGGTACGAACAAATTGTCCCCAGTTGTTCAGATTTATGTTTGTTTACTATTCTTAAGTCCACACTAGTATAGTTAAACGTCAGCAGTCTTCACACACACACGCACGCACACGCACGCACGCACGCACACACACACACACACACACACACACACACACACACACACACACACACACACACTGGTTCCACAACACTACAGCTGCCGCGGGGCGCTAAAGTGAGTTGGCCCATTGTGATTGAAGGTCCAGCTGGTGGCCACCCTTTTGATCTTCTCCCTTTCATGAGAAAGACAAACAGCATCTCGTCGTCACTCACGCTGGCTGATTGATACATACACACACACACACACTAATGGACGTCCTTTCTCACTGTAATCACTCAGCTAATGACCCGATTGAACTCTGAATGGAGCCTGACGAGGATGGTGAGAACAGAAGGCGGAGTCAGAGGGAGAAAGGGCCCAGCGACGGATCAGAAGGGAGAATTTAGGGGGGACGGGATAGGGGGAGGGAGATCAGGAGGAATGACCATGAACTTGGTTGGGAAAATGTTAGCCTGGATTTAAAACAAAGGATTCCGTTTCACATTTTCTTTTGTTTCACTGTTTGAAATAAGTATTTATCTTGCCATGGTTGCACAGGGTAGAGGTTAGCCTGAGTCTTGGGCCCAAATCAGTGTATCCTCGTGGTCCATTCCATCAACAAAGTGTTTCCCTTTATCACAACCAAAGAGTAGTTCTACCGACTGGCCAATAGCTCTACCTATAGCCCATCATGATTTATGAGGTAATCGCCACCCTGGTGTTTGAAATAGAGACTCAAAACTATTGGCTTTAAAAAAAAAAGTAATTGTGGGTAGTTTTCCCCTTTAGGCGAACAAGATAGGAAGACTGACAACAATGCTAGTGGAACAAGAGGGAGAGGAATGCTCAGCCGGATCCGAGCTTCCTGGGTATCCGCCTCCCTGGAGGCCATTGTGGGGCCTCTTGTTCCCTTGTGCCTCGTGCATTTCCAATGCATTTGTATGCATTTGGGCTTGAGTTTGTCCGGGATGTTAGAAATAAGGTCTCTGAAAGGGTTATCCCACTGTCCCCATAGGACAACCCTTTTAGGTTCCATGTAGAACCCTCTGTGGAAAAGGTTCTATATGGAACCCAAACTTGTTCTACCTGGAACCAAAGGGGTTCTACCTGGAACCAAAAAAAGGGTTCTTCAAAGGGTTCTCCTATGTGGACAGCCAAAGAGCCCTTTTAGGTTCTAGATAGCACCCTTTTTTTAAGAGTGTATGTATTTTTTAACCTTATATTACTGTCGTGTAAAATTGGGGGCAGGTGTGCGCGCGTGTGTGTGTGTGTGTGTGTGTGTGTGTGTATGTATGCATGTGTGTGTGTGTATATATCCGTATATGTTAGTGTGTGTGTGCGTGCGTGCGCCCGTGCGTATGTATGTGTGTGTGTGCGCGAGCGTGTTTCAGAGAAAGATTCGTAGAAAGAGGTCTCTGTTACTGTAATCCCCCCAGTAGCAGAGAGCTGTTAGCCCCATAAACCACAACGTTTGTATGAAATACCAGCGGGAGCAGAAAGGTCAGAGGAGGAAATTAGCAGCTGTCTTTTCCTCTCCTTTCATGTTAGCCGCGGGGCTAATCGCCACCGAGCCATCAGCTCATTTCCACTTGAAAACAAACTCAGCAATGATACCGGGGAGGAGCTGTTTGCTCACATTTAATGGCACCGGATTTGATTCTGAAGGGAGGGGAGGGAACGATCCCCATGTTCTCACTCTCCTGTTCTGTCGCTCCCTCGTTCTCTGTCTTTATTTCCCCCTCTCTCTCTTTCTGTCTCTCTCCTTGTTCTCTCTCTCTTTCTGTCTCTCTCCTTGTTCTCTCTCTCTTTCTGTCTCTCTCCTTGTTCTCTCTCTCTTTCCGTCTCTCTCCTTGTTCTCTCTCTCTTTCTGTCTCTCTCCTTGTTCTCTCTCTCTTTCTGTCTCTCTCCTTGTTCTCTCTCTCTTTCTGTCTCTCTCCTTGTTCTCTCTCTCTTTCTGTCTCTCTCCTTGTTCTCTCTCTCTTTCCGTCTCTCTCCTTGTTCTCTCTCTCTTTCTGTCTCTCTCCTTGTTCTCTCTCTCTTTCTGTCTCTCTCCTTGTTCTCTCTCTCTTTCCGTCTCTCTCCTTGTTCTCTCTCTCTTTCTGTCTCTCTCCTTGTTCTCTCTCTCTTTCTGTCTCTCTCCTTGTTCTCTCTCTCTTTCCGTCTCTCTCCTTGTTCTCTCTCTCTTTCTGTCTCTCTCCTTGTTCTCTCTCTTTCCGTCTCTCTCCTTGTTCTCTCTCTCTTTCTGTCTCTCTCCTTGTTCTCTCTCTCTTTCTGTCTCTCTCCTTGTTCTCTCTCTCTTTCTGTCTCTCTCCTTGTTCTCTCTCTCTTTCTGTCTCTCTCCTTGTTCTCTCTCTCTTTCTGTCTCCTTGTTCTCTCTCTCTGTCTCTCTCCTTGTTCTCTCTCTCTTTCAGTCTCTCTCCTTGTTCTCTCTCTCTTTCTGTCTCTCTCCTTGTTCTCTCTCTCTTTCTGTCTCTCTCCTTGTTCTCTCTCTCTTTCCGTCTCTCTCCTTGTTCTCTCTCTCTTTCTGTCTCTCTCCTTGTTCTCTCTCTCTTTCCGTCTCTCTCCTTGTTCTCTCTCTCTTTTCGTCTCTCTCCTTGTTCTCTCTCTCTTTCCGTCTCTCTCCTTGTTCTCTCTCTCTTTCTGTCTCTCCTTGTTCTCTCTCTCTTTCTGTATCTCTCCTTGTTCTCTCTCTCTCTTTCTGTATCTCTCATTGTTCTCTCTCTCTCTTTCTGTATCTCTCCTTGTTCTCTCTCTCCTTCATTCTATCTTTTCCTTTGTTCTCTCTCTATCACCCCATCGCAGGTGCGGGAGGGTAAACATGGGAGCATGCTCCTTTCAAACTGCTCTGTTGACACATCCCAATTCCGTTGGGGACTAACTGTGATTAGTTGTGCTTTGCCTTGGAGGTCTACCAAGTTGAAAGAGGCCACTAGAACGAGTACGGCATGAGTGTTATTGCAACCCGGCCTTTTGAACGCTGTTGACCTCAACAATCAGGAAGCATAATGTACATTTGTTTCTCCATTTTATTCTCTGTTCCTCTGCCACCACAGAGATGGTGTACTATCGTCAGACTTCTGTACCAAAAATCCTTATTTGCCAAGAGAGATACGGTAGCCACAATAGAGCATGGATCTAATCATCATGAGGTTTACAGTCCTCGTCAAAAGCGAAATGTGTTTTTTCCCCCCCCCCACATCTAATAGCACGATACGAAAGGAATTTGAATGTTTTCCCAGCATGCTTTTCTTTACCCTCTCTCTCTCTCTCTCTCTCTCTCTCTCTCTCTCTCTCTCTCTCTCTCTCTGTGGGAATGTTTTCCCTATCTCCTGTCCTACAAGCACAGAAAGAAGCACCGCACCAATGCCTTTGTTGATATTCCTTGCCTATCTGTGCGCACTGTTTTTGACCCCCCCCCCCTATTCACACCTGTGGAAAAGGCTGACACAAAGCAGGGAAGGCAGCAACATCCCACAACATTGGTCTCAGAAGCAAAGCAAAGCTCCCATATTCTCTCTTGTCTTGGACTTTTACCTCAGAAGAAGAGATACTGACGAGATGATAAATCATTTGCAGCTGGCCCTGGTCGAGGTCACAGAAGCCTGCTCTGGCTCTCTCTTCTGTGTCTGTAGCTCCCACAATTCCACTGGATCCACCGAACGTGTATCTACTGTTTAGAAAACACGATAACCTTGTGGGGACAGAATTATTTATATACAGTACGCAGTATAGCAGATGTTTAAATGGAAATCAACTTTGAAAAAAAAAAACTAAATTAAACCGAAGTATTAGGGCAATAGGGTAAGTTAAGGGTATGCTTTAAGTTTGGAGTAAGTTCAAGTTGAGGCTAAGTATATCCTATTACCAAGTTAAGAACGGAATAGGGCGTATGTGTATAAAAAAAATGGTCACTGAGATATTTAATAGGTTTACGATTAATACACAGTGTTGTGTTTGACTTTGTCGGAGGAGTCACCAACCCAGTGTAGACATTTGATAGGTGTATGACTATTACACGCTGGTGTACTTGACTTTAATTACTTTTCCGGGACATTCGACACTGCGTATAGACACTGTAAATTCGGTGGTCTGGTTAAGGTTTGATGTGGTTACTTCCCGGGTAACTTCCCAGCGCAGGACGGCCAACTGTAAACATTGTACTTCTACAGGTGTCGGGGTGTGAGTGTGATTACGTCACCTCATTGTTTTAGCTCCCTCTGTTTTTACTCTTGGACCCGAAAAACCTGGATCTAAATACAATTTGAAATCTTTCAAATACATTGTGCGTTTGCTCGTCCGCCTGGAGTGGCAGGATGGGTGGGGTTTGCACTTTTGAGACTATTCTATCGGTTACTTTGTACCAGGCACGCTCAGTCCAGCACAGATCAAGTATCTGAAATGATTTCCAATAGTATTTGAACCCAGGTCTGTGGAGAACCAATGCTTGTGCAGTGGAGTTAAGAATGTACCGTAGCTTGAAATGTAGCCGATGGCGCTGTCCAACTGGATCCTTTTGTATGGCTCAACCTTTGGTACCTTGTCACAGGAGGGCGGTCACGTGTGTTGCGAAGAAGACTGGTAACTGGTTCGAGCCCGGTATGGGGACAGGGGCAGTGGAGGAAGCTAAACTGTTAGCAGCACACTGACGTCCGTTTCACTCGTCACGGCGCCAACCGTCATTGGACACTCATTTGATCAATAGGGGCAATTTATTTGCCTGATCGCCTCATTGACTTCCTGTCAGGACTTAGCCTCAGAACCACAAGACGTGGTTAAACATGGTACTTTGTCACGTTAGCAGAGCGGGCAGAACCCAAATGCTGTTTCTGCTCTTTATGTCCAATCCACTTTTCGTTTCCCTTTCAAGCGGGTCACTTTTCCGTCTCATTTGTCCGATTGTTATAGAAAATTAGTCACTGATTGGTTTGTTTGCGCATAAGTTAACCATGTAGCACCTTTCCACGCTACGTGACCAGCAACCTAACAAGTACTGTTCTAGAGCTGAGGCCTGTGGGCAGCAGCATCCATACCGGGACTGCATGCTTATTAATACAACAGGGGTGATATTGCTGTAATAGATGGACAGTGGATTTGCAGACACCCTTTTTCACACAATATGCCCTCTTTAGTATATCAGGATTAAAGGACACACTTTTTTAAGTTCCTGCTCTAAAAGACACCTCTATGTTTTCGAAGGGACACATGAAGGACACACAGGTGAGACTGCATGGACAGAGAGAAGAAAGAGAATGAGAGAGATGGAGAGATAAAGAGCTAGAGGAGAGAGGGAGAGGAAAGAGACCGAGAACGAAACGAATGCCTATGATGACCCCGTACCAGACCAGCCTCCCTTGGCGCTCCCGCTCCGCCACATCAGAGAGTTTTGGCTATTCAAAGTAGATCAGCATCGGGCCAATAATCTCAGTGATCTTTCCAGGGGCATCTGCTGAATGCTGAAAAGGATGGACCTTTCTCCAGTTCAATTCCATCACCCCCACCAGGAGAGAGGAGGAGGATAAAATGGATGCCATATTGTAGGCACACACACAAAGGTTTCCTTGGCCAAACGGATTAGGCTGAACATCAGACATTGTTTCTATACATTATTAAACTTTTAAGCCACTGCAGAACAGGATTAAAACCCCCAAAAAGAGAGTGGGAGAGAAAGCAATTATTTATCTTTGGTGCCAAAAACCCACCCACATGTCCTACCCACGTATGTACCTGCACAAGGACAACCAGTTTTAATACAACCATCATCAGGTTTCTTTCTGTCATGCCAGACATTGTTTACACGTCCACATGTCGCCCACTCTCAACTTATTTGGAAATTAAAGTTTGTTTTCTCAAATTGGCCCTTGTGAAAGAGAATCCTCTTAACAAACCTTAAGGAGGGTATGAATGGCGGGCTTCTCTAAAAGTTAAGGGTGTTATGCACCATGTCCAACTTCAAAGACCGTCTTAACGCCACACTCTAATTGTATCTTCGTCGAGTTAGCTGCCTTGACCGCCATCTGATTCTGCTGACAACTTCTCTCCTTCGCTCTTCGATCTCTTCCCCCTCCTTCCTTCTCTCTTTTCGTTTATCTGTCATCATGGATGGAAACTCGTGTCTGTTTTTTTTTCTTCTTCATTCACTCTCCCTCACTTTACCCCAAAAGACTGCCACCAAGAGTCCTTTATCTCTCTTATTCTACATCCTTCAGTATCTCCCTCCTTCCGTCTTTGTCATTATGGTTAACCAACCCCCTCTTCTTTTTTTCTCTCTCTTTCACTGTCCTTCACCTTTACTTCTTCCTTCCATCTATTCCTCTTTCTCACTTTCCACCTATCCATCAGGATGCCTGTCTGTCTGTCTGTCTGTCTGTCTGTCTGTCTGTCTGTCTGTCTGTCTGTCTGTCTGTCTGTCTGTCAACTCGGGCACGAGCCATAACATATTTATCTTCCATAGGTGTTGACATCACCCCCCCCCCCCCCCAAAAAAAAAACAGTTTAGGTGTTTCTTTCTCTTTTTCACTCTTGTGGCCCGATATAAACAGACGTTCACGCTCTTCTACATATGGGCTTTCATTTTCCATTGTCCTCCAGATATTACTCCTCGGTCAGGCTCGAGATAAAGGGATAATCACTTCAAAGGGAGCCAGCAGAGAGTAACCCCCCCCCAGCTGAAGTGGACAATGAGCTAATTGAGAAGGGAACCGATCACAGAGCCTGTTCAAAGGGAAGCCTGGGCCACGCCCCCTTCTGATACACTTCATTTTATTAGTGTTTACGGGGAGGCTTCAGCCACAGTTATCACTCCTCCAACTGCCACACTCTTTAAACTAGCAGTATCGGGGTTATTTATAATGATACCCCCCCCTCTCTGTTTTCGTCTGTTCTTTTGGGGCAAGGGTGTATGGGGTGCGGGAATAAGAAGGATGACATGAATTTATTGTTGTGCAATTTGTTGTTGCAACTGTTCATGAACATGCAATGTCGGTTAACACGTGGCAAGAAGTTTTCACATTTTATTGCAGCTCGAAGAAACATATAGTCTACAGCTTGACTTGTACCACCTGTAACCTTAGAGTATGCCTGAATAGTAAACAGTGGTGGAAAGAGTGTTCAATTGGCATATTTGATTCAAAGTAAAGATACCTTTCCCGAAAATGACTCACGTAAAAGTGAGTCACCCAGTAAAATACCACTTGAGTAAAAGTCTAAAAGTATTTGTTTTTAAATTGACTTCAGTTTCGATGGTAAATGTAATTGCTCAAATATACTTAAATATCAAAAGTACAAGTAAAAGTGTAAATAATTTCTTATTCCTAATATTAAGCCAACCAGGCGGCACAATTCTCTTGTTTTGACTTATTTATGGATAGCCAGAGGCACACTCCAACACTCAGACATCATTTACAAACAAAGCATGAGTGTTAAGTCTGTGAGATCAGAGGCAGTAGGGATGACCAGGGATGTTCTCTTGATACGTGTGTGAATTGGACCATTTTCCTGTCCTGCTAAGCATTCAAAATGTAACGAGTACTTTTGGGTGTCCGGGAAAATGGAGTAAAAGTTGTCAAAAATATGAATAGTAAAGTAAAGTACAGATACTCAACTACTTAAGTAGTACTTTAAAGTATGTTTTACTTAACCTCTTAGTTAAGTACTTTCACCAGTGCTTAGTAAACCTCTGTTGGTTGTTAGCTACTGTTTTCCATACAGACAGTATGAGCTCTTTCTGTAGGCCTAAATACTCATTTCCTATTTTGAGTACCACCTGTATTTACACCGGTGAAGAACTTTCCTTATGTTGTTCAATTCAACACCTAATTAGAGGCATTATTTCCAGTCTGTGGTGGTGCAGCAGTTGCTTTTAATTTGACACCGTAGCACGGGGCCTCAATTAGCCCCTGGGTCACTCTGTTTTATTGGGGCTTAATAGCAAGACGGTGGTGGTCTCATCCCGTATTGTGCTTTTAAAGCATTGGGGTCTTCCTGTGAAGTGGTTAGGGCCCCTACAAAGGGGTCAGGGTAGGGTCAACATTAAAAAAAAGGGCCACTGCCCCTTTCACAGCACCCTCCTTGGCTGCCACAGTTAGATAGTAGTGTGGGGCTGTGGGCACTGAGTGGTCAACTGGTGCGGTCACATGGTCCTACAATGCAGTATGTCGAGTCCTATTAGTGTTCAATCATTCCAATATTTTGGTTCACACATGCTTAAGTTAATAAATTGTTATTTTTGAAACAATGGCCCCATTGAGAAGTATTGAGAGAAGAAACAGACTAAAGAATGATACTCGTAAAATGTGCTTGAGCATCTTGGTTTTTCAGTTCTAGCAAGTTCTGTCTGTAGGGCCAACTACAGTCAGGTCCAACATTATTGGCACCCTTCATGAAGATGAGAAAAAAGATTTGATAAAATAAAGAATAGAAATACTGAGCTACGTTGCTACATTTGCTACACCCGCAATAACATTTGCTAAGTATATGTACTGTATGTGACCAACTAAATTTGATTTGATTTGATATTGTATGCAAAAAACAATGGGAAATCATATTATTATATACTAACATAATTACAAAGAGAAATAGATCTAAAAAAGACCCCTTGACTTTTCCACATTTTGTTAAGTAACAGCCTTATTCTAAAATTGATCAAATTATTATTTTCACAATACCCCATAATGACAAATCGAAAACTGCTTTTTAGACATTTTTGCAAAAATACCTTATTTACATAAGTATTCAGACCCTTTGCTATGAGACTCGAAATTGAGCTCAGGTTCATCCTGTTTCCATTGATCATCCTTGAGATGTTTCTACAACTTGATTGAAGTCCACCTGTGGTTAATTCAATTGGACATCATTTGGAAAGGCACACACCTGTCTATATAAGCTCCCACAGTTGACAGGATTGTGTCGAGGCACAGATCTGGGAAAGGGTCAAAACAATGTCTGCAGCATTGAAGGTCCCCAAGAACAGTGGCCTCCATCATTATTAAATGGAACAAGTTTGGAACCACCAAGACTCATCCTAGAGCTGGTCGCCAAAACAAACTGAGCAGTCAAGGGAGAAGGGCCTTGGTCAGGGAGGTGACCAAGAGCCCGATAGTCCCTCTGTCAGAGCTTCAGAGTTCCGCTGTGGAGATGGGAGAACCTTCCAGAATGACTACCATCTCTGCAGCACTCCACTAATCAGGCCTTTGTGGTAGAGTGTCTAGACGGAAGCCACTCCTCAGTAAACGTCACATGAAAGCCCACTTGCAGTTTACCAAAAGGCACATAAAGGACTCCCAGACCATGAGAAACAAGATTCTCTGGTCTGATGAAACCAAGATTGAAGTCTTTGGCCTGAATGCCAAGCGTCACATCTGGAGGAAACCTGGCACCATCCCTACGGTGAAGCATAGTGGTGGCAGCATCATGTTGTGGGGATGTTTTTCAGCAGCAGGGACTGGGAGACTAGTCAGGATCGAGGGAAAGATGAACGGAGCAAAGTAAAGAGATCCTTGATGAAATCCTACTCCAGAGCTCTCAGGACCTCAGTCTGGTGTGAAGGTTCACCTCCCAACAGGACAACGACCCTAAGCACACAGCCAAGACAATGCATGAGTGGCTTCGGGACAAGTCTCTGAATGTCCCTGAGTAGCCCAGCCAGAGCCCGGACTTGAACCTGATCGAACATCTTTGGAGAGACCTGAAAATAGCTGTGCATCAATGCTCCCCATCCAACTTGACAGAGCTTGATAGGATCTGCAGAGAAGAATGGGAGTAACTCCCCAAATACAGGTGTACCAAGCTTGTAGCATCATACCCAAGACTAAAGGCTGTAATCGCTGCAAAAGGTGCTTCAACAAAGTACTGAGTAAAGGGTCTGAAAACTTACAGTATGTAAATGTCCTATTTCAGTCATTACGGGGTATTGTGTGTAAGTTGATGAGGGAAACAAACTATTGAATCAATTTTAGAATAAGGCTGAAACATAACAAAATGTAAAAAAGTCAAAGGGTCCGAATACTTTCCAAATTC
The DNA here is from genome assembly GCF_023373465.1 of Oncorhynchus keta. Classification (NCBI taxonomy): domain Eukaryota; kingdom Metazoa; phylum Chordata; class Actinopteri; order Salmoniformes; family Salmonidae; genus Oncorhynchus; species Oncorhynchus keta. The sequence goes on along the minus strand of NC_068452.1, from coordinate 7,832,938 downwards.
ACTGTAGGTTTCAAAACGATTGGCACCCCTGTTCTCAATACTCCCGCACTCTTCCCTTGTGAGGATAACGACATTTAGACTTTTCTAAAAATGTTTTATGAGATTGTAGAACACATTGGGGGAGGGATCTTAGACCATTACTTGATACAGAATCTTTCCAGATCTTTGATATCCTTCGCCTGAGCTTATGGACGGCCCTCTTCAATGGGGTTTTCAATGGGGTTCAAATCCAGAGACTGAGATGGCAAAATGCAACATGTTGATATTGTGTTCAATTAACCATTTATTTGTGGGTTTTGTGTGATGTGCTAAATGTCCTGGTACTTGGTAAAGTGCATGATGCTCTTGAACTTAAGAGCACCAAGACCAGTGGAAGCCAAATAGTTCCATAATATCAAATATAATATATGCCATTTAGCAGACGCTTTTATCCAAAGCGACTTACAGTCATGTGTGCATACATTCTATGTATGGGTGGTCCCGGGGATCGAACCCACTACCCTGGCGTTACAAGCGCCATGCTCTACCAACTGAGCTACAGAAGGATCAAAGATCCACCACCATATTTTACAGTAGGCATGAGGTACAGTATCAGCATTTGCTTCCGTTTTTCGAAGCCAGACCCACTGGTATGTGTGGCCTCATACCTCCTGTCAAATATGGTGGTGGATATTTGATGGTATGGGTCTATTTGGCTTCCGTTGATCCTGGGGCCCTTGTTAAGGTCAATGGCATCATGAACTTAGCAAAAATCTCTTTATCTGTGCAATTGTATAAGTACAAAACAATATGTACAGTAGCATACAATTTAGCTCAGTATTGGAATTATCTATGTTATAGTCTTTTTTTGTTGCTCATCTTTATATCTACATGCAGTAAGAACACAGTCGATCATCAAATTCATTACATGCAACTTGGGACAATTTCTCCATGTCAGCAGAAAATTCCACAGCAATCTTTATTCAGAGAGGCATGGTATATAATTGAATTTGACTGAAGTTAAGCATCTTATCCTACAAAGTCAAGTATCCCACTTAAAGAATATACTCCTATTCAGAAAAAAACCCTCTCTATCTCAACCCTCCTTTCATTACTGCCGCTGGAGAAGCCACTGGCCGATAACGATGCGGCTAACATATTTCAAATATCACATTGACTTAAATTTAGACTCACAGATCACTGAGTTGGTGCTTTTTCACTTCACAGTGTCTGCCAACGACCTAATTTTGCGCGTTCCATCGCCCAGACAAGACTGTAGGCACATCCCATTTAGAAGTGATGGAAACCATTGTGTTTTGGGCCTGGGTTGTTGGTTTTACAGAGCTCCCTCGGCATAAACAGTGGCAGTAGATGACCTCCTATGACATTCATCCAGACCAAGCAATGTGGCTATTGTTGTTGGGTTTGAGGAAATATGATAGGCAAAACACTTTCTGGTCATTTCTGGACAATATTTCTGTAATTGTATTCATTTAGGGAACCCATTTAGAGGACCCTGATTGGCTCAGGAGCACCCCTAGAGGCTACAGTTCCGTACAGCTCCTTTATTAACACAGTGGCTGTACTGACTGTGCTACTAAACTTGCACAGATACTAAACCTGCACAGAGCTGAAGGTTTAGTATCAACGGTGGAAAATAGTATGGGGGGCAGGCTGTGGGGGGCAGACTGTGGGGGGCAGACTGCCCAAAAGGTAAGCGCTTCAATTCAAAATGTCCACATGCGAAATTAAATTATGCTGCAGAGGACAAATTGCTGTGGAAATGCTTGGACATTACATCCTGACTCAACATAGAAAAAGTGACCCTCATCTACAGTGCTTTAGCCTCAAGCATCTGTTGTGGGCTATGGAACTAAATACATTTTAGAATGTCTATGCATTCCTGTGTATAGGAGTGACTGGACTAAGTTGAGATGTGATTGTGATAGGAGAAGTAGGGGTTATAATAATAATAATAATAATAATAATAATTAGATTATTATAGATATTGCTATTGGAGCCTGACACTGGCAGCTGTCCCAACGTATGCAAATGAGGTGTACTATTAGAACCTATAACCTGTAGAATGCATGATTGTACAGACTAATGAGCGTCAATGGACGAGTTATATTTGAGTAGTAGTATGTTAGTTCTCCTCTCCTGCGCCATGATTCAAGTGTTGCGTGGCTGAATTCTCTTGTATAATTATATTTTTTTCCTTCAACATCAAAGGGACAATATAGTCTTTGAAGTACCATGGGATAGGATCACTGTCTAACCCTTCCTTTAAGATGCCTTCACATTGACATTAGTGAAAGTCATCTGAATTAAAAGCCCAGGAAACGTGTCGTGTCTGTCTTCCAAAGCCAATTTCAGCTAATGTCATAGTAGGCTATGGATTCTCCGTGTGTGGGAATGTATTCTGGTTCCTGAATAGATAGGCTAATACAAACAGAATATGTTGAGTTATTTGTCAGTATCATCACAGTGTCTCAATGAAAATATTGAAATATGCTCGACAACTACCTTGTGATTATTTGATATATTATGATTATTATTTGATATAATATGATATATTATATTATATTCCTTTGGCATTTTGATGGCAAAAAAATATATATTTAAAAAAAAAATGCTTTTGAGAAATCCAAGTGAAATGCAGGCAACTTTGTTTACATAAACGGTTTACAGGAATGTACATTATTATTGTCTACCGTGCAGAAACCAGGAGGTTAAAATGCCAAATATTTCGGAAAGGAGGCATGTCTCTTTAAAGTGTATGTAGCAACAGAAGGAGTGCAGGCATAATGCTATTGGGGCGGTAGATCACTTACTTCAGACGTTCCAAAGCCTCGGGGAGTTGGTTCGAGATTGCCAGTCTTTGATAAGGTCCTTACAACCTCACAACTTTGTCGTTCCAGAAAACCTACTGACAGCTTTCTAAATACCACCGACTTTTATTCAATCGTGTGTTTCGGGATCTATATATTGACTCAAGCGTCTGGCGATGTCATTCAGTGAATTTGATTTGCTTCTATGTTTTTTTTTTTTTTGTTATCGGAAAGATGTTTAGATGTTTTTTTATGTATCTTCCGGGACCAGGCCGGCGGTTCTTTACTTTGATGTCCACTGTTAAACCGTCAGCCGGTTCGTTTTGAAATAGCCTAGAGGAGATCTGCTGCTTGCTATGACTGCTTGAAACAGTACCTGGGGAAGGGGAAACGAGCTTTCATTTCAGGGTTGCATTTTATGTTCATCTTCTTTCTGAGATAAAAAAAAAAAATCAGAGCGGAGTAGACTAACACCAGCAATCTGGTTGCGTTATTGTAATACTTTCTGGGGTTGTTACTTGGTTTCTGTGTGAACCGTTTCTGAGCAGACGGGAAAGGACTCGTGTGCATCGATGGTAAGTTGCAAGAATGCTGTTCTGCAACCTTAACCAAGGGCCCCCCTCTCTTGGTCGCTTTGATGTGTTGCTGCAATGCTTTGAAGTTGAGAAATGTAGGCTACACTTGTTGTTTGTGGGCGAGAAAATACCGTAGAATGGCTAAGTAAGGCCACTCTGAGACCGGGGATCAATGCTTTCGTGATTGTGACGGCTGTAGAAGAGACTAATATTGGTTGATGTAGTCGACCGTAGTCTGAAAGAAGGGGAAAAGTGAGATGTAAATTCTGCAAGGTCCCCCCTTCTCCCGCCTCCTCGAAATGTCGACCCCCCCTCTCTGATCTACATAGAAGCAGTGCCTGCGTACTTTGGGGTCAGTTGTTGAATGGGACAGGGTACATTAGACTATTCCTATTGCATCAAGGACACATGTGGCGAAGTAAATCTAGTCCACTGTCGGATTACCACCGTTTCCATCGAACTTTTTGTTGGATATATATATACCACTAAAGAGGACGGGGCAAAAGCAAATGGGAATAGCTTTTTCTTCACTTTCTGCTGGACTCGGGTTTCGTTTTACAATGGTATGTGATGTGGCGAGCTGTTTTCTTTTCGTATAGCACGATGTTCATTTCTGAGTAGTTGGGACACATTGGTTGTTTATGCAAAAATCCTGCAAACAGACTAAGCGCTAGTAGAGATGTTACAATGTAACGTTGTTTTTATTGCGCAAAATAGTTTAGTGTAGCGTGGGTTTATGGCACATTTGGCACAATATTGACAGTTCTACTTGAAAGTGACGTAAAGTACTTAATAAAAAAACGAATAAGTATATCTCTTGTCTAGTCGCCTAGTAATATTTTATTGTGCAGGGTAATCATGTCGCGTTGTTCAGACACGTTGCCAAGTGCTCGCTGCCGCGATTATGGGTTGTAGCCTACATGTCAGCTGACATTTAGTAGGCTTGCTGCAAATGATTTCAGGAATTATGAGCTACTGTTGATCGTGGTCATTGTACAGGGGGCTCTTACCCTCATCATTATAGGAACCGTAGGCCATTGTGGCGCATAGGATGTGTTTTCACTGTCTTAGATGGCTGGCTGTGTGATGTGCAACACTGGATGTATGAGGACAAGTGGTTCGTGGGAACGCAATCCTGATGCATAATGCAGGTAACAGTATCGGAAGCACATTTAGACTGATAATTCATTTCAAATGAAAGCGGTTTCAGGTGATCGTTTTGATATGCGTAAAATATATTTCTGGTGAGGAGTGTTGGCGATGTGAAACGATTGTTGTCAACGGTCGTTTGACGTGACAAATCGATGCAGACTGTGAATATAGGTTGCTAAACCCCCATTTAGATTATAAATAGATTGATGAGACTAAACCTTTCATTTTTCTTTCTTTGCAAACCGGCGGGGATCTGAAAGGGACTGTTTACTTCATGTCTCCCTTTGAAGTTAGCTGGATCTGGCTTTGATTCGATCAACACTTTCTGTTTCAGAGTGAAAAGGAGCAGAGAAGCTCCCCCGCGGATTTAAGAGAGTGAGGAGGATTACAGTGGAGCTCATAGCAGGCACAACGGTACACACGGCAACCGGAGCTGGAGCCATGAGCAGAGCGCTTACAGACCATATCAGTAGTAGCTTCCGAGAAGATGCTCCCCGTCCCCCGGTGCCGGGGGAGGAGGGAGAGGCGTCATGTCATACTCCCAGCAAACATGCCAAAATGAGAGCCCAAAATAAGGCTAAAGCTGTCACCGTCGCGTCTCCCTGCTCCACGCCGAGGAGGAACGAGGATGGACTCGGGGAACCTGAGGGTAGCGCGTCGCCGGATTCACCCCTCGCCCGGTGGACCAAGTCGTTGCATTTTCTCCTTGGTGACCAAGACGGTGCTCATCTGTTCAGGACCTTTCTGGAGCGGGAGAAATGCGTGGACACTTTGGACTTTTGGTTCGCCTGCAACGGTTTTAGGCAAATGGACCTCAATGATACCAAAACGCTGCGAGTTGCCAAAGCTATTTTCAAGCGGTACATTGAAAACAACAGCATTGTTGCCAAGCAGTTGAAACCTGCCACTAAAACCTACATAAGGGATAGTATTAAGAAGCAACAGATAGACTCTGCGATGTTTGACCAAGCACAAACGGAAATTCAGTCAACCATGGAGGAGAATGCGTACCAGATGTTTTTAACTTCCGACATATACCTTGAATATGTGCACACTGGGTGCGAGAACACGGCTTATGCCAACCATAGCGGTCTCGGGAGCCTCAAGTTGATGTGCGGATTTCTGCCACCTCTCATTGAGGAAGAGGAGTGGAGATGTGACTTGAAGGCGAAAACGTTAGCCTCTGTGGTTGGACTATCTGCCAATGCGCTACGGGCCACTGCTTCCATTCGGACTGCGGCGGAAGTGCTGGAGAATGGGTACAGGTAAGAAAATGCCTTACTTTAATTGATTATGTTGACTGTCTATCGAGTCATTTAATTGTTAGTTTTTTATTATGACTGTTTATCAACATGCTTATGTCGAATAGAGATCCTAAGGTTACTTAAGTGTATCGTGTTAGTGGATTAATTAGTTATTGGGCGTGTTGTCTGGTAGGTAATAGCATATGACTTGCATATAATTCCGTTATTAACGTGTTGTAAAGAGCAGATATGCATTTGAACTAGTTATTGCCCAGCTATGGTAATACAACGCCCCCCTCATGAGATAAAATATGCTTCATGGATAGGATAAAACAAATGGAAGTTTGAAACATGTCTGTTTCTCCTCTCTGCCCTGCTGTTAGTCAGGGGGTGCAAAACATCAACAGACCTGGCCTTTCCTGTCAACTAAATGGTGTATTGCAGTCAGCCCTTTGTTGGCTTGCTCAAGTTTCCTGTGCTTTGAAATTTCTCCTCCAGTAGAGGCATGAATTCAGACACTAAGCCTGCCTGGCTGGCTGTTGCAGCTAGTACATGAAACTAGTGATTCCATTGTGAAGTTATGCAATATTTCTACATTTTTTTCCCCCAGCCTATTATTAAGTAGTCCTATTATTACAGACTAGAATGTAACACAGACACACACACACACACACACACACACACACACACACACACACACACACACACACACACACACACACACACACACACACACACACACACACACAGAGAGAGCAAGAGAGTGAGTGAGTAATGCCCAGAAGAGATATTGGCCTCTTTGGTCCCGAGATCAAAGACATTGTTTCTGGAAAGCATTTTTGGGTTAGTTTCTTTTAAGATCTCGTCCCACATATTGTCCAACAGCTGCAAACTCTTCTTCAAGTCAGGAACATTGTGAGAGTGTGGATTTGTATGCATGAGTGTGCATCAAAGAGAGCCATACCAACACTTTTTTTTCCCTCTCTGAACTGTTCCCCTAGTTTGTCCATACAATAAAAACAACATCTGGACACAATTATCACAGAGTGGTTAGAGAGGGTCCTGTTCCTTTCGGTGTCCATAGGAGAGGAGAGAACAAAAAAGTAGATTTTTGAAAAAGGGGAAGTTTTCAAGGAAACACATTTGTCCTCTTAAACGAACCAGCAATGCTGTGAAGCAAGAGACGGAGAAATGTTTGTTGAGAGGAGGAGAAAAGTGTATGATAGTTTCACGACAAGTTTTAAATGACTCGCACTTTAATCCATATTCGACTTTCATGCTAAAATGGTGTGCCAGGTCATATGGGCAGAGTTTTGCAGTGGGTTATGGGTTGACCGTCAGGAATATTAGCTCCTATGGCATGATACCTCTACACGCCACAGCTAGCTATCAGGCTTTTGGGGACAAGTGTTGCTGTGGCAGATATGATGTTCAGACGGGGGGCCATGTTGAGTTGGGAACTGATAGGGGGGGACTCGGGGGTTGTTGACATGAGGGCACCTCCTCAGCTTCCTGGTGTGATCCGCACATTCTTGTGTTTCGCTGAAGAAAAGGGATAGCCCCCACCCTTCCCTCTCCTCTCTTCCCCACCTTTCTCCTCTCATCTCTTCTTTCCCCTGCCCCTCACCAACTGTTTAGGTCAACACATTTCCATCTGAAACATGTGGAACTAATTTCGCTACTGCACTCAGATTCAATTCCCCCCCCCTTTCAGAAACGTAGCCACTCTCCTCCAAAAATAACGTGAAAAAACATAGCCGGGCGCAATGTCCATCCCCCTGTTCTCCCTTTGGCTTGTGGTATCTTTTGCTCGTCCTTTCTACCCACTGCGTTTATCTCGTCTTTTAGAGGAATCCCTCTGACAGAGCCTAAGCATGTGCTTTGGAGGGAGACAGAAGCGGGGGAATCATGAAAGAAAGGCAAAAGAGGGGAGGGGAACCGAGAGCCCAGCTGCGCTAAATACCTGACTCTTTGCGCGAACCTCCAAAGGTCAGGCTTGAGCTGGGGCCTACGGCTTTAGTCATCCTCCCGGCAGTAGGCATTCTCATAAAGAAAGAGGCCCTCCTTCCCCCTTCCCTCTCTCTCTCTCTCTCTCTTTATTTTGCGCACTCTCTCCCCCTCAAACTCAAGTTCTCCCCTCCTTCCTCCCGGTCCACCCCCTTCACTAGTGGAACAGGAATGCAACACAGCAGGAGAGAGTAGAAAGAGAGAGAGGGGGAGAGAGAGAGACTTTAGAAGGATGGGAGGGGGGTTCGGTTGTAGGAGAAGAAGGAGGGGGTATACAGAGGGGCCTGGATTTAAGGAGAGAAGACATGAGAGGGAGGGAGGGAGGGAGGGAGGGGGAAAAAAACACTCTAAGAAAAGAGTACACTGCTTCAGAGAGTGGAAAAGTGCGGGAGTAGGGGCCTTGCCCAAACAAAAGGGTAGAGAGATAGTAGGAGAGCGAGGGGAAGTGGCTCTGTTGTCCATTCACATACAGCTGAGCTGCTCACTTCACTCACCCCCTCCCTCCCCACTCCCCCCCTGCCTGCACGATGGGGGAGGGGACATGAAAGGGAGAGAGAGAATTTTAAAAAAGAAAGAGAAAAACAGCTCCTCAGAGACGGTTGTCACATTCCTGAGGCCCCAAAGTCTTGCGAAAGTGACTCTAATTATTCAAATCTGTTGGAACTCGGACTCTAAACACTTCAAAACAAACTTCAAACTTTTCCTCCAAAGCAAAGACTCTTGCTAAAACATGTACACAAGTCAACACACAAACTCCATTTACACGGCTAATACAGGTTCACCAATGTAAGTCTCTGCACGGCACCGACGCTTTTGTTTGAGGGTTTCCGTAAAGAAATGCTGGAATATGTCGTGTGAAAAGGACTGTGTCAAGGGCTCAAGGACAGTTGCTGTTGTGTTTCGAGCAGGTCACACAGACGCGGAGACGCGGCCAGTCCCTACTTTGTCAACTCGGGCTATGTGTTCGCCCCCGCCACCAGTGCCAACGACAGCGAGATCTCCAGCGACGCCATGACGGACGACTCCATGTCCATGACCGACAGTAGTGTGTAAGTGTTCTCTCAGCATTCCCTTCCGGGGTTTTCTCTCTGGCGTTTCTCACCGTTTGACCTGGGTCTGGGGGTCAATTCCATGTCAACTCCATGTCCATTCTGAAAATCATTTCACATTCAAAAGCTGGCTCCAGGCCTGCCTTTCAGAAGCATGTCTGAACGTCTATATATTCTGATTATTTAGCCATTCATTGAATACCCTTCACGGATACGTATACGCGGGAAAAACAATTGGGCTAAATGTTAAGTTTATCTGGGATGCAGGCGCTTGTGTTGTGAAACGGAATGGGATGTTTAGGTTTGAATGATTCTTTCAGATTGAGTTCAGGTAATTCTATTAATGTATAAAGTGCCTCTAGGCCTCGGGGGAAGGGGGGGGGGGGGTGTGTCTGTGAAAGTCATTATGTTGAATAAATCTTTTGATGTCTATTCTGTTACAGGCAGAACTTCTTGATGGGGGGGTGTTGCCTCAATTTTCCTCAAAGTAGAAATGTATCCATCCCACCCACCATTCTGCCATAACAGCCTTGTTTTTTTAAAGAAGGGAAAGAGAGGGGGGAAGAGAGAGAGAGAGTGAGGGGAAATGGCCATTTGGACCTTAAGACAAACTCATTGAAACATTTTGGCAGCAAATGAAAGGGAGCTTACTCACATGGTGGCGCAGCTTCCTGCTCTGCTACTGGCCCTCTCTCTCTCTCTGTCTCTCTCTCTGTCTCTCTCTCTCTCTCTGTCTCTCTCTGTCTCTCTGTCTCTCTCTCTCTCTCTCCTGTAGCGCCACTGCGATCATGTGTCAGCGAGGCTTTCATGGAAGTTACTCATTCCTGAACCCCAGGATAGGGTCAGGAGGGACTCCCACTGCCCAGATTAGGACACCCCCAAAAATCCACCCCCAAAAATCCACCCCCATCCCCCACACTCTCTCCCCAACCTTCCTCCAACCCCAACCGTCGCCCTATTTCCCTCCACTCCCCTCTCTCCGTCCCTCTCCTCCTGCACTCGGAGCCAATAGCAGGGGAACGGTGAGGGTTTGGCGTTGCAAGGGAGTGAGAAAATAAAGTGCACGGAGGATAAAAGGCTTAACCGAATCGCTTTCAGCCTATTGTTAGCCGAGGGGAGCTTAGGGGGATAAGAGGGGTGGCTGTCTGCTTTGAGAATGACTTGCACAACTGAATAGGAGATCCCCATAAAGTAAGGGCCCGTGAAAGAGTGCACGGTCTGTTTTCTTCTTCTTTGCGCCGTGCATCGCCACCACAACCGTCACAAATTGTATCGGCCATCGCGTAGGGCTGGCTCGCTGGTGACGGGAGCTGGGGTTGATTAAAAACGCAACAGGTGTTTGTTTGGTACGTTGTTTCGTTGTGGGGAAGTATCGGTTTTGATACTTGTAAGAAGTGCGCCGCTCGTCAATGTGCATTATTAGCAGTGCTATCTGGGCTCCATCTGGTAACGCCAGTGTAAGTAGAACCCCGAGGCATACAAACCCAGAGTCATTTGACCAAACGATGTATTCATCGGGAAAAAATAGATCCCACTTGAATTCAGTCACGTCTTTTTCCTGCAAACGTCTTCGGGTTAATGATAAAAACATCTTACGTTACAAAGTGTAGCGCCTCGCAATGGCCTGCCCTGCACAGAGTTCTTTGAGCCTTTGACAATCTCATGTCCGCCTGCTCACTCTCGCTCTCTCTCTCTCTCTCTCTCTCTCTCTCTCTCTCTCTCTCTCTCTCTCTCTCTCTCGCTCTCGCTCTCTCTCTACCCCTCACCGATTTGTAATAAAAACCACAGCTTCTTCCTCCTCATTGGGGGGAACAATTTGATTAGTGTGTCCTTTTATAGTTTGTTGTAAGGCACACTGCAAATTGTAATCTCATTTCCTGATAAGGAACAAGAGAGGGGGGGGGGGGGCAAAAAAATTCTCTCTCTTTTTGCTTATATCTTATTTATGGATTTACTTGGACGCTAGGGAATGCTGCTGCGCTAACTTCAAACATTACCTTATCTTACAAACCAGCCTTTTGATGTTGCCGAGATCAGAGGCTTGCTGGCGGAATACTTGCCAAATGAAGATGGCAGCGGGTGCATATGTGCATGAGTGTGAGATTTCAAAGAGGCAGTGGAAAAACTAGCATTTGGGCTAGGTCAGACACTTCTGAGCAACCAAAAAGGCCAAGATAATTGGCCAGGCTTAAATGGCAGCGGACTGGAAAAGCACACATTGGAGGGCGAGAGAGAAAAATCTGTATTTTCTTCCCCCTTGCCACTGCCTAAAGGATGAACTGTCCAGAGGCACTTTTTTTCCAGCTACATTATGGCCATTTTTTTCCTTGATGTCAAACCTGCATGTCTCACACTGCTTTAAAGCAAGATCGCTAGCCCAGCGAGTAGCAGCGTTCTAGGCTTCTCCTCTTAGCCAGCGTTCTCAAGGTAGACCCGGCTTCCATTTTGATCAGGCCCTTCCAACGTTGACAAGGACTGATGGGAACTTATCAGTGGGACACTTTTGAACCCCAGTGCTGGGATTTTTAGCATATCTCCCCCCCCCCCTCCATTGTCCCGGTGTGTTTTTGTTGCCTTGGCTTCAAGGCCCTTCAAGGGCTCCTCTGGTCTTTGATTTGGGCTGTGATGTGCCCACCCTGGGGAAAGGGGGGCAGTCAGGGTGGTGCTGTGTTGTTCACTTCAGAGATGATCAGCCTCCCCTCAGGGTTCTGTCCTCAGGGTTCTGTCCACATCGCTAGGCTAATGTCTTTCACCTCGCTAGTACATTGAGGTTATTACTTGGTTCTAAGCAAAGAGAAAGGAAATTGAAATGTTTATATGGAGATGGATATGCAGGGGACATTTTGAGTGACATGCGACTGTGTGTTATTGACCCTGTTCCCTACCTGTGTCCCTCCTGGCAGAGATGGGATCCCTCCATACAAGCTGGGCACCAAGAAGCAGATCCAGCGGGAGATGCACCGCAGCGTCAAGATCAACGGCCTGGTCCCGCTACCCCACTTTCCCGTGAGTCCTGTTTACTTACTTCCTGTTTCTTGATGTCTCTGCTGTCTTTATACACAGTGTCTTTATATCTTTAAAACCCCACAAACTTTTCTCAATCCCCTTTTTACAACCGGTTCCCTTTCTCCCCGGTGGGCACTGTGTTTTCTTCTCCTTCTTTTTATGATGTTGTGATAGAATACTATATTCTTTCTCTCTCTCCCCCCCCCCCCATACCTGCTCATTTTCCTATAAAAAGTCAGGGTAAAATAAAGGGGTGATTTGCATATCACTTATTTTCTCTCCTGCTCAACTCCTCCCTTCCTCCCATCCAACAGCTGACATTTGTATAGCTGTCATATATAGACAGACCCCTGTTGCTTTACTTCCTCGTTTTTCACCTCCATAACTTAGTCAAGAATGTTGTAAATGCATCATGTAAAAAAAAAACTAACAATAAAATACAAAAAAATCATTGATAATAATGATGATGGTGGTGGTGGTGATATTGAGGATGATTATCATTAGAGGTCAGGGGTCACAGAACCGAGCCTTGTGATGCTCCCTAAATCAGCCAGCTTACTACTCAGCCCTGTGCTTTGATCATGGCGATGAATGAATGGGACCCAGGTTGCCTGGCCTCTTTATTGACAACCTCCAACAGAGCCCTCCCCACACACACACACACACACACACTCCCATTTTGTGAAAGAAGCCCCCTACCCCCAACCCAACCCCCGTATGGCTCTCACCACCCCCACTGCCTGTAGTGTCATGTGCAGGCAGGGGTCTCTAAATGCTTGGTACTTCACGGCACAGCTCCAGGGTTTTGGAGTGGTTAGATTGACACTCAGTGCTGGGGCACCCGTGTCTGAAAACAACCAATGCAAATAGTTTTGTCCTCTTCCCTGTGTGTTTGTGTACCGTCTTGGTGCGTAGGGAAGGCTTTGTGTGGGTGTGTTGTGTTGTGTAGGGAGGGTTGTAGCCAAGTAGAAGGGGCCCTTGTTGTCTGCTCTTCTCTCCTCGCTCCCTCCCTTCCCCACTTGCTCTCCTTTTAATGTCTCCCTCCTGATTTGGAGATGGCTCGGGCTCCCAAGATGCACCAGCCCCAGGCTGGGGGTCTTCTGTCTTCCCTTCATCGTCTTTACAAAGAGATGAGAGGAACAACAACAACAAAAAGAGAGAGTCAAATCCAGAAAAGCCAGTGAGCCACATAATAATACAGAACGGAAGATGAGAGGAGCCGGCACATATAGTTAGAGAAAAATAGGATAATGTGTCTACAGTACCTCAGAGGTGCCCTGCGTGCAGTCAGGAAATAAATGACCACTTCCCCCTCAGATCTCCCCGGTATTTGACTTCTCTATCCTCCCCTCCCTCCCTCCCTCCCACCGCTCCCACCCTCCCACCGCTCCCTCCCACCCACCCTCCCACCGCTCCCTCCCACCGCTCCCTCCCACCCACCCTCCCACCGCTCCCTCCCACCGCTCCCTCCCTCCCACCCTCCCTCGCTCCCTCCCACCGCTCCCTCCCACCCACCCTCCCACCGCTCCCTCCCTCCCCGCTCCACCCTCCCTCCCACCCTCCCTCGCTCCCTCCCTCCCTCCCAACGCTCCACCGCTCCCTCCCTCCCTCCCACCGCTCCCACCCTCCCTCCCACCGCTCCCACCCTCCCTCCCACCGCTCCCACCCTCCCTCCCACCGCTCCCACCCTCCCTCCCACCGCTCCCTCCCTCCCTCCCACCCTCCCTCCCACCGCTCCCACCCTCCCTCCCACCGCTCCCACCCTCCCTCCCACCGCTCCCTCCCACCCTCCCTCCCACCCTCCCACCGCTCCCTCCCACCCTCCCTCCCACCGCTCCCTCCCTCCCACCCTCCCACCGCTCCCACCCTCCCACTGCTCGCTCCCTCCCACCGCTCCCACCCTCCCTCCCACCCTCCCTCCCACCGCTCCCTCCCACCGCTCCCACCCTCCCTCCCACCGCTCCCTCCCACCCTCCCTCCCACCGCTCCCTCCCACCGCTCCCACCCTCCCTCCCACCCTCCCACCGCTCCCTCCCTCCCACCGCTCCCTCCCACCGCTCCCACCCTCCCTCCCACCCACCGCCCTCCCTCCCACCGCTCCCACCCTCCCTCCCACCCACCGCTCCCTCCCACCGCTCCCTCCCACCGCTCCCACCCTCCCTCCCACCGCTCCCTCCCACCGCTCCCACCCTCCCTCCCACCGCTCCCACCCTCCCTCCCACCCACCGCTCCCTCCCACCGCTCCCTCCCACCGCTCCCTCCCACCGCTCCCACCCTCCCTCCCACCGCTCCCTCCCACCGCTCCCACCGCTCCCTCCCACCGCTCCCTCCCACCGCTCCCTCCCACCGCTCCCTCCCACCGCTCCCACCCTCCCTCCCACTGCTCCCTCCCACCGCTCCCACCCTCCCTCCCACCGCTCCCTCCCACCGCTCCCTCCCACCGCTCCTCCCTCCCACCGCTCCCTCCCACCGCTCCCTCCCTCCCACCGCTCCCTCCCACCGCTCCCTCCCACCGCTCCCTCCCACCGCTCCCTCCCTCCCACTGCTCCCTCCCTCCCACCGCTCCCTCCCACCGCTCCCTCCCTCCCACCGCTCCCTCCCCCTCCCTCCCACCGCTCCCTCCCTCCCACCGCTCCCTCCCACCGCTCCCTCCCACCGCTCCCTCCCACCGCTCCCTCCCTCCCCCTCCCACCCTCCCACCCTCCCTCCCACCGCTCCCTCCCTCCCACCGCTCCCTCCCTCCCACCGCTCCCTCCCTCCCTCCTCCCCTCCCTCCCTCCATCCACTCCCTCCTCCCCTCCCTCCACTCCCTCCCTCCCCCTCCTTTTTTATTCTTCCTCTTTTTGTTTTAATATTGTCTCTCTCTCTTTTTTTTCTCTTCTCTTTTTTCTCTGCCTCCTCCTCCGACTGTCGATATCTGTCTTTTTTTATTTTATTCGGGGAGATTTAAAGCCGCGTGTCCGTCCCACCCCAAGGGCTGGAGTGTTTGATGTTTGACAAGGGCCCCTTTTGAAGTGTGCTGACTTCAGAGGCTGCCTCTGCTGATGGCTTGGTCGGAGTACAGAGGGCGCAGGCGGGGGCCCTCCTCGGAGCCAGGCCAACTGCTACCCCGCCAACGGGGCATGCGGTGCCAAGGACAGCGGGCATGGGGGGGGGGGGGTGTATCGGGCTAGGGGTTAGCCCAGGGGCAAGGGCATCAAATGAGGCCTATAGAGTTAGAGTAGAGGGCACTGGAGGAATCAGGGGGCAAACTAGGGACAACTAACTCAAACACACTCAAACACACACTCAAAAGTGTCCTTCCTCCCATCTCACCCCTGCAGAGGACACACAGGCTGCCTAAGGAGATGACGCCGGTGGAGCCCTCGGCCTTCGCCGCCCAGCTCATCTCCAGACTGGAGAAACTGAAGAGGGAGCAGGACACCATGAGCTCCCTGGAGGAGAGGCTACAGCAGATCCAGGAGGTAAGAACCCCCTCCTTCCCACTACATTGGTACAACCCACCTCACCTGCAATGAGCTTTGGAACGTTCCATTGCAACCTAGTTTAGGTGACTCTCCAGTCCTGAATCCTGTCTTTGCTACCTAGAAAGACAATGTAGCTAGGAGGAGCCATGTGAGAAGTTAGTGTTGGAGCTAGCTAGCTGACTTCATCCTTGATTCAAAGAGACTTTGCTTTGGAAAGAATTGAACTGACTAAGGCTCTGCCGTGCAGTTTAGCGACTTCTCCTCTGAAAGTCTCTTCTTCCGAGGAAGTTTCAAACTTATGTTTCTTGACACACTTGAAGTCTCTTCAAATGGTTAGCGCTTAGCGCTCAACTCTCCAGTGGCGTATTGCTGAGTGTGTGTCGTGCCGGTCTCTTTGTGTGTCTGGGCTTGCTGTGCATTATAGATGAAGAAAGAAGAAGCTAGCACAGAAACCGAGAGTCAATTCAAGTTACGCCATAGAGTTTCTCTCAGCTACTTCACAAGGCAGTGTTTGCGTTCTCCGCAAATGTCATTTGGTTTAGCAAGCGAGCAATGTTTTACATTTGTAATGTTATGGACTTGAGTAGGTTATATTGTCCCTGTTCTTCTATATTGCGTCCACGTTCTAAAGCATTACTTGTGTGTGTGTATGTGTGTGTGTGTGTGTGTGTGTGTTTGTGTAGGAGGAGGAGAGGGATGAGAGTGACCTCCCCAGTGCCGTCCCGCTCCACCACCCCCTGCTTCACCCCTCGTCCGGCGCCGACGAGGACGCCCAGGCCATCTTAGACGAGCACCTGTCCCGAGTGCTCAAGACGCCCGGGTGCCAGTCGCCCGGCGTGATCCGCCACTCGCCCCGCTCGTGCTCTCCCGACCGGCCCTCCGCCGCCTTGGTCCCCTTCCTGGGGCCCTCCTATCCGGGGGCCTCCAAGGGCCCGTTGGCTGGGAGCAGGCAGTCGACCAAGCACATCCACCACCACTACATTCACCACCACACCGCCACCGGCCCCAAGAGCAAGGAGCAGATCGAGGCCGAGGCGGCGCAGCGCATCCAGTGCCTCTGTCCCCCAGGGGGCGCCGACTACTCAGACTTCACCCCCGGGTCAGTTCACGTAAATTATCACCTGTACCGGGGTCCGTTCCCCATTCACATCAAGTACACTACATTTACTTTAGAGTTGCTCTGGGGTCATTTCACCTACACTTCACATACGACCACAGTTACCTTAGGGCTGTACTTGGGTCAGTGATGTCAACTGTTCACTTATCTCATGGATATGTCTCAGCATAGCGAGTTATGAGGGCTTTCCGCGAGTTTCATTTTAGACTGACGAGCGGCATTGTTCCCGTCACTAGTGCTTGTTGTAGATGTAGCCTCTCCTCCTGGAAGAGTCCCATGTAAACCCTCTCCTCTCTGTCTCCCTCCGGACACTGCAGCAGTTTGCCCAAGCGGCCAGGGAAGCCGTGCGAAGGCATACGCCTGAGCCAGGCCAACGGCGGCGACGGGGTCACGTCCCCGCCCCACCTGCCCCTGGACGCCACGGACCGCTCGCAGAACGTCTGGCAGTGGATCCTGGAGAGCGAGAGGCAGGGCAAGAACAAACCTCACGGCGGCACTCCGGGCCCGAAGAAGAGCCACCTCCCGGACCCCTCCACGCCCAAGACGCTTCCCGGCCGAACGCACTCTTCCTGGGGAGGCGTGGGCGGCGTGGGGGGTCACCTCCGTGGAGGTCACCATCCGGCCCACCCCTTCATCCAGGACCCGGCCATGCCCCCCCTGCCCCCGCCCAACACTCTGGCCCAGTTAGAAGAAGCCTGCAGAAGGTTAGAGGAGGTCTCCAAGCCCCCCAAACAGAGGTAGGCACACACACACTCATATAGCCCCTCTTTGTCCTAGCTTGCGATGCATAGTCAATTTACAATGAGCCAAATGACTCTCCAAATTAAGTGAGGATTTTTCTGGAAATGTTTGACTTCAGGCGACTGTTGAAGCCTACACCTGTTTTTCCAGTGTTTCCTCCCTCTGTGACCTGAACAATGATGCCGTCTATCTCATTCTATTGCATCTCTTGTCTTTCTCTGTGGCTGACAGGCATTCAACGTCCAGCCTTCAAAGAGACAGGAGTCACCCTCTGCCTTTCCCCAGTGGATACCCGCCTCTGATCAGCCCCGCACTTCAAACAGACGAGTGAGTTCCTCTCTCTCTCTCTCTCTCTCTCTCTCTCTCCTCTCTCTCTCTCTCTCTCTCTCTCTCTCTCCTACTCTCTCTCTCTCCTACTCTCTCTCTCTCTCCTACTCTCTCTCTCTTTCCTACTCTCTCTCTCTCTCTCCTCTCTCTCTCTCTCTCTCTCTCTCTCCTACTCTCTCTCTCTCTCTCTCTCCTACTCTCTCTCTCCCTCTCCTTCTCTCTCTCCTACTCTCTCTCTCTCCTTCTCTCTCTCTCTCTCCTACTCTCTCTCTCTCTCTCTCTCTCCTCCTCTCTCTCTCTCCTCACTCTCTCTCTCTCCTACTCTCTCTCTCTCTCTCTCTCCTCTCTCTCTCTCTCCCTCTCTCTCTCTCCTCTCTCTCTCTCTCTCTCTCCTACTCTCTCTCTCTCCTCTCTCACTCTCTCCTACTCTCTCTCTCTCCTACTCTCTCTCTCTCTCTCTCTCCTACTCTCTCTCTCTCTCTCTCTTCCCCCCCAGTTGCTCTCGCCGTCTCTCTTTCGCTCTGATTTCCCCTCGATAGGGAAATTGTGAGTCAGCATGTCTCTCCCCTTTGAAGTCCTCTGTTCTCCCTCCGCTTGTAATCATTTAAGATTAAACATGATGGGTGTCGTCTGACACAGTCCTCTCGTATACACACACACACACACACACACACCAGCGGATACACAGACGTACACATGGAAGTTAACGACCACTGGTTGTTATTTTGGCCCTCTCTTCGCTACTTCGGCCCTGTGTGTGTGTGTGTTTTAGGGGCATCTTGGTTGTGTTTGATGATAGGGCCGTAGCCACCTGACTACCAGGGTCTTTTTGAGATTTAATTGGCTGACCTTCAGCGGGCCAGCTGTCTAAGGCTAGCAGGAGCCCGCGTCTGAAGTATAGGACCCCGAAAAGGCCCCCTGGAAGTGAACGAGGAAGTGTGTGTGTGTGTGTGTGTGTGTGTGTGTGTGTGTGTGTGTGTGTGTGTGTGTGTGTGTGTGTGTGTGTGTGTGTGTGTGTGTGTGTGTGTGTGTGTGTGTGTGTGTGTGTGTGTGTGTGTGTGTGTGATGAAACGCACAGACACACACCCATAATCGGGTCAGGTTCACCTTACCTGAGCTAAATCCTCACTAAGTTCCGCGTATTCAGTTCTGCCTAACTTCCCAACCAACACATGGCCCGTGTTAAGAGTTTCGCCTAAATGACTCAAATATAATGTCAGCGTGAAGTCTTGGCTATGGCTACGGTTATGCTTTCTCTGTCTAATGTGTTGCTTGTCTCTCTGTTTCCAGGTGGAAAGAGCCAAAGAAGTCGATTAGCGGCGCGAGCGTGTCTGGCTGTGACCTGGTGGTCACCTACTTCTTCTGTGGCGAGGAGATCCCCTACCGCAGCATGATGAAGACACACAGTCTCACCCTGGGACACTTTAAGGAGCAGCTTAGCAAAAAAGGCAATTACAGGTGAATGCCTAGACTAACACACCCACACACACCTGTAATACACCTTTACGGGTAAACACACACACACACACACACATCTTTCCTGCACAACACACCTTTAATGTACAACTATAGGTGAACACACCCCTTTCAAACACACATTTCATGCATGGCACACATTCTCTTTCTGAAGAGCAAGTGTGTGTGTGTGTGTGTGTGTGTTGTCTATGTACATGTGTGTTTGTGTAGGGACTAAATGTGTGTGAAAAGCTGGAGTTCACAGCTTTGTATGTGGAGTAGTGGGAAAGAAGAGTAGAACTCTGGCTGGGTGGGGGGGTGGGGTTGATCCACTGTACAGGAGGAAAGGAAAGGGGGGTGGGGGTGATCCACTGTACAGAGAGGAAAGGAAAGGGGGGTGATCCACTGTACAGAGAGGAAAGGGGGGGTTGATCCACTGTACAGGGAGGAAAGGAAAGGGGGGGGGGGGTTGATCCACTGTACAGAGAGGAAAGGAAAGGGGGGCTGATCCACTGTACAGAGAGGAAAGGAAAGGGGGGTTGATCCACTGTACAGAGAGGAAAGGGGGTTGGAAAGGAAAGGAAAGGGGGGGGTTGATCCACATTACAGAGAGGAAAGGGGGTTGATCCACTGTACAGAGAGGAAAGGAAAGGGGGGTTGATCCACTGTACAGAGAGGAAAGGAAAGGGGGGGGTTGATCCACTGTACAGAGAGGAAAGGAAAGGGGGGGTGATCCACTGTACAGAGAGGAAAGGGGGGGTTGATCCACTGTACAGAGAGGAAAGGAAAGGGGGGTTGATCCACTTACAGAGTGGAAAGGAAAGGGGGGTTGATCCACTGTACAGAGAGGAAAGGAAAGGGGGGTTGATCCACTGTACAGAGAGGAAAGGAAAGGGGGGTTGATCCACTGTACAGAGAGGAAAGGAAAGGGGGGTTGATCCACTGTACAGAGAGGAAAGGAAAGGGGGTTGATCCACATTACAGAGAGGAAAGGAAAGGGGGGGGTTGATCCACTGTACAGAGAGGAAAGGAAAGGGGGGTTGATCCACTGTACAGAGAGGTAAGGAAAGGGGGGTTGATCCACTGTACAGAGAGGAAAGGAAAGGGGGGTTGATCCACTGTACAGAGAGGAAAGGAAAGGGGGGTTGATCCATTGTACAGAGAGGAAAGGAAGGGGGGGGGTTGATCCACTGTACAGAGAGGAAAGGAAAGGGGGGTTGATCCACTGTACAGAGAGGAAAGGAAAGGGGGGGGTTGATCCACTGTACAGAGAGGAAAGGAAAGGGGGGTTGATCCACTGTACAGAGAGGAAAGGAAAGGGGGGTTGATCCACTGTACAGAGAGGAAAGGAAAGGGGGGTTGATCCACTGTACAGAGGAAAGGAAAGGGGGGTTGATCCACTGTACAGAGAGGAAAGGAAAGGGGGGTTGATCCACTGTACAGAGAGGAAAGGAAAGGGGGGTTGATCCACTGTACAGAGAGGAAAGGAAAGGGGGGTTGATCCACTGTACAGAGAGGAAAGGAAAGGGGGAGGGAATTTACTGGAGTGATATTTGGTTCACATCTGCTATTGATTTCCATAGTAAGGCACTCTTAATAAGGATGGCTTTGAAGTCCAGGCCTTTTATTCTGTGCACAGACTCAACACGCCACTGCGAGGCCCCCAAATTCCTCCGCCTCCCAAGGATTACATCAGGCAGAATCACGGGCACCTTTTTTTTCCTTCTTAGATTCAGTTGTGTGTTGATTTAACATTTTGAAGAAGGGTTTGCAAGAGTTGTCGAAATGACCGGTGTTTTGTTTCGTTGTTGAACGTGGCTATGACTTCATCAAGTTAAGAATTCGAGAGGGACGGAATCGTTTCGCACAATGTCTCATTCAAGGAACCTACACCAAAGAGACCAACTATTCCCGAGACATCAGTATCTCGATTCTAAAAAATAAAAAAAAAACATCCACATCTGCCTGTCAGTCCGAGCTGAATCCATCCAAACAACTCATCACACCCCTCACTATACCGTAACTCTTCCGCGGGAAAGAAAGGGCGATTTTTGAAGCCGATGGCTCTAACGGCTCAGAATGTGTGGAGTTGGTTCATTTCAACATGGCAGGAGAGCAGTACTCGGCCACGCTGCCAGACCATATCGGTGCCAGACCATATCGGTGCCAGACCATATCGGTGCCAGATGTTACACAGAGAGAAATCCTTTGCCACATATAACACGATCCAATGGAAATACTCCTTTTCTCTCCCTCCCTATTCTCCATCTTCACTTCTCTCGCTCTCTCTTTCTCCCCCCCCCCCCCCCGTTCTCTCGCCCGCTCTTTGAAAAGAAGCGCCAATGCCTTTTGAACTGTCTGTTGGTGTAGATGGAGCCCATTCCTTTAAAGAGGTTAGGGGTTGTGATTGAAATGGCAGGAGAAACGATCATCTATTTCGATTTGATAAAACGCCGCGAAGACGCACTTCACTCAGGCCTCTCTGCATCATATAGTTTCCGTATCTGTAGTTTCAGCGTTCAGGCTTTCAGAAAGGTTGTGGGGGGCCTTTCCTTTCACTTACAGCCTTCAACCACGTTGAAAATGCATCATGCCAACGAAACAAAAACACAGCGACACCCAACCATCCAAACCACACCCGAGCAGCTGTACGACGCTTCCTCAACCCTCCCCCGCCATTAACCCGCCGTTTGCCAACCCTCTCTTTTAAGTACCACTAAAAACACGAAAAAGTGGAGGGGGGGGGAAACGTGTTATTTTCTCCACGCGCTACTCGTGTTGTTTGTCTGACTTGCAGGTCGGCCGTCGCTCATAAAGACAAGGGGGGTTCCAGGGCACAGGCATACATGGGTACAGTGAGGCATTTTCCATTACAAAGCTTATCATTAAATCTGCCCCGCTGGTCATCACTGCCTGTAAGCTAGGGGAGAAGAAATCATTAGGAAAACTAGTCAGTAGACTTCATAGACCTGAGCCGAATCAACCCTGGGACTTTGGGGGGGAGGGAGGGGGTGGTGAGGGGGAGGTGACTCCTTGACCTCCCAGGAGACTGTCTGGATTGGTGTCCTCCTCCTCGTCGTCGCGGGGTGTCGGCCTTCGGGGCCCGGCCTGCGTCCAATTTATCACACCCACGGAGGGGGTCCGGGAGACCTGCTCCCCTCTTGTCCTCTCTTCCTCTCTCGCTCCTCTCTTTCCCTCTCCCTCTTTTCTCTGCTGGTGATCGGGAAAGCTGCTCAGAGTTTCTGTGTGTGTGCGTGTGTTTTATTGCCTCTCTCTCTGTCTTTCTCTCTGTGTGTGTCTCCATAGTTGTCTCTAGCAGTGTGTTAGTAGGTGTGTGTGGGGCGTGCAGTGACAGGCAGACTCTCAGGCACCTGAAATGTCAGCCCTAGTGAAAGGAAGGCCCTTCGTTTGACAGTAGGGCACAATTAAAAGGCCAGGCTAGACAAGGGGAGCTCAGTGCTGGGGGGGGCTTAAGACAGGAGAGGAAGGGGGGCTTAAGACAGGTCCTAATTAGCCCTTCAACTTTAATGAGACCTTCCAAGACAGATAGGCATCTGTACAATGGCCGGCAGTCAAGTTCCTTTAGCTCCCTCTCTCTCTTTGGTCTCCGCTGCTGCTGCTAATTCTTTGAAATAATCACTGTAGAGCCCAACCCAACCTGGCAACCCAAACTAGTTGGAGTGGTTGGGGTTGCCAGGTTGGGTTGAGTTCTGTTTGTTGGTGGTGGTGCGTAATGTCGTCAATCTTTTGTTCTTTGAAGTGAGAGGGATGGCGCTGAACTGTGTGACCTAAGGCAGTTTGGTTACGGGTTTGAGTCATCGTGTGTGTGTGGAGTTGGATGTGTAGGTGTCGAGAAACTGTTCTCATGATACAAATACTATTTTTAGCACTCGCTCATCCATAGTGGCAAGTTAAAGAGGAAGACACCATGCTAGTTGTTTTTTTACTCTCTCAACACATTTTCTGAACATGCCCCTCTCTCTCTCTCTTGTTTCTCTCCAGGTACTACTTCAAGAAGGCCAGCGACGAGTTTGAGTGCGGGGCCGTGTTCGAGGAGGTATGGGAGGACGGCGCCCTTCTGCCCATGTACGAGGGCAAGGTCCTGGGTAAGGTGGAGAGGATGGACTGATGCCACCCTTATGCCCACCCTTACCCAACCCTACCTTACCCCATCAACCAAATACCCAACCTCCAGGGCACAGACTGTCGCGAGGAACTGGAGTGATTGACTTAATATGGGGGGGAAACGCTCCAGACTTTCTTTCCTACTATTCAGCTAAATAAGAGTTAATATATCCAGCACAAGAGGAGTGTGATTGAAGGAACACGAGCCAATGAAGTATGCCGAACCCAGAAGAGGTCCCCCCCTGACTGTCTTAACCAATCAGCCTTAGAAACACAAGGGAACGACACTACAGACAGAGAGAGACGGCGACTGGAGGCCTCTAGGCTCCCTGAATTTAACCACTGAAGATGCAGATGACTGTTTGTCCAATACGAGAGACCAATGTTGCGATTAAATAGTGGTAACGTTGTGAGAACGTTGCGTCGCTCCCTGGTCGCCTGCAATGGACTGGCGACAGCGCCAGAGGCCCCGCAAATGCCACCACCTGCTCTTATAACGTTGTGCGAATGTTGTGCAAACGTTGTTACAACATGAAACGTCTATACGTGTGCGTATACATACATGGAAATATGTGTGTATATACATGTATTACATTATATTGATGCGTTCTAGTCATGATTTGAAAGTTTGTGTATTTATTGAAAAAAAGATCCTCTCCCTCCCTCACCTTCAACTTGTCTACCCACCACCCAACCCAACCCAACCCAACCAACCAACCAACCCAACCCAACCAACCAACCCAACCCTGTCCCCTCATGTCCAGTTGATGGACAAGCTGCTTCGAGTATTGGGAGAATACTGTGGTGATTTTAAAAAAAATGTACCTTTTAATGTCACAAAGGTCATGACACTAGTCTAGTGCCCCCCTTTACCCCTGTCCAACCTCACTGTACCAGGGGTCTGCTGAGACTGAACCTTCCACTGTCGTAGTAAACCAACCAACCAACCCAGTCTTAATATATGCTGCTGCTGATATGTGTTCTCTACCGTTTGTGAGCCAGAGTAAAGAGTCGTTGGTTGTCTCTCACTCCAGCACCGAGCTCTATCCTTCTTTTTTTTTTTAGGTTGTTGTGCCTTTGTTTGTGGACCAGGCACCACACAGGGAAAGAGAGATGGGAAAGAGACGCGAATTAGGATGAGATGAACAGAGAGGACCTGGAGAAGAGAAGTGTTTACAGCGAGCACACCAAAATAACCTTGTCGCGCTTCTATTGAAATGAACCACCTCTCCGAGGAAGCGGTGGCTTAATATCGGCACGTTTTCAAAACTGCTTCCGTTCCATATTTATTAGCATTGGAGAGAAAGAAGGAGAGAAAAGAAAAAAAAAAACGTTTCAAGAAATGTTGCTCCAATAGCTTTTGAATGTTGTGAAAAGAACATCTTCAAAGACTGAGTTCCTTGTATACATTTGTAATTATGCATTTTTTTTTTTTTTTTTTTTTTAAGTATGGATAAAAGGACACAAACACTATTGCTAGTGTTTTTTATGAGTACAGCACCTGTGCCTACATGGATGCCATACCATGTACTACCCTGATTCAGGGTGTTAATAATTATTCCCTTGGTTTTCAGAAGGGGTTTTTATGTTGAAGATATTATTTTTTTAATGCATTTAATAGTATCCTGTAATCATGTCGTTTGTTTTTACGCCTCGGCTTTTGTGTTGTTGTTTTTGTTCTATCTAAACTGTAAATTATACATTAAATACAGAGTTTCATTTAAAGATTTACATGGACCTATAATTATTGTAATTATTAAGAGATTGTAGCCTTTATTAAAAGTTTTACTATTTTTCAAATGAAAACGGCCGCTTTTGTTTGTCTGCTCATTTCTGTTGCTCGGTTGCAAAACGAGAACGGGGGATGCTTGATTTGCGTGATAACGACAGAACTCTCCTCTTTTGGAGAAATGTTCCAAGACACAAGTTGACATTTCGACCTATTTCTTCAGATCACTCCGATGGAGCTCTTCATTCAACTTGGGATTCCATAGTTCTGTACGGGATTGGAATCGGTCTGATCCAGAGAGTTTGTACAAGACAACTTGCAGAATGATGGGGCTCAATACTGACGGAAGTGGGCATTGCGTAACTCATGGCCCATGGGGTAGACACATGTAAATGTGTGTCCCAAATGGAGCCCAATTCCTTAAATAGTGCACTACTTTTGACCAGAGTCCATAGATTTTTACATAGGGAATAGGGTGCCATTTGTGATTCAACAGTAGCCTGGCATTCAAACCAATTTTTCTACGCTTCAGTGAAATGTTCAGTTTGGACGCCAGGCTAAGACAGATGTCTGGGTAGAAATAAACTGCCTGAGTCCTAAATGGTATCCTATTCCCTATATAGTGCACTACTTTTGACCTGAGTGCTGGTCCAAGGTAGTGCACTATATGGAGAAAAGGGTGCCATTTTGGACGGATCCCGTGTTCAATCCCTAAGTCCCCTCTAGTTACAAGGCAACCGTTGCCTGTTGTGAGATCCCCATGGGCTCTTCTTTATTTTCTAATTCTCTCCATTAGAGGAGAGGAATGGCAGATCACCATGGCAGCTGGCACCTCACAGGGAGAAACCCCTAGGAGAACCCTACCCACTGGGCACAGACTTCAGTTCCACGTATCGTTTTGATTTACGTTTGGTTGAGTTGTCAACTAATGTGAATTCAATGTGAAATTCAATATTTTTTTTAATTAAAAGTTGGGTGGGAAAAAGATGAAATGCCCTTTGACCTTTTTGCAAATCCTATTTTTTTTACCACGTTGATTCATCACATAGATTTATTGGGTTAAAATTAAGTGGGAAAAAATATATAATTCAACCAGTTTTTTGACCAATAGGTAGGTAGCTATCCCTTTTCTACTGTGGTCTTTAATCCCTCTTTGCAGACTTGGGTCATGTTCAATAGGGCGCAACCTCTTGCAATGATAAACACAAAGCTGTGCTCTCATTGGACAAGATCCGGTCGTACCTCCCCGTTGGGAGAATTATTTTTTTTCCCCTGCTTATTGAACAGGACCCAGGTACACTCTGCAGTCTCCACTGTGGCCTAATGGGAGACATTAGTGATCAAAATGGGGCCATTGGGCTAATTGGTAGCCTAGAGAGCAGAACTGGGAGAACTGCAGTCAACACAAACATTTAATGAAGTACCCCAGATCCCAACGAGACGGCTCAGCCATATTTGCGTCAATTATCTGTCTTTTATTTGCAGGAAATGATTAAATACCCTACAGAATTAATTCGGCCACCTCAGTCCTGCTATATTAGCGAATCAGAAAGACATTGTCCAAGCCAAGGTGCACTGACTCAATTGAGCTGAATTTGAAATGACTTAAAATAGCCTTACTGACATGAACATCTATTTTTCATTTCCTCAAGCAAATGTGCCTGGTGACACACATTACTGACAAAGTGAGGATTCTATTCTATTATTTTCAACAGATCTAGACACACAGGCACAGGTTGCATTAAATGGCACCTTATTCCCTATATAGTGCACGACTTCTGACCAGAACTCTATGGGTCCTGGTACAAAAGTAGTGCACTATAAAGGACATAGGGTGCCATTTGGGATGCAGGCAGGCTCTACAGGAGAAACTGTCTATGGTTCTGTTGAATTGCAAGTTTAAAGGGGGCAGATGGAACCCTTCACCCCTCACCCCTGTGCCCTTTCCTACACCCCTAACCCCCTCCCCTGCTCCTAGCTCTATATTTATAGCCTCTCTGGGCTCTCGCTTTGAAGAGAAATGCTGGAATTTTTCCCCACAAAGGTGTTGATAGACAATGACTGTTGCATTCCTCTCTCCCCACAACAGGCCCAAGACCTTACCCCATCTCCCATCTCATCTCTCTGGTGAAGTTTAGAGTCCTTGGACAACTCCATACAGGTGCTTTTGTAGTAGAACGGTTTTCATTTATTAAGAATTGACGGAGAACTTCCATTGACTTTCATGTTGACCCTCTTTGAAAAGTTTCCTCGTAGTTTATGTTCTTTCACCTTCATAGTACGAATGAATGAATGAGACGGGTTTTTACATTGATTCCGTTGGCAGCGTTCACTTTCCTCTCTCTCTCTGCTTCTCTCTCTCTGCTTCTCTCTCTGCTTCTCTCTCTGCTTCTCTCTCTGCTTCTCTCTCTCTGCTTCTC